>NC_067483.1:65985029-66292133 GCF_947179515.1 Apodemus sylvaticus
ATATATATAATCTTTATATATATAATCTTTAAAATTATATATGTTTTAATGTAAAGACTATAGTCATTCCTTGATTCCTCAATATCACACTTATTTCCAAAACTAATAATTGCATTATACACTGTTTCTGAACTTCAAATCAGTATATTTTACATCAAAATAAAATCAAATCCAAATAGCAAACCAATAGTTAACATTAAATATCAAATCAGGGCCTACACCAGTGAGGTAAAGGTGGTAAAAGTGAATTTATAGAAAGAGGCTTGCAAGAATTTAATAGAACAGTCTAATAAAGTGGCCTCATCTCATTCTAAGAAGGCACAACTCACAACAAAATATTATCCATTAAGCTTTTGATTTCTTTACTTTTATTCATTTTACAAATAGCTATTGAACATTAAGCATTTCTTAGGCACAACTCTGGGGATCTAAGCATATAACAGTGCACAAAAAAGAAAATTTCCCTCATGCTTTTAGTGATAGAAATAAATAAGTAAAATAAAAATGTCTGCTAGAAAGTTCCAAGGAGAAAAAGCAAAGAAAGGAATGTACCAGAAAAATTAACTAAAATTTTAGATAGAATAGCCAAAGATGGCCTTCATAATATTAGAGTCAAAGTGTGAAAGAAGTCCAGATAGAAAGGAAGCAGACATCTGGGAGAACAGTGGAGGCAGAAGGAACTACCCGGGGAAATGTCCTGAGATGCAGCTCATTGTGTCTTCAGAAAACAGGCACAAGGGGGCCACAGTTGTAAAATCAGTGATCAAAGGAAAGTATATGTGAGAGAGCCAGGAAGTGAACATTATCCTTGGAGAAAGAGAATATAGATATGAAGGTCTTACAAGAGTCACGTGATGGGTGTAGAAATAGATGAACATTCTAACGGGGGTGCTATCTATGGCCCGGAAGCTAGAGTGCTCCCAGGAGTGACCCTTAGAGGTCAGTGGCCTTGAAGGAGGTGAAGGTTCTGTTCTATTGGCTTTAGTCTCAAGTGTTGTAGATTCTAGAGAGGGAAATATGGTTTAGAAGAGGCTCTAAGAAGACATGAGGACAGCTCCCACCCTCCACAGACACTAAGCTATTTTCAGTGATAGAGAGTCCACTGAGCCTTCTGGAAGGCAGTGATTTTAAGAGAGGACCAGAGAGAAGACCAGCGAATGAACAGATTTTGCCAATGAGTTTAAAGGGCAGAGGACCTGGGGTAGGATTTCAGGGTTTGGGGGGGGGAGATGGGAAGTGAATCCTGCTATCACCCTGTATGCTATCACATTCTCCCTGTGTGCAGTGTATTTGGACCTTGGACCTTTCCTAAAGACTTTCTGCTTCTTCCTCTCATCTTTACATATTTCCTCAGCTTATCATAACACTTCCTGCCTTGTTTTTAGTATTCATTTTCTTCCCTGTTGTTTATGTCTTCTTTCTAGCTTCCCCTTTAAATACTCCCTCTTGTTTTTCCTCAGCCATTTTTTTCTCCTTCTCTTACTTTATGGTTTCTCTTTGATCATGGGAATCACCCACACGGCTTTTGACACCATGGTATTTGAAGAGCCTCCAAATTCTCCCAGGGAATGTCCCATCACTTGAGAATTGGCCAGCAGTTGTCTCTACCTATGCTTACCTGGACTTTGACAGGTTCCATCCAGTGCTCCAAAGTGTCAGTAGTCACATTCTCCGGTAGTATCACAGGGTCACTAGGGGGAACTACACATGATGGAGAGCACACTGCACCTATAGGAATTGAAATTTATAAGCAGAGACATGAATTTCCCACATCACAGCCTTTTCCAATGCTTGCATTCTACACTATAGGCCATAACATCGTGGTAGTTACAGACAGCATTATCAGCCACCTCCTGTGAACCTGTAAGGATACTGTTATGTAATGTGATCAAGAGCCACTGTGGCAAGTTAACTCCTCACCTTTCTCTATGGTGTTTGCTCCTCTGCCTGGTATAGCACAGCCTTTCCTTAGGAATCGATGCAACACTGAACCTTTCAACAATTTAGAAATCAATTCCTGGTTTAGCAGATCCCACATCCCCAAATGAGGGCTCCAGCTTGCCAAACTCTGATGCCTTTTAAACATATTTGATTTTATTCTAATCTCCCAGGAACTTACACATATTGTACCTATGACCTTGTAGCTGAAATAGCTGGGGAAGGGTGGAGGTGTGGGGGGCAGAGATCATTACATTTCCTCCCAGCCTATCCTAGCCCCTCAATTGGCACATATTATTATATGCACAACCAAGAAACTATTTGAGTAATGGAGGAAAGATCCAAAACCAGAGGAAGAGATGTTGGTATCTCAAAGGAAACTCTTGTTCTGTTTGTTTACAGGGGTAATCCAAGCACCTCTTCAAAGCCTATTCAAATAAAACTCACTTTGGGGTTTCTCTGTTTCCTCGTCTACAAATGATATAATCTCTAACTTTCTTTTCAATTCTCATTGTCTACATGTCTGTTTCTTTAGGTAAATAATGTTTTTTTAAAGTAACATCATTTTTAGGTGCCAATGTGTGTGATATTTTATGTAAAAATCAGAAATTTACCGGGTGAGAATCTATTAATAAAAGATCATTGAACCAGGCCTGAGTATAAGACATCAAGGCACAAATACTTGAAACACAGTGAAGAATCAATTAAAAAATGACTGAGGTTTCCAACTAACTCATATTATGCACGTTTACATTTTATGGAAAATTTCAAGCCTGTGTAATTCAGAATTTAGATGTAGTCTCATAAGGTTTCACACAAATTTCAGGGTTTCTACAATGGTAGGGCCAGTTTTGGTAAAGTTGAGTCAACTTTAAATCAGTTCTGGTCCCAAACAATTTTAACTGCAATTACTTGAGTAAACGTTGCCCACAGATCTGGAAATCAGTCCTCTGGAGAGAAAGACTGAAGAACAACACAAGTGAGAAAGACTGAAGAACACAGCTGAGTACCATCCCAAGTAATCCTTTCTGCAACCAAAGAGGTAATACAAGAGTCCTGCATCCTGTGGGAAGAATCCGCATCACATGGGTGTAGTTGTTCAGATGCATCTTTTCTTTCAGAGCTACAAATCCAGTCACAGATGGATGCACTCTGGGTACCAAAGCAAAGCGGGTGATATGAACAGATCTCCATTCTTACCAATCCCATATCCCTGTCCACACTTGTACTCCACAGAATTCAGCTCTGAAGTGGGTGGTGGGCATTCTCCTTGCAGATTTTCACACAACTTGAATTCCTGGGTCCACAGCCCCTCTTTAGTGCAGAGGATAGGAATCTAGAATATTGAAGATAAGAGCAGCACTATTATTATTTTGTTAATTTCATTGCAGGATGGGGAAAGTTGTCTGAGTAAATGATAAGATCCTTTAACTTCTGGAACTTGGGCTAAATGAGTATTAGAACAATAAGCAGAGAGTTGGAGAGATGACTCAGCAGTTAAGAGCACACTGACTGCTCTTCCAGAGGCCCTGAGTTTAATTCTCAGCAACAACATAGTGGCTCACAACCACCTGTAATGGCATCTGATGACCTCTTCTGATGTGTCTGAAGACAGTTACAGTGTACTCATATCCATAAAATACATAAATACTTCTTTTTAAAAAAAGTACAAGAAGCAGAGTTAGAAATGGCAAACAGAGCAGAAGAGAAAAGAAAGAAGGAAGGGTGGAAGGATAAACAAGCAGGGAACCCAAGACAAGCTCTTGCTTCCATGTGAAGCAAAAATAAACAAGTTTTTCATTCATGAAACTTACCACCATTATATTTTCCTTTGGCCTTGAAGATATAATACGCTTCTCATGAGAGCTGTGTATTCTATGCTGTTTGGGGAAATTTTCCCCAGATGGTGTTGCTATGCCTTGATTCATACACATTATCACACAAATGTTTGTTGCAAATGCTGCATTTTTTTCTTCCAAGACAGGCTTTGTGTAGTGAAAGTAATTAATAATTTTCCTAAAGGTATGCCTTTGCCTCTCTATTGAAATACATACATTTTTGATGCTTTTTGATCCTGTGTGAAGTCTATTCCCTTTCTCCACATGTCTATTGTCTGGTGTAACTCTTGGTTCACCCTAGGACCCACCAACAAAAAAATTAATCAAAATATACTCTAGATGAAACACAGAGAAAATTAAGAACTATAAATCTCAAGGAAGGAAATACAGATCTATAAATAATCCAGTCTTTGGCTAACCCCTTGCTGTCTTAACTAGTCAGTTCACACTGGCGTGTCTGATGTCTTTGGGTCTATTTTATCACCAACTTTTTTTTCACATCAGCTCATGCCAAGGGTGTGGTGAAGGACATTGATTTTTGCCTCCAAAGTCTACTTGACTTCCTGTCTCGTGTGTGTGTGTGTGTGTGTGTGTGTGTGTGTGTGTGTTACTTGAAGTGTCTAAAACAAAACTGTGGTTAGTCTTATAATCATGATAAAACTGTGACTTTTTAGTTCAGACTGGTGCCAGCATCATAGGGAGGATAATAGTCAAGCAGTACTTTAACATGCTTTGTTCAAAAATTCATGTTTTTGTTCAGGACTTTGTTCTACTGCCAAAAAACAAAATAAAATTAAATCCACAACTCCTGCATTCCTACCCAGGTAGGTCAGTCTACACATGAGTGTTGACTGCACACTCAAATCAGGATCCTAGACTAGCTTGAAATGAACCCTGGTACCATACTCACTGGTTTCTTCTCCTTATCTCAAAGAAAACTCTGAAATTGGAAGAGAATGCTCCAAAACACTAACACTATTAGGAACTGTCTATGGAAAAATATCAGTGCCTCTCATTAGAGCCCAGCTGCATAAAGATTTGCTGGTTGGGTTTTTAAGTTCACTTATCAGAAATCATGTCATGGCCATGGTCATACAAGTGAGAGCACAGTCTGAGGCAAATGAAGTTCAGAGTCTTCCTTACCCCTTCCGTTTCCTGGTTACAGTTGAGCACACACTGGCTGTCCAGCTTGAAGCCATCAGTACATTCATACATGCCTTCAAATACAGGAGGAGGAGGCTCACAAACCACTGGGACACAGCTCCCTTGTTCCCAGGTTCCATCGTCCAGGCACTGAATCTTCAGGAACTTGCTAGTAAGACATGAAACCACACAGCCCATAAGGAAAGACAGGACCCTTAGAAATGTGTGACCAACATTAGAAAACTGATCCAGTGACATGGTTCCGAGGGTAAAGGTGCCAAGCTGATGACCTGAGTTGAATCCCTGGAACCTACTTGGTGGAAGGAGAGAACTGACTTTCAAATTTCCTCTATATATGTCATGTCATATGTATGAGACCACACACACACACACACACACAGACATAGACATAGACACACACACACACACACAGACACAGACATAGACACAGACACACACACACACAGACAGACACAGACCTAGACACAGACACAGACACACACACACACACACACAGAGACAGACACAGACACAGACATAGACACAGACACACACACACACACACACACACACACACACACACACACACACACACACAGAGACAGACACAGACATAGACACAGACACAGACACACACACACACACACACACACTCGGACAAAAATAAACAAAATAAAAAGGGAGTGCAAATAGGTTCTATTTAGCCAACGTCCCATTGTGGGTCATGAAATTGAGACATCTCTATTGTGGTTAGCAGTGCTAGGAGTTTTTGTATACTTGACTTGCTATCTTAGTGGATAAATAACATCAACTGGACTGTTTATGGGCAAAGTCTCACATATTAGCACATTGGGAGATGTTATATAGTTCAGAGTACAGCAGAGTTACCACACACTCAGGGGATGAATCAGATATAACTTGGAGATTGCCAGTTCTATGATGTTACATTTGCTGAAGTTGTTAATAGCCATTGCTTCTTTGAGGAGAATGGGTTATTCTGAAACAGAGCCTCGCCTGACCTTCAAAGGCCAATCTCTTCAATGAGTTCACTATCACTGTTTTGTTTGAATATATGTTGATTTCCCCCACTTGGAATGGGCTCACCAGATCCTTCAGTGGGTATGACTCAATACTGACCTAGAAGAACTGTCCCTCCGACATGACCCCCGACCAGAGACTGGACTTAAGATGGATGAGAGTCAGACACACCAGGGTTCTTGTTACTGAAAGTTCCACTCCACTCCCTTCTGACTCACTGAAGTCAGAAGGTGCTTTCCAGTCTGGCTGTTTTAACATATCCACTTCTGATTCACAAAACTCATGGTTGCAGATAAGCTTGCAATTCAAAATATAAAGAATCTTTTGGTCACTGGCTCTCTCTACCATGTAGATGGTAACTTTAAATTGCCATCTGCTTTCTTTACATTGTGTGTGTGTGTGTGTGTGTGTGTGTGTGTGTGTGTGAGAGAGAGAGAGAGAGAGAGAGAGAGAGAGAGAGAGAGAATGTGTTTTGAGACAGGGTCTCCTGTATCCAAGCTGACTTCAGATAAGGGTAAAATGCACTTAACTCCTGGGTACTCTGACCAAAACTTTCCAGCTGCCTGGGATTACAAGCTTGTATTATATGTCAAAAACATTAAAATGTCATTTCCTTGTGTCATAATCTCATTTTAACATTAAGGTCCATACACGTACACCATTCCATATGCTTTTAAATAACAATTGTACAATGTCTTCTGTGTGCTTACAATATTTTCCCATTTTGCTATCAAAGAAGCATGAACAGCTCTGCTACACAAATGTAGAAATTATCCTTTCCGATTGGGTTGGAAACTTAGGCTAGACAGCAACTGTTTCATTTCTTGTTTTTAATCTTTAGGAATCAGTATATAACTTATAGGAGGAACTAAATAAATGCTTGATTTTTAAATCACTGAATAACTTCAGGTATTTTTCAAGACATATGACAAATGAGTCAACTCTTCATAACTCTCAGAATAAAACACTGCTTTTATCCCTCCCTTACAGATAAAGAAACACAGTGTGATACTAAGTTCCTTTCTGGAGACCTTATATCACAGGGTGTATTTGCTTTCAAACAATTTGAATAACATATTATAATAAAATCTCTTTAGAGAGTGACTTGTTACACATGAATCTCACGAGCATGTGTTAGGTGTGTTCATTGTGGAACTCTATGCAAATGAAAGAACATGCTATGTATTATTTAGTATGTGGATTCTTTCTCACAAAGATGATACTTAATGATGGCTTCCAAAAGTATTTTCTAGTAAATGGTTTGCAGATAATTTTACTGTAAGCCTCCAACTTATACCCTCTTAAATTCAGAGTTGTTTTTTTTTTTTTTTTGAACTTTCCACTTACCCTGTAGAGTTTAAATCTTCCAGAGGGAATCCCTTCTTTCACAGTTGAAACCCTTCCCATATCCTTGGTGAACTGACATTTCTCAAATGTAGAGAGCCAGCAATACCATCACTCCTTGTATATCGTGTGATTACAAAGGAAAACCAATGTTTGGCCAGGATGACAGTATTTTTGCTTCATGTGGTATTTTTCTCTGAATTGGTTAAAATAGTTCAACCATGGAACCAGTCTCCCCATTCCTTGGCCAGAGTGAGGAACCATTTAAGAATGTTGAGTTCATACATTTCCTTGCCAGTTTAATAACCTCAGAGGTAAGAGTAGACAGATTAACCTTGGATTGGGAAGACGGAGTCTGGGTGTGTGGGGTGGTACGAACACAATGAGACAGGGCCTGAGCTGCAAACCAGCAGCAGCACAAAGAGGGAGACTCGTAGCCAGAGAAGCAGCACAGTTGAGACAAAGGTCCCTGGACTAGGTGTGTGTGAGGGAAGGCGAGCATCCCCATCTCCTAGGCAATCGGGTCCCTTTTGTAAGGGTTCCTACCCTTCTCCCAGGTTCAGGAATTCCCCTTTATTGTGTTTCCTTTTCCTTTGAGTGGCTTAATTCCTTTTCTGGTTGCTGTGACCAAGCACCTGGCGAAAAGCAAGGAGGAAGAGTTTGACTGGCAGTTCAGAGGAATGCAATCTAGCAAGGCAGGAAAGGCATGGACAAGCCACCAATGCTGCCCACAGTGGCAGAAGGTTATTTGCTCCCTTTGCCAAAGATCAGGAAGCAGAGAAAGGGGGATTCTGGCATTCAGCTGGCTTTCGTCTTCTCTTTTTATCATACCCAGCCTTCTCCCCATGGATGGGATGGTGCCAGTAACATTCAGGGAGTGTCTTTCCTTCAGTCCTTTCCTCAGTTTATACACACACACACACACACACACACACACACACACACACACACATATATATATATATATATATATATATATTCAGATCTGTGCCTTATTAATGTGTTTCTTCATCCAACCAAGTAGACCATAGAAATTAACCATTGCAATAGCAGTCTCCTGAGGTTTTGTTTGTTTTTCAGCTCTTAACCACTACATCAGATGCTAATGTTTAGGCCTCACTCTTAGATTGCTTCCAAAGCATTCAGCCAGTTCCTTGTGATGCAGTAGTATATAGGGTGCTTCAGTCTGCTGATCATGCTTATGAATGGATTCACAGTTAATGGCTTGAGTCTTTAGAGTCATGTACGGAGCTTGTATGTCACAGGATGTTTCTGGCTATTTGTTACATTGAATGACACCATGATAGCATCAGAAAATTGGAATACATTGCATTATTTCTCATTCCAAGGCATTTGACTTCTTTCTAAGGCCTATCTGGGGGACTGAAGCCTAAAACATTACACCTATTTTGCTTTATTTAGTTACTACTATGGACATTATGATTGTCTCTTCTTCAACTGCCCAGTTTGTGGCAAAACCTTAATCTTCAGTGTGATTGCATTAGGAAGGAGGGCAATGGAGGGAAAATCAAGTAATAAGATACCACCCTCACGATTGGCCTACAGCCTTTAAAGGAAGGGACACAAAAACTTGCCTGCCTTGACTACAGTCTTCCCGGTGAGGACACAGCCAAAAGAACATTTGAAAACAAGAAAGAATGTTCTCAGAGAAGAAATCTACCAACACTGTCACTGAGAACTGTGAGTAATGAATGCCAGTTGTTTTAGTCACTCAATCTACACAGTACTGCTATTCCAACTCTCTAGATGAAGACACATTAGTGACATGATCTTGAGCTCCCATTTGTGATAACCTCTTACATATGTCACCTAATGTGGTGATGTCACAGACTGACTTCTCACTCTTAGAGAATTATTTGTGTGAAAAAAATGGCTTTACTGGTCTTGGTATACTTTCTTTAGACAATCTGTGTAAATAAGGAGACTCTGAAGTCATCGTGTGAGTAGATTTTCATTTCAAGGAATGAAAGCAGTAGGCACTGAACCCTACAGACAGATCCTTCTCAAGATAAAGTACAAGACTTCTTTGAAAGCTCATTCCACTATCTTTTGCATAATAGATTCCACTCTCTGTATTTTCTTTATCCCAATGGGGTAAGGGAAGTTGAAGTGTTTCCTTTTATGGGAAAATAACACAAGTGACCAAGTAGGTGACTTGCCCGATGTCATATAGTAAAGAAGCCACCTGCTAACGGTGGAGTAGAGACTGAAGTTTTTTTTTTTTTTTTTTTTTTTTTTTTTTTTTTTTGAGGCTGAAGTTTTTAAGATACATCCCAACCATTAGACAATTGGGTTTGCAGTGAAAACTGTAGAGTATTCTCATCAGAATCAAGTAAGAGTTACTTTGTAAATCTAGATTATCAGGCATTCTGAACCAAGTGTGGGGCCTAAGACAGTTTCTTCCTTCTCTCCCTGATTTCCATCTTTGCTTCTGTCCCCTTTGTTCCTGCAGTGTTTGGGATCAAACTCCGAGCCTTCTGTATATCTATTGTTGAACTAGATCTCTGAGTCTGGACTGTGTGTGTGTATATATATATATATATATATATATATATATATATATATATATATAATTTGTCCATATTTTTTATATTTAACAAGTTTGACAAACTCCGACGACTTCTTCTCCTTCCCATACTAATAAAAGTAAGCCATAAATACAGGGATAATAGAGTGGGATCATCTACCTAATAAGCCTGCAACCATTCCATCTGGTCTCTGCTGAGCATCCCGCTTTTTGGCAAGGGTTGTTAGCCGGGTGATCATGCTCTCTAATTCCTTACTTTGTAAATGGCTTCATGAGGATCTGGGGTTAGGCTAAGGTTTGTATTTATTTTCTTTCTAACTTCTCCAGACAAATCACCACAATTTCCAAGTTGAGAGGTGCCGTTTTCCAATTTCCAGAGCTTGTGGTGCCCACCTACTGTTGAAAACCCAGCTGCGTCTTCTCTCCTCCTTACATCCCTGCCAGAAGTAAAGACCTTGTAATCAAAACTTGGCTGCATGTTTGATTGATGTTGCTCGAGGCACACACGAGTCTACCCCATTTTTCTATCACCACTGAAGGCTTGTCAAAAGTCATATTTATGTTCCCTTGGAGAAAAATAAGAGTATGGTTAGTTCTGGGTCCAAGAGAACTATCATGTCTTTGCCAACCAAGGGCATCTGGTGTCTACAGTGAGGAGTCCTTCATAAAAAATAACATTAACAGAAAAAGATATTGAAGAGTGAAGAGTGAAGAGCTAGTCATTTGTAGAGTCGAAGAATACTTATCAATACAGCTTTACCCTTAAACCCTACCTACATGGTATGGACCTTTATTCCTTAGTTCTTGGTTTCACATCTCTGCAGGTACTCCCCTTCAGACACCCTCAGCACAGTGAATGACATCACCATCTACCGCGTTGCTCCAACATGAAGCCCAGGAGACCTTGCAGATTACATCCTTTCAATCTTCCATTTTCCCCAACCCCATCTGGTCTCACGCAATCCATCAGCAAGCCCAGTGACTTCCTCCTAGCAGGTATTCCTGGAGCTTGTCCCAGGATCTCAGCATCTCTGTAGCCACAAATTTACTTTTACAAAGCCACTCTCTTACTTTCCAGTTAGACTTTCCACTTTCCTGTACCCTTTCCTACCCAGCTAGCAAGTATCAAGTAGAGGAAATTTTCACAAAAAATGAATAAATCACATCGTAACATTTCCTTTGTAGAGCATTTCATTTATTGCAAAAGGACTTTGTGTTATCACACAGGGCAAGGTACTGAGAGGACCTTGCACTAATGCCCTTCATATAGTATGGAAGCACCTATAGTCCTACAAAGAAGCAGAAAAGAGAACTAATTCCTTGCTTGTGTATTTGACCCTGTCTTATGCCAAATAGAAAATGCAAAGTGGGGGAGTAATCCCATTATTTCTTTTATACAGATAAATAAGTATTTATTGGTTCAGTTTTAGCATGACACATGTTTGGTTTCTGAACTGAATTACATGGACTAGATTCTTCAGAATATTCTGGGTCTTTACTATACGCAGATGCTACCTGGAACAGCAAAACTAGAATTTGAATCTGAGAACATGTTAATAATCAATCCAAGACTATATCCCAGACTGAGTCAATAAGAATCTAATTTAAAAAAAAAGAATCTAATTTAAAGGTTTCCAAGATATTCCAATGCATTTTAAAGTTGAAGAAGGGAAGATCTAGGCTACTTTAAGAGATCTTCCACCCCACCCCAAAGAAAACCATCAGCACTTCCAAACTACACATCAGTTTTCATTTTAACAAACTGCAGGCCTGGCTTCCCAAGCCAATCTCCTTAAAGGGAAGCAGGCAGACTTCAATTGTGACTAGCCATCAGCTGATCATAGTTGCTCTGTACTGTGTAACCTCAGATGTCTGTCCCAAGCAAGAAATAGAATCAGCAGTATCATCCACTTAGATGAATTGGCTTTGGCAAGTGTTTCTTCTCTGAGTAACAAACAAACAAAAGTGTCCCTTATAAAATATTCTGAGGTAAAGTAGAGTGAAGAGCCTACTAATACCTAGATGTATGTGAACTGTTTATTCTGTGTCAATACCCAACTCCAAGCTTCTATCTTTGGACCCTCTGCTTGTAATAGTTTAGGTTTCTAGTCTGGCAGGTACAGAAATATCCTCTCCCTAGGCCTAACCTTCTCTGGGCTGTGATCCCTTCTCCATCCTTTTTCACTAGATCATCCCCAGCATTTCTAAATGCTAAGTTCAATAGTTCTTACCTAATGTCTTTTGTTATGTTGTTGGCCCATTCTTTACTTTATCTGATGGGATTTTTCATATAGGATGTACTTGGGTTACTTCCCAAAACCCAAGGTGTTTCATGCAATTTAAATCTAAATGCACCCAATTATTACATTTATTCAGCTTAGTATCTGTTCCCATTGGCATATATATGAAAAACTGGAAACCACACTGAAAGGCAAGGATTAACTGGACCAGAAGCAAGGAAACATTGAGTAGGAACCTCTGGTCTTTGCCATTTTCCATCATCTAACTATATGTCCATTGGGCAATTTTAATACACACACACACACACACACACACACACACACACACACACACACTTGTTACATTGGGTTCCCCAGGTTGGAAGACAAATACAAGTATGGCAATAATACTAGTATTATAATTTACAGGAGCCCTATCTTATTCACTGTTTTATTGTTGTGGAGAGTTACCAAGACCAAGGCAACTCTCATACAAGGAAGCATTTAATTCTAACTTGCCTAGTACAAGGAGATAAGGATGGATCAATTCACATTCTTCTGCATGCTGAAGCTTAGTCCATTATCATCACAGTAGGGGGCATGGGAGCTTGGCAGCAAGCAGACAGGGGACAGAAGGAGAGAGAGACAGATTGAGAGAGAGAGACAGAGAGAGACAGAGAGAGACAGAGACAGACAGACAGACAGACAGACAGGGCTTTGTGTGGACTTTTGAAACTTCAAAACCCATCTCCTAGTGACACTTCCTCCAAGAAGGCCACACCTCCTAATCCTGTTAAATCTATCAAAGAGTTCCACTACATGGTGACTAAGCAGTCAAATATTTGAGAAGATGGTGCCATTCTGAGATGGAGCTACCTGGAGGCATACTTAAGGAAAAGAGAACTTTGAAGTGGGTTTGCTTGGAAGAGAAAGAGAAAGTGGGTAGGTTAAGGGAACACGCATATAAGATCCAAGAGATACTGAATGATAGAATTTATAACTATTAATTTGCTAAACCAGTATAATTTCCAAGAACAATATACAAACATTTCTCCTTATACCTACAGATAAGTGGAGTCTTCACCCCCCATCAAGGAAACTTCCTTTGCAACAGATGAAAACCTCTGTAGAAAACCACGAACAACCAAAATGAAGAATTGTAGAGTTTAATCTCCCACACCTAAGCCTAAAGGAACATTGCAAAAAAGAGGGTTGAGTGATAAAAGATTGTAAGAGCCAGAGAATCAGGAAATTTTCTGTGAGAATACATTTTCTAGTAATATCAGAGGCTATTTCCACAAAGGCTCACCAATATGACTGCTAAGTGGTGAGCTATTGAAATGGCATCAATGAAAATAGTGTGGATGGAGAGAAGCCCATGAGGCATCAACCCTACACAAAGAACTCTAGGCAATGGACAAAGGCTGGGAGTGGTAAAGGTGGCCCTCCCCAGGGAAGTCCACATTGATTAGTTACCCAGTGCCAAGTAGTCAGTGCCAAATGGTACACAGGTACCATTACAGGAACTGAACCGGTTCTCTCTCTCTCCTCTCTCTCTCTCTCTCTCTCTCTCTCTCTCTCTCTCTCTCTCTCTCTCTCTGTGTGTGTGTGTGTGTGTCTCTGTGTGTGTGTGTGTGTGTGTTTTCTTTTTCCTCCCTACTATGGGGGAGGAATCACTTAATGAGAAAAGCCTGGAGTGAGTCCTAGAGGACAAAATTTCTTTCAGAAAAGATTAAAAACTATGTGTACAAAATTCTATCCAGAACCAGTATCTTTATAACCCTGTGTATGTCAGCCTATCAGTCTCACTACAGACAGGGGTAACAGGAGGTACTCATGGGCACTTTAAGTATATGCCCACATTCTTGCCTGGGACTTAACCTAATGAACCACTTTCTGCCACTGTTGCTCATTCAGAAAGCAAAGGGTTTTCTACAATCCTGTGCCTAGAAGCCATAGCAACAGTAAAATCTGATCCCACTAATGTGTAATTAGAGGATCTGGGGAGGCATAGGCATCCCTGCATTGGACAGTGCATAGTGACTCTTCTGGTGTATCTTGCCTTGATATGGGTGAGAAGAGAGAGATGCTAGTTAAACCTTTCTATGCCAAAGTTCCCCCATGTCAAAAACAAGAGTTGGACATCACAGTCACAGTGACCTTCAGGACCTTTTTAGTGGTTGCACTGGGTGACCATTATCAGTAAGAACAACAGTATGGCTCAAGACAGAGGCTGTGGAACCACATGACCGTTGCTAAAACTGCAGCTTGGGCTCTTAATAAGCCTCTGGCTTAAAATAAATTACTTTACCTCCCTTGTTCTTGGTTTTCCTACTTGAAAAACAAAAATGGAGATGAACACACATTCCTCACAAAATTAGAAGAAACCATGTAACACAATGAATAGTATCAGCTCACTAAGCAGGGAAACGATTAGCAAGTCCTGATGACCTAAGTGTGTGTATATGTGTGGGATATTAACATTGTTCCTAGTATTCTAGCCATACTTAATTCTTCATATTACTGACCCACCCATAATCCCCCAGGGGACCATTCATGAATCAGTCTGCCCTGCCCTGACCCCATTGTTAAAGAACAAGGCAAGGTCACTACCAAAATGTTCATCCACCCAGCTAAAGTCAGAATAAGGAGAGCCAGAAACAGTCAGGACAAGCCAAGGGCAGATGAGAAACAACATTGGGGTATGAAGTTGCATGTTGCTGAAAGTCTTTTCAACTTTATCCATTAAAAGCAACCATTGTTTATAGTTTTTTTTTTATTAATAGAGAAATTGGCAGTTGATACAGAACTGAAAATTTTACAGTAAGACGCTCGATTGCTAAGGACTGAAGGTCAAAGGGACATTTATGAGTTCAGCAAGCATTGCTCTAAGCAATGGCCTGTGCACCGATGGCCAGCCCTGTAAAGCCTGAGCAGGGAGCAGGAGTTGGCCTGTGCCCAGGTGTATATTTGAGTGGCCAAAGCTTGCCACAGAGGTTCAGTCACTTTGAAGCCAAAAGAAGCTGTAATAAATAAGTTTAAGGCTCACATGATACTACAATGGCAAGAGAATTGAGGATTCCAGGGATAAACTTTGAATGTATTTACTATAAACATTAATTATAAAGGCAGACAGAGTCTTAATGAAAAGAAAACAAATTTCTATTTCTTACAGATGGGTAAGTATACATAGAGATTACAGTGTTGTTCTTACATGGGCAAGTTACAGATAACACACACACACACACACACACAGTTATAACCAGTTGTGACCTATTCATGTGTGTACACAATGTTATGACATAGGGTTTATACACCAGATAGATTACTACTTTTAAAAGTTATAAATCCAATATATTTAAGGAATTTTAATGTTGTACCACTTCACCTTGGCAGTTCATTATTCAAGTCTTCCTATTCCATCCCATGGTGGAATATAATTAGCTTAAATTCAAGCTATTGTTCAGAAAGATGCAGAGTCAAATAAACCTCAATGTTAAGAGCTCCATGACAGGCCCTGGTTCTCTCTCTGGGGCCAGACGGACATTACATGTATTCTAATTTATTGCTATTTTATTTCCACTTACTTTCTCCGACATACAGTGCTATTGTTTCATGGTCCACGTTCATGTTAGCTTGATGAAGTGGAATGATATGAAGCCTGTAGAGAAGGCTCTGGTTAAGGAAGGGACGTATATATTTTTAGTGCAACAAACTTTTTTCGGTGTGTGTTTCTTTTAGATATAGGAAAACGTACCCTCCCTCCATCTGGGTACTGAAGAACTGTCTCTTGAATGACAATCCAATCTTTTTTGCTTTGTAGGCTGTTTTTATGGGATATAGAAACTGCAGAAGGAAGGGTATGGCCAGTAATAAAAGACTGTATTTGAGACTGTTTCTTGTTAAAATATAGAAATCAGCATATATATGTATATACATACCAGCATGTATATATATATACCAGCAGAGTAGCTTACACAGCAACAGTTACTGTGTTAGGAGAATCTGGGATGTAGGTGGTGTTGGTGATGACAATGATAAGGATATGTGGGAGAAATAATGATGACAGTGAAGATGATCGTTGTGATAACAACAATAATGATAGTAGTGATGGTGGTGGTCATGATAGTGACAATAGTGTTAATGGTGATGGTGGTGATAGTGGTGCTGATGGTGGTAATGGTGGTGATGAAGTGATGATGGTGATGGTGATGATGATAATAGTGGTGATGGTGGTGGTGGTAATGGTGGTGATGGTAAAAATGGTGATGGTGGTGGTGGTAATGGTGGTGATGGTAAAAATGGTGATGGTGGTGATGATGGGTACTGATAGTGGCAATGATGTGATGATGATAGTGATGACATGGTGATGATGGTGGTGGTGATGGTAATGTAGTGATGATAGTGATGATGGTGGTGGTGATGGTGATAATGATGGTGGTGATGCTGGTGGTGGTGATGGTGATGGTGGTGGTGGTGGTGGTGATGGTAGTGATGATGGTGGTGATGGTGGTAGTGGTGGTAATGGTGCTGATGATGTGGTGATGACGGTGGTGATGATGGTGATGGTTGTAGTGATGCTGTTAGTGATGGTGGTGGTGATAGTGATGGTAATATTGGTGGTGATGGTGGTGGTGGTGGTAATGGTGGTGGTTATGGTGGTGATGGTAGTCATGGTAGTGATGACAATTATAAACAACAGAGGGCATTTACAGGGTCAAGACAATATAATCAGAAATTGTGTTCAGTGTTGTATGTGTGTGTGTATAATTATTTAATCTTTACCTCACTTGCCAATGCTTCTATTGACTCTATCTTTTGAATTAGAATAGTGACAATTTACTTTAGCAATAGTAGAATAGCATTAGTAACTTGTTAGAGTCAAAGAGGTAATAAGCTAGCAAGTTGCCAGCCAAGTTTAAACATCACCAGCCCCACACTCTGTGGAATCAACAGCTGAGCCATGAGATAAAACCCTGACTACAGAAACATGTTTTAGTAGTTTTGACTCAAAGATCTTTAGCACTTTTAGGGTTCTCTCAATTCTACATATCTAAAAAGGAAAAAAAGTCCTATAACAAGCAGTTGACTGAGATAAATGTAGACACTTACACTGAACCATTGGACTGAAGTCAGGGACCCCTGTGGCTGCATTAGGAAAAGGCTGGAAGGAAGCTGAGGAGGAGGGCGACCCCATAGGAAGACCAGCAGTATCAGCTAATCCAGACCCCAGGGAGTTCCCAGACACTGAGTCACCAACCAGGCAGCATACACCAGCTGAAATGAGGCCACCAACACATATACAGCAGAGGACTGCTTGGTCTGGCCTCAATGAGAGAAAATGCACCTAACCCTCTACAGACTTGAGACTCTAGGAAGTGGGGAGACCTGACAGGAAGGCCAGGGAGGGGTACATCTTCTTGAAGACAGTTGGGAAGAGAAATGGGATGAGGAACTGTTGGAGGGCAGATTGGGAGTGGAATAACGACTGGACTGTAAAAACAATTAAAGATAATAATAAAAATCCTAGTATTCTGTTTTCAAATGACATGTAGATCCAGTCCTGCAGATGAATATAAACTTCAGCCATTTATTCAGACTAAGTTCTCTGGGAAGTATTAACAAGATTATGCCAAGTATTTTCTACTAAATTCAAGTTGTATAGTATTTTTGTTTATAATGATCATTGAATTTTTGGTGTAACAAATTATACATTGCTTTTCTCGATGGTAGTACACCAAAGCCTTAGCACCTTTCATTTGTTTTATTGACACAGGATATAAAAAGTAAACTTTCAATATTAGATATCACTTAACAGTTTACTTTACAAATGTGTATAAAGTAGGCCAGAAAAATGATTTTTTTTTTTTGCTCATGAACAAAAGTGTTATTAGCCCAGAGCATAGCCCCTGATGCTAGGATGGTAATCTCAATGAGGCCATTTATTGGTGGAATGAGCACAAGTAATACCCAACTTTGAGTTCATTTCCTCATGTATTATAACATACAATATATAATATATAATATTATATAGCATATACACACACACTTATATGTACACACACACATATATATATATGTATACATATATATATGTGTATATATATATATATGTATACATATATATATATATATATATGTATATATATATATCAATTCATATACCACTATAACAAAAGATGCTGTACCAGTATTTCATTAGTAATAAAATAAATTATTGCCATAAGAAATATGCTAGGCGGTGGTGGCGCACACCTGTAATCCCAGCAGTCTGGAAGGCAAAGGCAGGCAAATTTCTGAGTTCGAGGCTAGCTGGTCTACAGAGTGAGTTCCAGGACAGCCAAGGCTATACAGAAAAACCCTGTATCGAAAACAAAACAAAACAAAACAAAACAAAAACCACAAAACAAAACAAAACAAAAACAAAAAACTCCAAAACAACGGGTTTCAGGCTGCTTAATTCTCTGTCATCTCAAGGAGACTTTCTTTGTGTATGTATATATATATATATATATGGGCCCAAATACATAAATAGTTTCTACCTTTCTGTCATGGTTTGTATATACTTGGCCCATGGAGTGGCACTATTAGGAGGTATGTCCTTGTTGGAATAGACCTTCACCCTAGCTGCCTAGAAGTCAATCTTCTACTAGCAGCCTTCAGATGAAGATGCAGAACTCTCAGCTCCGCCTGTATCATGTTTGCCTAGATGCTGCCCTACTCCCACCTTGATGGTAATGGACTGAACCTCTGAACCTGTTAAGCCAGCCCAATTAAATGGTGTCCTTTATGAGACTTGCCTTAGTCATGGTGTCTGTTTACAGCAGTAAAATCCTAAGACACTCTTCCATGCTGTTCCCACAAAACAGACTGGACAAAGATGTTCACTACTTAACAGTAAGCAATCACAATGTGATGCCTACAGTTTTGATCTTCCGTTGTATTTGTAACATTGTGTGTATGTTTGTGGATGTGGATGTGGATGTGTGTGTGTGTGTGTACTCACGACCTTTGTAAAAGTTGATGTCATGAGAAATACTCACAGAGGTTGGCTATTTGCACCTCTTTTTAAAAGATCTGACTTCTATGCTATCTTATGTATGATATTGTGATGAGTTATTTATAGGAATAACTATCAAGTAAAGTTAGAAGCCCAGAATAATTTAGAATTAAATCAATTAGGACCCCTAATGAGGACATCCTAACCTTCATACGTAAGCATAACATGTAATGAGAAAAAAGCAGCCATGGGAGTAAAATATAATGGAGAATATAATATGATCTTTTAACAAAATATAAGTCAGACACATTTGTTTTAGCTTCCTTAGAGGTCAGGTTAATGACATCACAAAGCGTTGATGAATGGTGGTATGTATGTGGAAGAAATGGCAGACAAAGTAGACAAGAGGTAAAACTATGTGGATTATCCACTGTGAAGGGATGAATACCAAATGAACTTGGGCAACTTTTCAAAGTGCTAGTGCCTATATGACACACACCCCAGTGTATCTGTGCCTTGACTTACAATAAAGGCAAATATCAATAAACCCACTGTAAATATTAGAGGTTAAAAGACATATAACAAACTTGGTGGGAGCTCGGTTAACTGACTAGAGAACAAAGAACACTGAAGATTCCTACATGCTAGGCAGGCCTCAGTGTCCACCAGCACCACAGGGCAGAGAAATGTGCAGATTTAGAACTATTTCTTAGGCTCTACTCTGTATAGTTAGGAATCTGGGATGTAGATGGGATACTTCACTGGCTATATCCCTAGGTATCTGGCCTGTGGCACCCTTATAAATATTAAAGTAAGAGTTTGTAATGGCAGGTAAAGGTCTGGGAACTCATGATCATAATCAAGGCCATGGACTGGAAAAGCTTTAACCCTGACTAGTATTCAGATCAAGAAGGAAAAGAGAGGACCAGAGAGACAGCTAAGTGGTTAAGAGCACTTGCTGTTTTACAGAGGACCTGGGTTTGGTTCTGTGCACCCATATGGGGTGATTCACAGTCTTCTGTAATCCCAATTGCAGGGGATCTGAATCTGTTCTGATATCCATATATGTGAGTAATTGTGTGTTGCAAGTGGGGTACATAGACTGATGCAGCCTCTCCCACATACACAGAAATAAAAATAAATAAACCTTATCAAAAGAGAAAGAAAAGAAAACTCAGAGTAGACTTCCCATGGCTATCTTGAGCAGCCTGCCGGGGCAGAAAAGCACCACTAGGTACTGAATTATCCTGAGCTTAAGATATCTGGGGGTGCAAACCACCAGGGGTCTGCCTTTGCCCAGGACCTGAGCACATAGGTGGTTCGTCTGCCAGCCGGCCAGTCATGGGGCCTGTGTCCTATGTGAGGATCAACAGAGGGAGTAACTCTCCGCTGCCATCTTTGCTCCATGACAGAGCAGTCAGGGAACACCTGGGTCACTGAAACAACCCAAGTATAACATTGCTTGAAGCAAGACTCAGCAGGGCTCCAAAGGCACAAAAGAGGAAGGCAGCATATCAGCAATCTGTGCCAGAGGAAACCCAGTCATCCAGTGTCACAGAAATAGCCTTAAAGGTCCACTGGAGGTTGAAACACCAGCCAGTGACAATAAGACCATCTAACACCAGTGAGAACCAGATGACTAAAGGCAAATATAGGAACATTACTAACAGAAGCCAAGGCATTATGGCAGCATCTGAACCTAATTCTCCAAGAACAGTCCTGGATACCCCAACACACCAGAAAAACAAGAGTTGGATTTAAAGTCACTGGTGAGGATGCTGTTAGAGGAACACATGAAGGATATAAATAAATCTCTTAAAGAAATTCAGGAGAAAAATGATCAAAAGCTAGAAGCCCTTACAAGGGAAACACAAAAATCACTTAAAGAAATTCAGGAGAATATGGGTCATAAGTTAGTAGCCAATAAGGAGGAAATGCAAAAATCACTTAAAGAAATACAGGAGAACTTTGATCAACAGGCAGAAGTCATGAAAGAGGAAAAACAAAAATCTCTCAAAGAATTATAGGAAAACACAAACAAGCAAGTGAAGGAACTCAGCAAAAACATCCAGGATCTAAAAACAGAAGTAGAAACAACTAAGAAATCACAAAGGGAGACACCTTTGGAGATAGAAAACCTTGGGAAGAAATCAGGGGCCATAGATGCAAATATCAACAACAGAATACAAGAGATAGAAGAAAGAATCTCAGATGCTGAAGATACCATAGAAACCATTGACTCAACAGTCAAAGAAAATGCAAATGCGAAAAGCTTGCAACCCAAAACATCCAGGAAATCCAGGACACAATGAGAAAGCCAAACCTAAGGATTATAGGTATTGATGAGAGTGAAGATTTACAACTTAAAGGGCCAGCAAATATCTTCAACAAAATTATGGAAGAAAACTTCCCTAACCTAAAGAGAAAGATGCCCATGAATATACAAGAAGCCTACAGAACTCCAAACAGACTGAACCAGAACAGAAATACCTCCCATCACATAATAATCAAAACCCCAAATGTACTAAACAAAGAATACTTAGGGCAGTAAGAGAAAAAGGGCAAGTAATATATAAAGGAAGACCTATCAGAATCACAGCAGACTTCTCACCAGAGACCATGAAAGCTAGAAGATCCTGGGCGGAGCTCATGCAGACTCTAAGAGAACACAAATGCCAGCCAAGAATACTATACCCAGCAAAACTCTCAATCACTATAGATGGAGAAACCAAGATATTCCATGACAAAACAAAATTTACACAATATCTTTCTACAAATCCAGCCCTATAAAGGATAATGGGGGAAAACACCATTACAACGAGGGAAACTATACTCTGGAAAAGGCAGGATATTAAACTTCTTTCATCAAATCCAAAAGAAGATAACCACACAAGTATAAAATTTAAAAAATGATAGGAAGCAATAACCACTACTCCTTAATATGTCTTAACATCAATTCTCCAATAAAAAGACATAGACTAACAGACTAGATATGTAAACAGGACCCTACATTTTGCTGCATACAGGAAACACACCTCAGTGTCAAAGACAAAAACTACCTTAGAGTAAAAGGCTGGAAGACAATTCTACAAGCAAATGGTCTCAGGAAACAAGCCAGAGTTGCCATTCTAATATCAGATAAAATTGACTTTCAACCTAATGCCACCAAAAGAGACATGGAAGGACACTTCTTGCTGGTCAAAGGAAAAATCCAACAAGAAGAACTCTCAATCCTGAACATCTATGCTCCAAATGCAAGGGCACCCTCTTTCGTAAAAGAAACTTTATTAAAACTCAAAGCACACATTGCACCTAACACAATAATCATGGGTGACACTCCACTCTCCTCAATGAACCTATCAGGAAAACAGAAACTAAACAGGGAGACAATGAAACTAATTGAAACTTTGGACCAATTGGATTTAACATATATATATATATATATATACACACACACACACACACACACACACACACAACTTTTCATCCCAAAGCAAAAGAATATACCTTTTTCTCAGCACCTCATGGTACCTTCTCCAAAATCGATCATATAGTTGGTCACAAGACAGACCTCAACAAATATAAGAAGATCAAAACAATCCCATGCCTCCTATCAGATCACTATGGAGTAAAAGTGGTCTTTAATAACAATAAAAACAACAGAAAGTCCACATACACATGGAAACTGAACAATACTCTACTCCATGATACCTTGGTCAAGGAAGAAATGAAAGAAATCAAAGATTTTTTAGAATTTAACAAAAATGAAGGCACAACATACCCAAATCTATGGGACACAATGAAAGCAGTGCTAAGAGGAAAACTCATAGCTTTGAGTTCCTCCAAAAAGAAATTGGAGAGAGCATACACTAGAAGCTTCACGGAACAACTGAAAGCCCTGGAACAAAAAGAAGCTAATTCACCCAGGAGGAGAAGAAGACAGGAAATCATCAAACTCAGAGCTGAAATCTATCAAGTAGAAACCAAGAGAACCATACAAAGAATCAACAAAACCAGGAGCTGGTTTTTGAAAAAATCAACAAGATAGATAAACCCTTAGCCAGACTAACCAAAGGGCACAGAGACAGTATCCAAATTATCAAAATTAGAAATGAAAAGGGAGTTATAACAACAAGCTGAGGAAATTCAAAAAAATCATCAGAAAAGACGATACTCAATACAACTGGAAAATCTGGACGAAATGAACAATTTCCTAGACAGATACCAAGTACCAAAATTAAATCATGATCAAATCATCTAAACAGGCCCATAACCCCTAAAGAAATAGAAGTGGTCACTGAAAGTCTACAACCAAAAGAAGCACAGGACCGGATGGTTTTAGTGCAGAATTATATCAGAGCTTCAAAGAAGACCTAACATCAGTACTCTTCAAAGTCTTCCACAAAATAGAAACAGAAGGAGCACTACCCAACTCATTCTATGAAGCCACAATTACGCTGATACCAAAACAACACAAAGATCCAACAAAGAAAGAGAAGTTCAGAACAATTTCCCTTATGAATATTGATGCAAAAATACTCAATAAAATTCTTGCCCACCAAATTCAAGAACACATCAAAATGGTCATCCATCATGATCAAGTAGGCTTCATCCCAGGGATGCAGGAATGGTTCAATATAAGGAAATCCATCAATGCAATCTACTACATAAACAAACTCAAAGAAAAAAACCCCACATGATCATTTCATTAGATGCTGAAAAAGCATTTGACAAAATTCAGCATCCTTTCATGCTAAAAGTCTTGGAAAGGACAGGAATTCAAGGCCCATATCTAAACATAGTAAAAGCAATATACAGCAATCTGGTAGCCAACACCAAACTAAATAGAGAGAAACTTGAAGCAATCCCACTAAAATCAGGGACTAGACAAGGCTGCCCCCTCTCTCCATATCTTTTCAATATAGTTCTTGAAGTCCTAGCTAGAGCAATTAGACAACATAAGGAGGTCAAAGGGATACAAATTGGAAAGGAAGAAGTCAAACTATTACTATTTGCAGATGATATGATAGTATAATTAAGTGACCTAAAAAAAACTCTACCAGAGAACTCTTACAGCTGATAAACAACTTCAGAAAAGTGGCTGGTTACAAAATCAACTCAAGCAAATCAGTGGCATTTCTATACTCAAAGGATAAGCAGACTGAGAAAGAAATTAGGGAAATGACACCCTTCACAATAGCCACAAACAGTATAAAGTATCTTGGGCTGACTCTAACCACACAAGTGAAAGACCTATATGACAAGAACTTCAGATCTCTGAAGAAGGAAATCGAAGAAGACCTCAGAAAATGGAAAAATCTTCCATGCTCATGAATTGGCAGGATTAATATAGTTAAAATGACGATCTTGCCAAAAGCAATCTTCAGATTCAATACAATTGCCATCAAAATCCCAACTCAGTTCTTCATAGAGTTAGAAAGAGTAATTCTCAAATTCATCTGGAATAACAAAAAACCCAGGATATCTAAAACTATTCTCAACAGTAAAAGAACTTCTGGGGGAATCAGTATCCCAGACCTCAAACATTACTACAGAGCAATAGTGATAAAAACTGCATGGTATTGGTACAATGTCAGGCAAGCAGATCAATGGAATAGGATTGAAGACACAGAAATGAACCCATACACCTATGGTAACTTGATCTTTGACAAAGGAGTTGAAAGCATCCAGTGGAAAAAAGATAGCCTTTTCAACAAATGGTGGTGGTTCAATTGGAGGACAGCATGCAGAAGAATGCGAATCGATCCATTCTTATCTCCTTGTACTAAGCTCAACTCCAAGTGGATCAAGGACCTCCACATAAAACCTGAGATGTGGAAACTAATAGAAAAGAAACTGGGGAAAACCCTTGAGGAAATGGGCACAGGGGGAAAGTTCCTGAACAGAACACCAATAGCTTATGCTTTAAGATCAAGAATTGAGAAATGGGACCTCATAAAACTACAAAGTTTCTGTAAGGCAAAGGACACTGTCAAAAAGGTCAAAACATCAACCAACAGATTGGGAAAGGATCTTCACCAACCCTAAATCCGACAGAGGGCTAATATAATATATATATATATAAAGAACTCAAGAAGGTAGAGCCCAGAGAACCAAATAACCCCATTAAAAAGTGGGGTACAGAGCTAAACAAAGAATTTTCACATGAAGAACTTCGGAGGGCTGAGAAGCACCTTAAGAAATGTTCAACATCATTAATCATTAGGGAAATGCACATCAAAACAACCCTGAGATTTCACCTCACACCAGTCAGAATGGCTAAGGTCAAAAACTCAGGAGACAGCTGGTGTTGGCGAGGATGTGGAGAAAGAGGAACACTCCTCCACACTCCTGGATGGGAATGCAAGATGGTACAACCACTTTGGAAATCAGTCTGGTGGTTCCTCAGAAAACTGGGCATGACGCTTCCGGAGGTCCCTGCTATACAACTCCTGGGCATTTACCCAGAGGATTCCCCGGCATGCAATAAGGACACATGCTCCACTATGTTCTTAGCAGCCCTATTTGTAGTAGCCAGAAGCTGGAAAAAACCCAGGTGTCCCTCAGTGGAGGAATGGATACAAAAAAATGTGGTATATTTACACAATGGAGTACTATTTAGCCATTAGTAACAATGAATTCATGAGATTCTTAGACAAATGGATGGAGCTGGAGAACATCATATTAAGTGAGGTAACCCAGTCTCAAAAGATCAATCATGGTATGCACTCACTGATAAGTGGATATTAGCCTAGAAACTTTAAATACCCAAGACATAATCCACATATTAAATGATGTCCAAGAAGAACAGAGGAGTAGCCTCTGGTTCTGGAAAGACTCAGTGCAGCAGTATAGGGGAATTCCAGAACAGGGAAGTGGGAAGGGGTAGATGGGGGAGCAGGGGGAGGGAAGAGGGCTTATGGAACTTTCGGGGAGTGGGGAGCCAGAAAAGGGAAAATCATTTGAAATGTAAATAAAGAATATATCAATTTAAAAAAAGAAAACTCAGAGGAAAATTGTCATTGTTGAATCAGGCAGAGGGAAGAAAGCTGGGCACAAATATTGAGAAGAGACAGAGAAGAAGAAGAAAAATGAGCAGGAGGGCAATAGAGTTAAAAAGGAAAGGTTTTAAGATGCAGGGTGTGGCTAGCGTGCCCTGTTATGTCTGAACTTTAGAAGTGGTCAATGGTTTTTTTTGTCTGTTTTCTTTTCTTTGCTTTCTTCTTTCTTTCCTTCCTTCCTTCCTTCCTTCTTTTCTTTCTTTCCTTTCTTTCTTTCCTTTCTTTCTTTCTTTCTTCTTTCTTTCTTTCTTTCTTTCTTTCTTCCCTCTCTGATTCATTTTGCTTTGCTTTTTGTAGAACTAAAGTAATGTAGCTCAAGCTTCCCTTGAACTTGTTATGTATCTAAGGATGGCTTTGAACTCCTAATCATTTGGCCTCTACCTCACAAGTGCTGGTAATTTCAGGGCTGCGCCACTATCTGAGGCTTGTGGCTTTGTCTCTGAGGTGTCACTGCCTGGGTCTGGTGCTTGAGTCTTTATTATTAACCTAGATTGAGACATAAAGCTGCCAGAAGGGACAAGACACAATAGGGACCTCAGAAGCTAGTCAGACTCAGGCTTAATTTCCCTTGCCACAACCAATTTCCTCCTTTGTTGTTTCCTTTCCTTCTGGAAAGAATGGTACAGTCAAGCATGCTAGCTAACACCTATTAACCCAGCACTGAGGACATTGAGGCAGGAGGATTGCTCTGAATTCAAAACTAGGCTGGAAGACAAAGTCAGACCCAGTTTCAGAAACCCAAAATAAAGTAAATAAATAAAAAGCAGCACCTAACATAGCATATGTTTTGAACTTCATAATTTATAGAATACTTTCAGGTTATTGTCCAACTTCCAAAACCCAATCAATTCCATAGAAATGATTATTCCCCTTCCCATTGTGAATACTAAACTTAGGACATGTGGATATACTGGATTGTCTATTACCATGCAAATCAGTTGCAAATCTGAACCCTCAAGCAGCTGTGCTTACCCTGACACACACACACACACACACACACATACACACACACACACACACACACACACACACACACACACACAAACTTCATACAACTACAATACATACATCACCCTGTCCTTGCTTTCTTGTAATTGCCTTCCCTGCCTGCTTTTCTGCTTTTTCTCTTTTGAAGTATGTGTTCTAAGAATTTTAGGGACCCATTTATCCAGCTTTGGGCCTTTTCCACACGAGTAAAACAAGGAGGGCATAGTTCACCTGGTAAACATACATGGCAAGTGGCAATGATTTGCACTCAACTCGCACACTCCTGATTACCGATCTTTTGCCTGCTCTATAAACAGGTATAAACTTACATTTCATCCGTTTACACAGATTGGTAGATAATTTAATCTCAACTTAGCACGGTGCTGGTTCATGCGAATGTAAATGTTTAAGACCAAACTGATAGTGGCATTCTGATGCAGTCATCCAGATTCCTGGCCAGAAGAACTGCATTCACAAATGGCTCTCAAGTGCCTCTGGCCAGAGACAGGCATGTGGAATGGAGACAGACAACCCAGAATACCCTGTGAAAGCCCCACTTGTTTTCCCAGCATAAAGCTTAGCTATGAGCTCAGAGAACTGGCTGTCACCTCTCTACTCTTAACTCTCCCATCCTAAAATGTTCTGTTCTTTCTCTTTCACCCTCCATGTCAGTCATCTCTCCCCTGTTAGCTCATCCCAAAGCATTGTGCCCTGTTGCAGTTTCCACTACTCTGCTTGCTGTGTCAAGTTCATGGAAGAAAAGCAGAAGGACAAGAGAACTGTGGTGATGGCTAAAGGTGTTGCATTTTGCTTCGAAAAGTGCCCAAATCGTGTTTAATCCATCCAAGAAGCTTCTTCATCAGCTCGCTCATTTTCCAATCAGGAAAACTGAGGCAGAGAAAGAAGTCCTCTCCACACACACACTACATATGTAACAAGCACCTTGGGGCTCAGCCAGGCACGATTCCATAAGCCTCAGATTTGATTTATACTAATGAGATTGTGCTGGCATTGAGATGAACTCAGATAACCTCAATACGCTATTTAAGAGGCTCATCATTTTAATGCCAAGGCAAATGACAATCAAATCAGTTCCCCTCCCTGCCCCCAAGCACTTACATAAGACTATGGAATCTCTCATGGGAGACAATGACTTTATAGAAATCACCTGAACTCCTGTGTGTAATGACCAGAAAGTCTGTCTGTGCAGGTATAGAGAAGTTATACAGAAACACACACACAATAAGCCATGGGTACCCCAGAAAGATATGATCTACAATTTGCCACAAGGGAGCAGGATTATGGTACAAGGCAAGGAAACCATAGGAGTGAATGCATGAATACTCACTTCTTGCCTTGACTTCCTGAGCTCTCCTTCACATAGTAGCCTGGTTTGCATTCATATCTGCAGACAGTGCCCACATCATGGTTGCCTTCCTGGCAATGTGGCAGGAGCAGGTTGGCATTTGGAATAACTGGAGGAGCTTCACATTCCAACTTGCAGTAGACTTCAGGGAGTGACCAGAGTCCATCTTCAAGACATGTCAGCCATGGGTTCAGTCCTGACTCCAGGAAAAAGAATTACATGGTACTCAGAACAGAGAGCTCATGACTACAGGACAAGGAACCAAAAACTATGCCTATACTGGCTTTTTTAAAGTCCTGTTATTCTTTGTTGAGTAGTGTCTCTAAAATCTCCTACCAAATGTAGATCTGTATGTTCTTACTCTACAGCTATCAGTGAGGTCTCACATAGCATAGAATCACATAAAGATTCCATAGACTCAGTGAAAGAAGAGCTACCAATCAAATCATTGCCTCCCTTCCTATCTATAAGTAACAAATATATAGCAAAGATAGTGATCAGTGATAGTGGGTGGCATTAATGTAATCACAGTTGGTATTTTAATGGTGATTATATGAGGCACTACACTGGCCGGGAAGCCAATATTCTGCTAGCAGCCTTTAGATAAAGATGTAGAACTCTCAGCAACTCCTGCACTGCGCCTGCTTGTATGCTGCCATGTTCCTGCCTTGATGACAATGGACTGAACTTCTGAACCTGTAAGCTAGCCCCAATTAAGTGGTGTTCTTATAAGATCAGCCTTGGTAGTGGTGTCTGTTCACAGCATAAAACCCTAAGACAGTAGGCGAACATGTATAAACCCCAAACAGCAAACAACCTTATCAAATAGATTCCAGTTATCTCCTATGAGACAGATAAGGAAATGGGATTTGCTGTCACTTACAAAAGAGGAGCCTGAGCCTAAGATAGGTAGTTTAGATACGGAGTTCTGAACTTCAATACCATACCATATGATTCTCTGTAATGTGGTTTCTTCCTATATAAACCAGGGCTGCTGGCCTTAGGCTCACTAGGCTGCCAACCTACTATAGCACATCTCAGCGTAAGGCTGAGGAATCTGCATGTGCAATGACTCATTGTGTGAGGCACTAAAGGCTGAGAAGTATGTCTAAAGAGTAAGGTGTGGTGGTCAATTAGAGCCTGGTCCAGCACCTCTCCATCTCAAGTACACACACAGCCAGGGATAAGTTATGTAACTGTGTCCCCCTTATCTTCAAACTGAAACAAAACACACCTAATGCAGAATGTCTCTGATTATTAAAATTTAGTAACATGAACCTCAGTTGTTAATATCAGGGCAATTATGCTAATGGGTTTTATTCTGAGAATGTGTATAGAAACAAAAATTAAACTAAGTTTTATTTATTATTAAGGACCCTCTGATTTAGGATATCTCTACACAGGATCAGGAACAAAGAATGGTGATACCTGAGGGGAGTTTCTATTGTCAGAAGAGAGATCAGAGAGCAGCAAGATTGAAGTATATATGGGAGATAAAAAAATGTTCATAGGTACCCCACCCCACCCTAAGAGTAAAGGATGATGGGAGATCACATTTGGTCCCTAGGCTGGCCAGACAGTACCTTGGAGCTTGGCTGGTGGAGCACATGAGACAGAACATCGTTTCATAAATTCTGTACCCTCCAAGCAGGAGAACTTCGCATAATTCACCAATGAGGAGTCGGGGACACCACAGTCAAGATGCTTGCAGCGCACATCCTTGTCCCAGTGGCCAGAGGAACAAGTGAGGAGAATCTCGTTCTAGAAACAGAGAATTTACATATGTCAAAGTCACATATAATGGCTATTGGAATCATTTCCTGACTTTGAAAGAGTCCCGGTGGTCATTTGTCCCCTTGTCCTTTCTTATGACTCACTGGTTCAGTCCAGCTTCAGGGGGATGCCAATGGAAGGAACCTATGTGTACTAGGAACTCTAGGTCACTCTTCTCCCAAGCCATGTCTCAGGTTGTCTTTCCTTGCTCTGACCCATCTATTTTCAGACTCTGTCCTACCTGGTCTGGGCCCAGGATCTCAAACTTTCTACTGGCACTTAAATGTCTGCTTTGGGACCTGGGGAAACACTGGAAAGGACAAGAGCTAGGGAGTCCTGGGCTCCTGTTCTCCATGTTCTCTTCTGAAGGGATGGTTGCTGACTAACTCTTCTCACGACTGTCTATCTTCCCTGCCCTATTCTGTTTTTCCACCCAATGAATCTGTGCTCCATGGATCAGGGCCCCACCACACTGGGCTATTGTACATTACTAGGCATCTCCTTACATGCCCATTTTTTTTTTTTCAGAAGGTTGTTTATAAACTTTCAAATTACCTACTTTGGAGCAAGGTATCATGAACTCAACACTAGACTGGATTTAGATGTTGAGATCCTCTCTCAAAAGTCCAAAGTAAAATAAATAAGAAATAAGACATAACATGAAGCATAGCATATATATTGAACTGCATGACTGATAAAATACTTCCAGTACATTGTCTAATTTTCCCACTCAAAACAATCCTTTCCATTGGGGGTGCAAACACTGAGACACATGTTGACTACATTGTCTGGCTGTTGACTGCAATGCTCACTACCATGCAAATAAGTTACATTCCATCTACTTCTTATGGACACCATATTAATAAATATACTGATAATTCTACTAAAAATAACTACTTCTGTCATGAATGGTGAATGGTATCTAAGAGATTTAATACACACAAGGTGCTGCTATTCATGGGATCCAGGAGTGAGTCTGGCCATATCCCAAACTTGCCATTTCAGTGGACAGGCCTACAGCCATTGGCATTATACGAATGAGAAGACATGCATGGAGTATCCAGAAGGACTTGGTCCTGCACTAAACATAATACTTTCCACGGGCTAAACATCCATGAGAGAACAAAATCACTGAAACAGTGGCTAAGAAAACGATAGGAAAAGGCAAGAAGGCAAATAGGGAGTTGGCAGATAGTAACAATATATTTTAGTCTAGTCTAAACTAATCTTTACAGCCTTCTATAAAGATTAGAAAGACTGCAACATGACGAATATAAATGAGAAATAAGAGAAATCAAAAACATTCTAGAAGAATGCAATAGCCCTACAAAGTCCAAGCCTATGATTCGGTATTGCATAGGAATGGAGGCAGCAACCAAGGATGCTCCAAGAGGAACTGCCACCCTCAGGCAGAAGGAGCTCGACAGAGGCGCTGAACCTGAAAGATCATCAGGACTTTTGAATAGCTCAGGAGAGGTGGAAGAAGAATGCATCTGGCCAGGTATAAAATAAGCAGACACTTGGTGACTGTGAAAGTCATGGATTATTTGGGGAAAAATGAGTATCTGGCAGTGGAGCTAAAGATCAAAGATGGATAGAAGAGTTTCTGTGGTAAAACTACAGTCATTCCATCAGGAGACCACACTGGTGCCCTAGCCAAGGGTCCAATGACTGCTGAAGCACCTCTCACCTCTGACGCTACATGTTGGCTCAGTGTTTTCCTCTGCTTCCCAGTGTGTCCCTGTTGCCAGCCAGAAGGATTCAAGTCAAAGCCACACATATTTTTCTATTTAGCTTCAGTTCTCATGTCAACCGAAAGCAAATATCCCCACTGTCTTGTGATCATGAGGCGGGATTGTATAATTTCCTGCATGGGGCCAGCGTCGGGTGACAGTGACTAGTCAGCGGGAGGGCACCATTGGTTCCTCCACCATGAGTTTGGCCAATGTGAGCCCCCATCTTTCTTCCAACCAGCTTCCTCTCATACTTAGCACAGTTGGGAGGCCTGGTTCAAACTGCAGCAAACCACTAATCATTTAAAGATTGTCTCTAAACTCCATGTGTGATGCCTGGCCTTTGTTCTTGACATTTTGGGGTATTGCCTGTTTTCCTTTTGAAAAAAAATGTCCAAATAATGCGTGACAAATACAGTCTCTTCTCTGATCTTCTTACCCTACCATAAACATGTATTTAATCCATAGTTTGCTGAATTATTTCTACTTTGTGTTCAGCATGAAGTACCTTTGCCTGAGTTAAGACCAGGTGATAGAAGATCTTTCTAGATGAAGAATTTGCTGCCTCAAGCTTCATTAAAACTGTTTTTGACTAGGTGATTTCATGAAACCTTCTAAACTTCACACTTGTATCTTTAAATCTGACTAAATCTAAGCAAATGAAATTCTTCCACGGGGACACAAACTGTTAAGAAATCAATTGGCACAAAACTGAAACATTTCCATCTCTCAAACTATTAATGTCTGACTGGCAATGGTGTGCCTGCTCTCCTTTCATGATGATGAATATTTCTGACTCTTTCCTCAAGCACAATTGCAGTTTACCTAGCAAATACCTTCACTGCCTCATAATGTGATCCTGATTTCCAATGGTTTGTTTGTGCTTGAAACTCTCCCATTGAGTGTTTAAGCTTTCTCAAGGGAAGATGGGAAACCAAGCTCTTAATTAGGCTTAATTTTTCTTAATATAAGAATCTTACTAAAGAGGGCACTAATGCCTATCATTCTATTAGAAACTTTTAAATAATGTTCATTAACCACTGTAATAACTCAAGTTCACTATTTCTCTTTGGAATATGTACAAATGTAAGAACAATTTAAAGGGATTATCTTATTTTGTTTGGTCTTACTATTATACACCTCAAAGATAACGGAGACAAACATTTTGCTTACCTCTGCCTCTTGAATCATGGACTTCACTAGTATATTTTACTGCCCTTGGCCACCCCCAAATTCTAAAAATGGTGTATTTGAAATTCAGGATGAGATATATAAAAATGAGGAAAACGTATTACCATAATACAACCCCTGCTTCAGTTATGGATTTAATGTTTTGGGGTACAATTTGGTTATGTTTCTCTAACAATCCTCAAAGTAGATCAGGAGAGCCCAAGTCTTAAAATGAACCTCAGATAAGTTGACAGTAATCTATTTTGCTGTGAATTATGACCAAGTCTACTTTGAGACATTCACACCTATGAAAAAAGACATGTTGAGGGAACATTGAATAAGAACTCATATCTACTGTCCATACAGTGAAGAAACTAACACCTAAGGGAGTCAGAGTTTAACAGGATTGGACACCTTAGATTTCTGTACCACCATACTTCTTTTTGCTTCCACAGAGACCATGGTTTTCATTCTCAAAGATTTACTACCACTAGCCCTTCCCACTCTAGCTAGAGAGAAGAGGATAGATAGATTCCAGCCTCAGGAACTCCTTCCTTCTGGTCATCTGTTTCCAACTTACCTGCATGTTCCTGAGGTACTGCCCACTGCTGGTCTGAAGGACATACCCCCTTTGACAAATGATAGCACACTCCATGTGTCCTGGGCTACTTGAGGTACAATTTACCATGTCTGTATTATCAAGTTGCAATGGCACACATCTTCCCTGTTCTCCACAAGGTCGTTGAGCACAGCTGAGGATGACAGAAACAGAAGCATCTTAGGATAAGCTGAAACAGCAGCAATATAAATACACTTAAATTGCAAAAAAATTTTCTTCATAGTCTAAATGGAATTCATCACTTTGTTCTGTCTCACTGAGAACTATGAGGCATGATAAAATTAGACTGTGACAGCTAACTTTCTGTGGCTTTCTAGGAACGTCAATAATGATGGGATGAGGTAAAACTGGAATCTTGGTGTTCTAGATAATCTCTGAAATCAACACTCCAAGGAATGGTGATTGAAACATTAAGCAACAATATTTCTAGGTCCCAAGCAATTGGAATAGACCCAGGACTAATCTCCAAGATAGAACCTAGAGATCCCTGATTTCATCAGGCATTGCCTTTTAGATAACTAATCACAAGGAAGTCCTAGGTGCCTGTATGAAGAGGTTGAGTATTAGAGATCATAGACTGATTGGTATAAAAACATATCTATTACTGGTACATATCACTGAAGAGTAACATAAGCTAAGGAAACCTGACAGTATGAATCAGATCCCCATCACATGTTTGACATTGTGCTAGGGACTTCCAGAGATATCTCCTTTAGTAGAGAATTGCTTCTTGGACCAGTAGGATCAGTAGCCCGAGAGATACACAGACTCTCAAAGGTTCAAGGAGATTCAGCCTGGACTATAGCAGCAGCAGCAATGCTACAAAGAACAAGGCAAGAAGAGTGTAACTTCACTGCAGTGGAAACACAGAGTTTAACTAAAGCATTAGCCTCAGACTTCAGTCCAGGATCCACCATTTAATACTTGCACCACATAGAGTGAGTTATTCACAGACCAATGTTTCAGATCTTTCCCTCAGAGGAGATTTATAGGTTACACATCTTATAAGATTGAGACTGTTCCAAGGTTAACCCCTTTACTGTCCTGCTGACAAAGGTCAAACCCCATCTCAGTATCTGTTTTCTATTAGGCTCTTTTCCTTTTTATTTCTCTCACTTCCACACTTTTCTTAAATTTAATGAGATTTCTAAAAGGTCACACTTACTTTTTTCCTTCAAATCTCTTAACAGAGGTCTAAAAAAATAAGTTCTTTCTAATAATCAATTTACTTGATTTTATTATATATGCATTTTCTTGCTCTTAAATCACTTAATTAGTTTACTCATCCATTTACCCACAAGGCAATTATCATCTAAGTTTGCCCTTAATCTCACAGCTTCAAGAGTATGAACTTCTTGAAGAGAAATACTTCTTGTCCAATTTTAAATCACCATATACTTGGCTATAGTAGATACAATAAAAGATTGCTTACTTAAATTTATTCCTATTTCAGATAGCAAAGCTAGTACATGTTACTAAAATGGAAAATGTGTTAAATCTCATGAAAGATAATTATCCAACAACAATTCAACCATTCTGCACCAATCATTCATTCACTACTAAACATGAAGTGTTACAGGCCCAGAGACCTTTACCACAACTGATACTGTGTTAGAGGAACCATCTGACCACCATATAGACCCCAATACCTTCAAAAGAAGAACAAAGACCTAATCCATTAAAGACCTAGGTCATAGTACCAAGATTCAGAAATGTCCCTAGATGTACTAGCCTTACTTTTTGGCTTCTATAATTTTGCTTCCCAAAAGTGTTCTTGCTAACAAAAGTGTGTCATCCAGAGTGTGGTTTTTGTGCATAAAAGTGAGACAATAGTGAGGCTCAGCATTGCATGATTTGGGCAAATTCTCCATGCAACTACCAGTAGTCAATACAGACTTTCTTTTTTGGCTTTAGAAGTATCCATTTGTATGGATTATCACACAATAAAAGGACATATTCTTCACAAGGCATTGGACTGGCATTGGTGGTATAACAAAGACTGTGCACTTAAGGAACTCATCTTAGTGAGAGAGACTAATAACATATTTTCTTACCATTGCTATCCTTGCCAGTGATGATAATCACTAGAGAACATAGCTATCAGTCATCATCAGTGCTGTACTCTGCTTGCCCTTGGTTTGTATTAGTTGTCAATGACTTTATCAGATAATTGGACAACGGTATAAGAAAGTATAAAATAAAATGTCATTAAATGTGTACATAGGTCCTACCCTAATTGAAAGTTGGTTTAAAAAGCAGTAGCCCCTAAAGAGCTAGATTTGATCTGACTGTGATAAATGACTATCCCTGATGCATGGGTTTAAATACTATTCTAGTGACTTTCTCATTTCTTCTGTGCATGCCTGAGAGATAGAGGGTGTGGAAGAAGTAAAGATACATGATGTAAAGGAATCTTTTTGCTGTCTTATACCATAGCTATTCCCTATGATGATATCACATTCATGCATCCCAATGAAAGAAAGGAGAAATATAAGCTGAGGAAAAGAGGACTGTTAACGAATAAGTGTGAATTCCCAAAATCCAATGCTGCCAGAGGGTGTGCAATATAAGGAAGAAGACTGTCTCTTAGAGATACTCAACATACGGATAAGGGAGTCAAAACATGACTGTCTTTGGGGTGAGATCAGAATACTTCCTTCGCAATGTCAAAGAACTACAAATCCATAAGTGAGACATGTTATTAATCATCAAACGACTATATTTCATTTAGCACATTGAGCAGGTAGGAGTAGGAAAGGATCATTAACTCTCTGGTTCATGTCAACTGATTGCCAAGAACAATGTATGAAAGAGCACATGCTATTGTGTTTTTATCTGAAGAATCCACATCATGAAGAAGAACAAGCACATGCCGAGACAGGACGGAAAGTGAGCAGTGTGCAGGAGCCTACTTCCATCAATATGGCTAGGACCACATTAGCTGCTGGTCTTATGAGCATCTATCTAGCATCAGGAGTGTATCCAGCATTGGCAGCAGAGCAGAACTCAAGACAAGTGCACAAGAGAGAAAAATGTTATGAGGTAAGACCATGACCAGAGACCGACAAACAGACAGATAGAGATAGAGACAGAGACAGAGACAGAGACACAGACAGAGAGAATGAAAACCCAAACCTGTTTATGAAGTGAGAAATGGTTTTTGCGGCAACTGTTGCAAATTCTTTCACTAGCTTATATTTCCATTTACTTCCTTTTAAAGGAATTTGTTTTATGAGGACGGTGTTTGTCAGGTCGTTAGCTTCTGATGGCATCTGGTACCAATTGTGGACTTCTCTCCTCCTACCCCAATCCCAAACCCTCTTTGGTGTTTCTCTTCCACTACAAACATTGCCTCCTGAGCAAGTTTGTTGTGTTCCAAATTATCCCACCTTGTTACCCTCTCCCAGTGCGACCCAGTCTCTGCAACAGGAAGACAATGCTAATAACATGAATAGTTCCTCTTAGTCACAAAAGCTCTCTTCCTTTCATCTCTGGAGGTTAATGAAGGTGGCAAAGGGGATGCTTTGCCATGTAGTGAGTGGGAGGGGAAGAGAAGCTATTTATCTTGGTTTGGCATACAAGGAAACTAAAGCTGTTTGGAGACTGGCTAGAGGCCACACTTGGGAGTCGGAGGAAAATCCTCATCTCCAAAGCCTCCCTCCTAGGCCAGTTTAGACCACTAGGCCTAGGGATGAGGCTGATTTCCTGCTGTTTTCTGCCCAAGTCAGGAAAGAGCAGCATTGGCTGCGTGAACCAAAAAGTTCCTTACCAGAAAGGGCTGCATAGAATATTTATTAGTTCATTCGAGGATTGAACAGAATTCTTTCAAATGGTGGCAAATTGCAGAGGCAGTGTTTGTCCAGGTGCTATCTGTGAAATATCCTAAGTGTGTTCCCTTTGGTAATGTATTTCTCTCCCACCTCCTTTGTCTCTCAACCTCATCACAATGTCTTCTAATCACAAAGGGATCTGATGGGATCAGTCAATGGTGACTCACTGAGTTGTAAATCAAAGGATTAAATTTTTCATGACTGAATTTCAAGTCACTAGGACCTTAAAAATCACAGCATGGACACTGCCACCTATCCATCATTCTGGCTTTATTATTTTGTCTCTCCATCTCAGGAGAAGCCCCTATAGTCTTTCTCTTGCTTCTCATTCCAAAACCCGTTTTGTCAAAGAGACTTAAATTGAAGCACTAAAGTCAGGAATTCCTATTCACAAACAAGTTCAACTCCAGGCTATCCTCTTCTTGAATGGAATTAACTCCAAGCCCTCCACACTCACACACTCATTCCTAACAATCTTCTACTCTATATGGTAACTGGATATGCAAATGATGTCTGGAGGTGCAAGACCCCTGCTACCATGATTCCAATAAAGATTGGTCCTCCACTCTGAGGTAGACAGACTCTCAATTATAGCTGTGTCACAGACTCATTTAAATAGCCTTTAAAACGTGTATATTTTTAGCCTTTATTACCGAATGGATTTTTATTCTACCAGTGGTATGATTCAAGAATTTTTGATACTTTTAAGATTCAAAGAGTTATTGTTTAGACTTCGGAGTCTAAGGCTCACTTTGCCACCCACACTGGACTTGGCTTAAACACCTTATGGTCCTCCTGCCCACTTATCTCCATCATGGGATTACAAGCATGTGCCTCCAGGAGCAGCTGGTTTCAAAGATTTTACTAATCACCAAGAGTGAATTCTGTCCCGCCAAAAGTCTAAATACATATAGCTTGGCAGAAATATCAATATACTTTAGAGTCCAAGATTATATAGAAGAAAAACTGACCCCCAAAAGAGAAATCAATTCCACTGCTGAATCACTCTGTTTTACTGTACTAAACCAAAATTATCATAGAGAAGTCACAGGGTAGGCCAAAAGTTAAAGTTTTCTCCAGTTCTGACAAAAAATAAATTAAATACATTTGAAGAGGGGAAATAAGTCATGTGTTACTCATGAATTCATGGCTCCTTCAGAGACCATTTTATCATTACACTGATTTGACCTTCAGGAAGGAATAAGATGTGCAAGGGATAAATAAATGTCCTGGAAAGTTATTCGTAAGGCTTTATAGCCAGAACACAAGGAACTGGAGCAGCGGGAAAAACTGGGGCGGTAGGGGTAGAGAGGGAGGTCAAGATTTCTCCTGTACTGTGAGCTGTGAAGAACACTTGGTAAGCCTGGATCATTTCCATTCTGACCAGCAGATTTAGAAAGATCTGTGCTGAAAGGAATCAACCTTAGTGAGACAGCTTTAGAAAGAAGCTCTTCCAATGGTGAGTGACAAACAGGTTGAGCTTAGACCAGATGACAGACAGCATTCTCTGCATGTAGAGTAGCCAGAAACACTGACAAGCTTACCATGAGCTGTCCCCCATAGAATGACAAAGCAGATACCTCTTGGTAATATTCTCGTTCTTAAAGGATTTTATTCTGCAGGGATTTTTTTGCTAGTCTCCAGGCTGGATCCACATTGTGAAAGCCAGGTAGTTCCTGATACATGGGGACCTTGTGGCTGTTCTATCTAGAGTTGGCAAAGAGTATTGGTCTGATGGACTATGAAAGTTCTAGCTCACCTTAGAAGAGTCAATGAGAATTGGTTCAGAAACCCTGGTTCCCTCATATTGAGTTAAGGAAAGTTTGTATGCTAACTGTGGGAAGACATATACCAACTACTGTAAAAGAACTAGGTTCTGCTAAAACTGAAATAAATAGATCTGAAAGATAAATTGACCCAAAGTCCTCACTGTAGTGACAGAGAAACCAAACTCAAAAGAAATAAGATGATACTCCTGAAATTTCTTCAGACCTCATATCATGATAGAAATTTGTCCAAACTCAAAATCAAGGCAACTCAGCTCATGAATTTTTCTAAAGTCAATACCCCACCCTCACTGGGGCATCTAGAAGGGTAAGACCACAATGCTTCTCTTTCCCTAGAATCAATACTGGGAGAAACTGTCTGTATCATACTCTTGAAGAATGAGCCTCGAATGGTAGAGAAAGCAGTATACCTTGTGATCTGGGCTCTGGCCGTGGTTTGCCCTGCTGACATCTGTGACCTTGGATAAGTCTCCTAACCATTCTGGCTCTCTGTCTGCAAATTTGTAAAATAACAGGGTTGAAATAGGTTCCACCGAAGGCCCTGCCAGCTTTAGCATGGTATTTAATTTCACAGATGAGGTGATGGTGGTATTAGGGTGGGAGTGCAGAAAACTCTGGAACAGACAGGATGTGGTAGGGAATGCAAGAAAGAGTTTGTCATAATCTTTCCTGCCCAGAAGAAATCTTGTGCTTCAGCCCCACTTTTTAAGGTCTTTTGTTAAGTAAGTGATCGCAATGGTTTTATCCAAGAAGTGTTGCTATGGACTAAATAGCAATCCTGGTGTGCTTCCTAGAGGGCCTCATTTAAAGTTAAATAGTAAAAGCATGCAGAAGAATGCAAATTGATCCATCCTTGTCTCCTTGTACTAAGCTGAACTCCAAATGGATCAAGGACCTACACATAAAGCCAAACACTCTGAAGCTAATAGAAAAGAAAGTGGGGAAGACCCTTGAAGACATCAGTACAGGGGGAAAGTTTCTGAAGAGATCACAAATAGCATACGCTCTAAGATCAAGAATTGACAAATGGGACCTCATAAAATTACAAAGTTTCTGTAAGGCAAAGGATACCATCAAAAGGACAAATCGGCAACCAACAAATTGGGAAAAGATCTTCACCAATCCTACATCAGATAGAGGGCTAATATCCAATATATACAAAGAACTCAAGAAGTTAGACCCCAGAAAACCAAATAACCCTATTAAAAAATGGGGTACAGAGTTAAAGAAAGAATTTTCACCTGAAGAACTTCGGATGGCGGAGAAGCATCTTAAAAAATGCTCAACTTCATTAGTCATTAGGGAAATGCAAATCAAAACAACCCTGAGATTTCACCTTACACCACTCAGAATGGCTAAGATTAAAAATTCAGGAGACAGCAGGTGTTGGCAAGGATGTGGAGAAAGAGGAACACTCCTCCACTGCTGGTAGGGTTGCAAATTGGTACAACCACTCTGGAAATCAGTCTGGCGGTTCCTCAGAAAACTGGGCACCTCACTTCCGGAAGATCCTGCTATACTACTCCTGGGCATATACCCAGAGGATTCCCCAGCATGTAATAAGGATACATGCTCCACTATGTTAATAACAGCCCTATTTATAATAGCCAGAAGCTGGAAAGAACCCAGGTATCCCTCAACAGAAGAATGGATGCAAAAAATGTGGTATATATACACAATGGAATACTATTCAGCCATTAGAAACAATGAATTCATGAAATTCTTAGACAAATGGATGGAGTTGGAAAACATTATACTAAGTGAGGTAACCCAGTCTCAAAAGATCAATCATGCTATGCACTCACTAATAAGTGGATATTAACCTAGAAAACTGGAATACCCAAAACATAATCCACACATCAAATGAGGTACAAGAAGAACGGAGGAGTGGCCCCTTGTTCTGGAAAGACTCAGTGTAGCAGTATAGAGCAAAACCAGAACAGGGAAGTGGGAAGGGATGGGGGGGGAGAACAGGGGGAGGGAAGGGGGCTTATGGGACTTTTGGGGAGTGGGGGGCCAGAAAAGGGGAAATCATTTGAAATTTAATAAAAATATATCAAATAAAAAAAAGAAAGAAAAAGATGATCAGATGTCCCCTGCTCTGCTTTATTGATTCTTATTGAAACAAGAGGGTGTGAAAGCTAAGAAGGAATGTATGCATGGGATTTGACAGCAAACAGGGTGCATGCTAAAAATTGGTAGAGAAAGAGTCTTTATTAATCTTCCCACTACCATTGGCAAAACCAAATAGCAGCTGTACTTAGACCGTGGATTCCCAGCCTGTATCCTACTCACCTCTTGCTTCATTTGTTTTCAAGTATAGGAATCAGATTAAATGCAGAATACATTTCTAATAGCAAACTACTAACATCAAACCACTTCTGCTGCTTTGAAGTATTTTTATGACAGGATCTGGAAAAGGGAAACTGATTCAAATTCTTGGCTCCTGAAGAATCTTATTTGACAGAAATCTTGGAAGTAGTTGTAATTATTCCCTCATATGACAGAAAAATGACTAATTCCTGAGCCCAGGAGATTTCTCTGATTCCTGCATTCTGAGAAAGTGAAGTTTGTCTGTGGTCCTCTGTTAAAGTCTCCACACTCACTTCAGCTCTCCATCTTAGCCCACTAGTTCCGCCAGACCGAGTCATTGCTTCCTAGAATGTGACCTATTTGTAAGATTAGAAGTAGACTCCGGTGGCCCCAGCACTTGGTAATTCATTTTATTCATTTCTAATTCTGGGCACAGATTTTACCACGTCTGGCCGTAACACCAGAAGTCCCATCCAAATGCCCCTGTCCTTCTAAAAAGAAACAGATTTGCATCAAACAGCCAAAAGAGCTCCCTTTCAAATCCCTGTCTTACCAAGTTCCAAACTCCATGATTTTTATGTAGATTATAAAATATGTAGAATACCAAAGAAAGAATCAAATAATCTAATTACTGACTAACATGCAGAGAGTGATTCCCAGCACCTGCCCAGAGAAGTAGAATCACCCATCTAAAATAGCCACAGGATTTCTAACTATGTCTCCTAACAATTTCCAAAGGCTGCAACTCTCTCTACATGGGACATTTCCTAATGCAGAATGATTTACTGGAGTCCTGCAAGTGATTGCTTTGTTGATGCCTTCCCTGCCGACAGACAATTTGCCCTTGGATAGCAATTAAACTATTTAGCCAAGAGTGACAGTCATTATGTACAGACTGAGCCTTGGGAATAGTGACACATGTGAAGTTAAGTGAAGGACAGTTGCTGACCATGTCACTACTAGACAGGAAGCTACAAGGCAAGAAGACACAAGAAGCTTAGCTTGGCTGTGACCCTTGTATAAGCTATAGCAAAAAGAGTCCTACGGCCTTGAATGGCTTGCCAATTCACAAGAAGTAGAACACAAATCGCATGCTGAGTTCTTCAGGACTCTTACTTATTCACTTGCACACTTTCTACAGATTCTACAACAGAAGCTTCCTACGTAGTCACAGAACTTTCCACTCCCTTGTTGACATCATGTTTGTCCTATGAATTACTATGGATATTTTTTTTCTCTTTAGAGCTATTGACTGGGCAATAGTAACAACTCCCTTGCTTGTAGAGGAAAGACAGAATGGGGCGGGGGCATCCTGTAATCATGTAGTGAGGCTAAATGATGTCATGGAAGTCTACACATTCAACTTGCCACCACTTCAACATTCAGACTTCCTATACCTCTGTGGCTATGCTGAGCAAAATCCACATAGGGTCAGAGGACTTCCAACCAGAGCTTATGCACAACTGTGTCAACATTGTCTAATTGGCAGACTGGAAAGTCTACAGAACTCTGGAAATACAGCCTTGTGTTTATTCTCTGCACTTTCTCTACAGCTACCATGAAAATAGAGCCTACTAACAACACTAGTGCTGAGTCAAGGGCTGTGACACTGGTGACAGTTTCAGTTCATTGTCTTTTATCTTTCAGTATAATGTACAAATGCCTACACTAAATGATGTTTCAGCAGGGCTCTGATTTTGCATTGCAAAAGTCCATAGGGAAATGTACATTGGCTGAGACACGCTTATTTCTGATAGATAGCTATTTTCCATTTTAAAGAGACCTTTATGGAATGTGAAGACTTCATGAAAATAAGTGTTAATGGCAGACTCTCAGACAGCACAATAACCTGCTTCAGACAGTGTTTCAGAGGCAATGCTTTGAAATTGGGCTATTCTTGGTGTTCAACTCCAGCCTTCATCTCCCTTTCCTATGAGATACTTGCTAATTAGATCCTACATTTCCATTGAAAGTTGTCACCTAAATTATCCTTATAACATGCCTCACCAAGAATAACCTCCTATATAGTTTTAATTTTAATAAAAGATACTTTAAAATAGTCTTATCTACGTGCTAAAAAGCTGCCAGATGAGAACCATGAACATGGTCTTTTACTTTTTTCTACAGTTCCATTAGAAATGACTCATTAGAAATAGTTCGCTGGGGCTCCCAGTGCAGACTGTTGTCCATGCAGCCATTTCTCATTGTCCAGGGGACTCAGAATTTTCTCTAGTGGGTTCTCATCCTTCCCTCTCATTTTATGAGCAGATCATTCTGGGAAAAGAAAGTTGGGCAAGAAATCTCAGGAACAATTGAGCGGATATAATTCTTTCCCTGCTCAAAAGAGACTGGGCAGAAACAAAAACAAATTCAATGTTAATTTGCTAAACTGCTTTGGGGAAGAAGATAATCAAATGAGTAGAAATGCAATACATATTTCATTTCTATAGTGCTTTCCCAGCAGGAAAGGAGATCATTTCCCATCACCCTGGAGCACAAAAAGGGAAACCTCTGCTAAAACTAAAAGATGAGAAGCCAAGGAATAAACCAACAATTTAGCTTAATCCCCCAAGCAAAGGGCAAAAAGAGGGAGCCCTCTACTTCCTGCAGCTATCAACAGGGAGGGAATCTGCAGTTTCTGCACAGATGAGCAGAGAAATGGTGGGCACTGTGAAGTATTGGGATCTGATCTAGGCTGGGAAGAAAGGGCAAAGGCTGGCTGGCATTTCCAATCTCAGCTTCAAATAATTGAAAGACTATTCCAGGAACTTAGAGAGAGCAGCATCAAATGTTCCGAGGAGCAAAGCAGCACAAAGCAGAATGACAACGGAAAGAGAGAGAGTGATTCTGGTAAGACCAAAGCTGATTACAGCAGGAACAAAATGTGAAAGGACTGAGCGCAGCTTGGCTGCCCAGCTGGAGGAGGACTCCCGATGCCCTAAGACTCAGTCCCTGTTCTACCAGGAACCTACTACATAGCCAGGAAGATCACAGAGATGCCAATGAAAAGAAAGGGATCTGAGGAGAATGGGCAACTGCTGAGAGAACTCATGACAGTGGTAACTGTGCTTTTCCAGAGTTCATGGATTAGAACTCTGTGTTATTTGATGGTTGGTGACTGTTGCGTCATTTTCTTGATTATTTATTTTACAGAACCTACCTCAATGGATAACAACCTGAAGGTACAGAACTATTCAAAGGTAGTGAATGTGGGTTCAAATGCTATATGTGTATATAAACTAGTAGGCTTCAAGTTGGTTCCCAAGGCAAAAGAAAAAAAGAAAAAGAAAAAGAAAAGAAGAAAGGCAAAAGGCAAAAACAAATAGGATTTTCTCACTTGCCTTTTCTTTAAAATTACCTGATTCTCAAGAGACTGTAGCATGTTCATCCCTAAATGGGATTTGCATATCCTACTTCCCCCTCCCAAAATCAGAGATCATTGCAAAAGAGTAAGAGATTGGACGATTTACCAGATGAGGTAGATGACTATAAGCAAAGAGTGTCTTCTGGATACAACAGAGCAGCTGCACACATGGACTCATAGCAATTGCAATAGCACACACAAGGAATATAGGTGTAAGCCGAATACAGACCAAATCTCAGCATAGAGGCGAGAGCTGATCTCAAGTCCCACCAGTCAGTTGTTAGCTGCTGGGAGAGGGAGAGACAGGTTTCTCTAAGGGTATAATCTCCAGTAAGCTGACTACACTCCAGTAAGAAGAGCAAGCTCCACATATCCAACAATGTATAGGCAGCACAAATTGGTCTAGGTGGGGTTTAAACCAAAAGGACACAATGTGGGGGAAGGGGCAGTGGATCTGGAAAGAGTTGAAGCTGGGCAGCAAATCGGATCAAACACATATGAAATCCCTCCCAAAATTTTTTTTCAAAAAATCTGATTCTCTTTGTTACATTAGCATGCTAAGGAAAGCATCACAGGGTTATGAATTATGCACATGTAAATGAGCATTTTCATGATAAATATGCAATGTTTGGATGTTTGACTTTAATTGATACATACAACACAAACATATTGTGACCTTGAGACAGAATCACACAGATACATAATGTATATATTATTTCTTTGATTTGCATGTTCTATGTTCAAGCCCAATTTGCTTTAATTAAAAAAAAAAAAAAACAAGAAGATTGAGAGACGCAAAATAGAGAAGTATTAGTCTTTCCAGCAATGCTTACTGCTGATTAAAAGCTAATATACATGTTAACAAAATTAATCATATTCTTGACCATATGATCCAGAAATTTCCCACCTTCACAACTACACAAAGGAATTAAAGACTTACCAAAAAGGCCCCACAAAAACACTTAATGGGCATTTATAGCAGCTTCCTTCCTAATTGCTAGAAGCTGGAAGTAAATAAAATGTCCTTTAGGAGGTGGATGGAGAAAGAATCTTATGATGGATATATACCCAAACAACTAATTATTACCCAGCAGGTAGACAAAATGAGCTGCGAAGACATGGGAAGACAGAGGAGAAGCTTAAATGTGTAAAGAAAAGAAGCCAACCAGAAGACACCACTCATGACACTCAAGGAAAGAAAGGCAAATTAATGTCAGAAATAAAGACATCAATTATACATTTACATATACTATGCACAGAGAGACACCATACTCACAAACATAGACCCCCCTACACATATACAAGCACACATAATCAATTAATTGAAAATTTTAAAAAATAATATAAGCCTCAGTATAAACTACAGCATCTGGAGAATGATCTGTGGCCATTAGGGGTCATTAGTTATAACAAATGGACTATTGTGACGATAGCAGTGGAGAATGGGGAATATTATGCTGGGGGGTAGGGCTAGGGACATCCTGAAAATCTTTGTACATGCCTTTCCACTTGGTTATGAACCAAAAGCTAATACAAAATAATATCCTTTAATATTAACAATGCTTTTCTGGAAGGCACAATTATTTAAACAGTTAAATCATTTTAAAAATTAGTTTTGTAGCTCAATGCACATTGTATTAACCTTTTCTGAAAGCTTGCTTTGCATAAATGTGGAACACTCTCATCCATCATTATGAAAAGCATCAAAACAGAGACATAATTTAAGCGATAACCAAAACTATTTTTATGTTTGGATTTTTATATAACTTCATTATTTTGGGGGAAAAACAAAAAGGAAAACAAATGCTCAATATCACTGATTCAATTTCGTCTTGATGAATATGTTAACACTCCATTCAAGCCATGCAGAAGGTGGCTCTGGAGCAGGTAAAGAGATACAGAGAAATGAGCTAGTAAATAACTTCTGGACAGGGGCCATTTATAAACTAGACCAGCTATTGTCAGACAATGGGAAGAATATACCAATGAGTGGGATGCTTAGACAGTCCACCTACTTACCAGTAACTGGGGAATTTGTATGGCAGGGACTTCCTTTTCAAGCTACTACTCTTCCAAAAATGTTTGCTTTTTTTCTTCCTGAATGCTAACTCCTCATACAGCCTTTTGGCCTAAACAGTCCACCAGGCTGAAATTGCATGACTGTCAACATGTGAATGTCAGGGTGTTCCACATGGAGATACTTATAATTCTAACATCTATGAGGACATCTGCTTAGCTCAAGTTAACACCATAGTAGGTGGTACTCCTGCTTTCTGGATCTATACTCTTGTGTAGGCCTCTCAGCGTGAGTATTGTTGGGACTGGTGATTTTCTTCTAACCACCTAACACAGTGGTTCTGAACCTGTGGTTCATGACCCCTTTGGAATTTGAATGATACTTTCACAGTAGTCACAGAGCAGATATCCTGCATATCATATGTTTACATTAAGATTCATAACAGTAACAAAATTTATTATGAAGTAACAATTAAGTATTTTTTTGGTTGGGGTTACTACAAGATGAGGAAGTGAATTAAAGAATTACAGCATTAGAAAGGTTGAGAACCACTGGTCTAACAAGATGCCTCTTCTGTTATTAAGACAGTATGGCTGTTATGTCTTCTCTCTCTCTCTCTCTTTCTCCCACTCTCTCTCTCTCTCTCTCTCTCTCTCTCTCTCTCTCTCTCTCTCTCTCTCTCTCTGTATTGTATGAATATGAATGTTCAGGTGTGTACTCCTGCATGTATGAATGGGCAGGTGAGAGGTAACTTTCATTGATACCCTCTATCACTCTTTGCCCATTGCCTTAAGACAGATATTTACACAGAACTGGAAGCTTGTCATTTTGTCTATGTTGACTGTCCAAGAATCTCTCAAAATCTACCCTCATTGTTTCTACACACAAAGCTGAGATTGTAGGCACACAGATCCACACCTGTCTTTTTACATGGGTGCTGAGGATTCAAATGCAGGCTCTCAAAATCACAAAATAAACTCTTTTACACACTGAGCCATTCCCAAAGCTCTTTAAGGTCTTCTTATTGATAAACTGTGCCCCTGTATTTAAAGAAACATATGCCTAGTATGAGATGCCCTATGTGGTGCCACACAAGATGACTTCATGACCAGGAAGTAGAAGGAGCTTCCATGCAGCAGTCGGAAGCACAGAGAGGCCCTCATCAGAGAATGTTCTAGAGTGTACTACCAACTATGTGAAATATCACTTTTCTCCTGTTACATCTTCTGATAAGAATGTACTTTTGTATCCCTCAACAGAAGAGTGGATGCAAAAAATGTGGTATATCTACACAATGGAGTACTATCCAGCCATTAGAAACAATGAATTCATGAAATTCTTAGGCAAATGGATGGAGCTAGAGAACATCATACTAAGTGAGGTAACCCAGACTCAAAAGGTGAATCATGGTATGCACTCACTAATAAGTGGTTATTAACCTAGAAAACTGGAATACCCAAAACATAATCCACACATCAAATGAGGTACAAGAAGAAAGGAGGAGTGGCCCCTGGTTCTGGAAAGACTCAGTGAAACAGTATTCAGCAAAACCAGAACGGGGAAGTGGGAAGGGGTGGGTGGGAGGACAGGGGAAGAGAAGGGGGCTTGCGGGACTTTCGGGGAGTGGGGGGGCTAGAAAAGGGGAAATCATTTGAAATGTAAATAAATTATATCGAATAATAAAAAAAAAAAGAATGTACTTTTGGCTGATAGCTCATCATAGCTTCAAAGAAGAATTAGTTAGGCATGGTCTAGACATTTAACTAATACTAACTGCCATGTTTGTAGCAATACCGTTAGACAGCAACGGGAAATATACACAGACATAAACCATAAATGAGGTGTTTGAAGTTACTCCTTCTTTTCCTGGATTTCCTGGACTTTTTATAGCAGAGAATTTTTTTCTCAGGTTTTCTATTCTTTAAGAAGTCAGATTCTTTTTGTTTGGGCCAGAATGCTATAGGGCCTCCCTGAAAACTCATTCCCAGGGGCTGGAAAGATGGTTCAGCAGTTAAGAGCACTGGCTGCTCTTCCCACAGAAGCACCCACATGACAGCTCAATCTGCAACTCCAGTTCCAGAGGCTCTGGCCCCTTGCACAGGCAGAGCACCAATGCACATAATAATAAATAAATCTTAAAACAAAAACAAAAACAACAATAACAACAAAAACCCTCACATTCCACAGTAACCTCCAATTGCCTGGATTTTCTATAAAATTTCCCTGGTCTGGACTTTACATTTACTAAAATTCCCCCATAGCCCTAGGTATCTTTATACCTTCCACTTTAATGGCTTAATCCATCAAACATTTCCACCTACCTTCATTGCACTGAGCTGTCATTGACCTTACAACATTTCCTCAATATAACATGACTGGTAATATCAATAGTCTAAAGTATATGTTCTCTTTGATTATTGTGAAGCCCAGAGAATTCCCATTACACTAACTCCATTACAAATGGAAGGAGGGTGGCAGCTTTCTTGGAAATTAGTTGAAGGGATTGGTCACTCTTTTCAGCAACTCTATTTTATTATGAATTAATTACATGAATCCTCATCTCAGTGTTGCTTATCTGAAATAAGGGGTCTTTGTATAACATATAATTCAGTTTTTCAATGATTTCTGGTACATTGTCACATCCAAAATACTTTGCAAAATGAATATTTTATCTCTTTATACACATACACATGTATACATATATTGCTGGATTTTTCAATCCTAATAAGCCCATATAAATGACACACAATCTAGTGATTTTACTTATAGGCCATATGTCTAGATTGGGCAGATCTAGGTTTATACTAACTTATTCCCCTGCTCTAAGCCCCCTTATCACTTGTTTCTCCTGGTGGTTCTGGTCCCTGGTGGCTTCCTCCTACTCTGTCTTCTTCCTCTTCCCTTAAACCTTCTCTCTACCTGCCATCCCCTCCTAAGCCTCCAGTCCCACCTTTCTCCTCCACCGCCCAATCACAGGCTCTAGTCTTGTATTGAGCAGTAAAAATGGGGAGAAGGCCCAAATGCCATCACTGGTGTATGCTATTGTCCGCTCATCAGGGGCACCTACCCCTTCAGGAACCAGTATTGTTAGCATTAGAATACAAGCAGCCTTGGGTCAACCCACTCCATGCATATGCATGCCTACCAGAATGAACACACATACATGCAAGCCCACCATGAAAAGGAATTCTATTTACAGGTTGATCTGCATTATGTTTTTCAGAAAGTTCCTTGAAGTGAAACCATAGTTACTATTTTATTCTGAGTATGGCAATAGACAGACACACATACATTTATTGTGTGAATCCTAAACTATCACACAAAACAATATTCTATTTTATAAGATAATAATAAGGATCAAAACATAAATATCTGCCTATCCTTCACCTATCACTTATATGCTGAGATGATAAGAAATAAATAACTCAGGCTGTATATGCATATCCATTGGAATGGATAAAAATAAATACCTGATTCAATTTCATGATAAGTGATGGGATGAGGGAATTCTCACTGCCCACAACTTTCTTTGTCAGTATGTATTATTTGTTTTCTATCTCACTCAGAATGTGTTCTTTTTAAATACCATTTAAGTTAATGAAGTTTTAATCCCTTTATGTTTGCCTTGAACTTACATTGAAGCCATCAAAAGATTGAAACATCCATTTTTACTCAGATCAAGCTATTTGGAAGTTGCATTGAAAATGGTCATCATATTGAAGCCAGGAAATTTTATGTCAATATGAAAGGTAGAGAGATCTTTTTTGTGGTGCTTTGCCAACTAGTATTATGTCACTGCTCATTTGTTAACCCATGCTACTCATGACTGTCCCACTTTGTAATAGCAGACCCGGATGGACTATGAAAATTCTCTTTTGCTAGCAAGCATACCATGGTGTTTTCTTCAGTGGAGAGCACAAAACGTAGTGCAGGATGAAAGGATTTACCTCTTCCCTACTATATGAGATCCTCTCTCTAAAGCCAATGTATTCAGTGGGGTGCAATGTGTGGGACAGTACAGAGTGCTCACCTCATAGGACCTTATACTCCATATACCTCAGCTAACTTCCCTACAACATTCCATGGATCCCAATGGGTGCACCTCATCAAGATTTGTTGTTTCTTAGGGGTGACCTTTCAGAATTTCAAAAAAATTTCAAAAAAATGATATTTTTTCAACAAGTCTTAGTAAGCCCTTAGCTTGCAGTTTGGTAACAAGCTATCCTCTCCAACACTCATATACCATTTAGGGAAGTTCCTAGTGTTCAGACCCATCCTGTATAATTTTAGCCAGATTCTTTAAATCCATTATATCCCATCTCCATCTTCTGCCATGATATCCAAAAATTCCTTTTAAATGGAGACCAATTCCTACACTTGTTCCTTCCTTGGCTGTTCTGCCAATGGTCAAAACAATGATTGTTCCATTTACCCAAAGTTTTCTTTATCATCCAAGAGTTAATAACTAAGCTAAACTTCATGTTTTAATTACTGCATCCTGTCTGGATCCTAACTGACATAGAATGCTACCAGTAATGACACTAGAATGTGTCACTAGACACTAGAAGACAGATTGACAAAGATTCAATTTAGTGATTGGTTTGGTTGTTGTTCCAGGCTCCAATGCCATGCTGAGTACCTTGTTAATAGGAATACAGTGTGGTCATCTGAATTATAATATCATACATAGGTTCATACATTTGAACACTTGTCCCCTGTTGGTGACACTGCTTGGGGAGATTAAGGAGGTGTAGCCTTGTTGGAGGGAGTATGTCACTGGAGGTGGGCTTTGTGCTGTTAAAGACTCATACCACCTGTTGTTTTCTTTCTTCTTTCTTTCCTTTCTTTCTTCCTTTCTTTCTTTTCTTTCTTTCTTTCTTTCTTTCTTTCTTTCTTTCTTTCTTTCTTTCTTTCTTTCTTCTTTCTTTCTTTATTTATTTTTTTATTTTTTTGGGTTTTTTTTAAGACAGGCTTTCTCTGTGTAGCCCTAGCTGTCCTGGAACTCACTCTGCAGACCAGGCTGGCCTCAAACTCAGAAATCAACCTGCCTCTGCCTCCCAAGTGCAGGGATTGAAGGCATGCGCCACCACCGCCCAGCTATTTTTTTTAAATATTATTTTTATTTAATGTATATGAGTTCATTGTAGCTGTCTTCAGACATACCAGAAGAAGGCATCAGATCCCATTACAGATGGTTGTGAGCCACCATGTGGTTGCTGGGAATTGAACTCAGGACCTCTGGAAGAGCAGTCAGTGCTCTTAACCACTGAGCCATCTCTCCAGCCCATTTATTTTCTTATTCATGCTTATGGATCAAGATGTGAGCTCCCAGTACCCTATTCTTGTTGCCATGACTTGTCCTAACTGCCATGCTTCTGGTACACCATCATAAACTTTTATCTCTTTGGAACCATAAGACAAAATAAAACCACTCCTTTCTTACATTGTCTTGCACATGGTGTTTTATCACAGCAATCCACAAGTAACTAATATATACTCCATGGCATGAAATGGCATCATAGTAAACCAAGCCTTTACTGTGATAAAATGCCAACACAAACCAGCATTTTGGGACCTAGATGAATGTTGTATGTAGGAATACTAGGTGCATGCAACTAGACAAGCCATAATAACCAAAAGGGGCATATTGAACTCAGAAGAAGCCCCTTCCTGGCATGCTCAGAAAACATGGTGTTAACTGGCAGAGGATAAATATTAACAAAACCCAGATGTGGCTTTACAACTTAAGTAATGAAAATAAATAAATTCAGAAGAATGAAGAGGTTTGGCAACTACCACACCTTCTCAGAGAAGAATGAGAAAGCATAAAGATAGAGAAAGAGGGGGCAGTTTCCACGCATGATGCTCCAACCTTGTATCATCATGTCCTCCAACAAACTCTATCTATATTGCTTTCCGTTACATTACAAGATTCTATTAAACATTGTCTCATATTCCTACTGAGGTATCAATAGTAGAGGAAAATGTGAACATCTGATTCATATCACAAACTAAAACTAGACTCATCAGAGACCTCTTGGTTAAAGAATGAAGCAGAATTAAATTTAGAAAGAGCATTGGCAGTCACAGCATATACTTCTTGGTTGTTGTTCATGGTGGTGGTTTTGTTATTGTTTTAGGGTAGGTTTGTGTAAGAACTATATACTAAAAAAAAGAAACAAACATTTCTTCTTTCTCCTACTGAAAGAAGTGAAGAAAGCAAAGTTGAGTAGCAGACACTTGCTTAATGTGATCTAGGCTCTGGTTGAATTCCAACTACTAAAAAAAAACCATAAAATAAATGAGAAAAGGTTAAAACAGTTAAACAAGTCATCCTTCCTTTCTTACTAGGCCTGCTTTAAAGACCAGAGAACTGATCACTGCTTTCTATTGAACAGAGAGCTGTTCTCGGCCCATCACCCTCATCAATACTCTCCTCAACTCGGTTCAAAGCATCTGGTAGGCAAAAGCATCAGAGTACATGGATGCACTGAGCCATTGGATGAAGCCTTTGCATGCTGGGGAGAATGGTCTAAAGGTGAAAATTCTATAGTACTCTAAAGGCTACTAGAAGCTTAAAGTTTAGAAGATGATTTTTCAGAACAGAACTTGGCATGTTTTGACATGGTACTACTACTGTCTTTGTAAACAATGCAATGAAGCAATGGGCCCTGGGCTTATTGGCAGTGGAGATAAAGAAAGGTTGAAAATGAAAGAGAGACAAATATTTATCAAACAAATGCAAACAAAATGAAAACAGGAACGGAAATTTTAATTCCAGACAAAGTAGACTTCAAAGCCAAACAGAGAAGAAGCAAAAGGTTTGGCAGGAGGTAGGAGCTTAACAAAGACCAAACGCTCAGAATAAGCCACACACCTAATTATGAAACATCAAATTAGAGAGTGCTAACCCTGCTGGAAAGTCAGAGATAAACAGAAGAAGTACTGTTGTCTGGAAGGTTTGTACTAACTTCTCACCCAATGTAGGACAAGCAGATAGAGAAACTTAGGCAAGCTGGATAAACAGTCAGGCCTTTCAATGCTGCTATCGACATCAACCCATGTCCTGGGAAACAGAATTTTATATTTTACCTCCAGAGATTAAATACTGGGAAACCTGTGGATATGTCATCAATCCTGATCAAAGGAGTTGCCATCAGTTTGTCTACTGTATCATGTTTCTGGAAGAATGAATGCCCTGCTGTAGAAGAAGGAGTGTGCTCAACAGCAATTCTTGCCTATTGATAAATTCTTCTGACATTTAACCTTGTGAATTTCCAAAGTCTTGATCTTTAACATTTTAATCTATTTGCATAGACAGCATATCAATGCCAAATTCCCCTTATATAACAAAAAGATGGTTTTGTTTCCCAAAGTCATTGGCACTGTCGTACGACTTGTGGGGGTCATCTGATTCTCGTGCATGTAACAAGTTAACTGGGACTTTTCTCTAAAGTAGAGACAGAAAGAGTGTGAGGACAAGAATGGTCTAAGTACGTTTTCACAGCTCAAAAAAGAGGACTAAAGCTGATCTTCAAGATGAATGGATTCCCAATCAGCAGAGTAAACTGGGAGAGCCTGAAACTGGGCAGCCATCAAAAGGTGACTGAGAGTAAGAGACATCCAAGCCAACAGGCGCTCCCTCTCCACTCCCTCACATCTTCCTTTCTTCTGTCTTTCCTTTCTTTCTTCTTGTTAACCTAAAACTTTGTATTGTCTAAACCATTCCCAATGTTTTAATCCTTCATTGTATGTATGCTATATTTTACCCCTAAAATCTTGGGGTCTTCTCCCAGCTTTGTCTATGACCTTGACCTCTTCTCTAAATAAACAACACTTCTCAGCTAGAAAAAGCCCAAACTGACCCATGTTTCTTGAGAGAGAGGAGGGGGAGGGGAGGGGAGGGGAGGGGAGGGGAGAGGAGAGGAGAGGAGAGGAAAGGAGAGGGAGAGGAGAGGGAGACGAGAGGGAGAGGAGAGGAGAGGAGAGGAGAGGAGAGGAGAGGAGAGGAGAGGAGAAGAGAGGAGAGGAGAGGAGAGGAGAGGAGAAGAGAGGGGTGGAAAGAGATCCTAAGGTAGCCCAGAGAGTCCTTGAACTTACTGTGTATCTGGCAATGATATTGGTGACCCTTCTGCTTCTACCTTCCCGCAGCTGGGCTTACAGCCTTATGTTACCATGCCCTTTGTATACACTGCTAGAATTAAAACTTGCTTTCATTAATGATAGTCCAGCACTATACCAGGTAAGCTCCATTCTACACCTACCCTCTTGTTGATTCTTTAAGACTATAACAAGCATATGTCTTGCCTTCCAATGATGTTTCTTAATTTAACTCCACTACACTTCTTACAAACAGACTCTCAAGACAAAATTTGAGTTTCCTTTTTTATCAGTGCTTCATGTATTTTTTAAAAAATGTTTTGTTAGGATTTCAGAGGGATACAGGAAAACTTATACTATTCTAGGAGAGAAGGTTAAGGCTCATTAATAGTTAAATACAAAATGAATAGTATATTTTTTCTTTTTTATTGGATATTTTGTTTATTTACATTTCAAATGTTATCCCCTTTCCCAGTTTTCCCTTCTCCCAGAAAGCCCATATCCTATCCCCCCTCCCCCTGTCTCTATGAATGTGTTCCTCCACCCACCCACCTACTCCTGCCTCTCTACCCTCAATTCCCCTACACTGAGGGATCTATTGAGCCTTCATAGGACCAAGGACCTCTCCTCCCACTGATACCTGACAAGGCCATCCTCTGTTACATATGCAGCTGGATCCATGTGTACTCCTTGATTGGTGGTTTCTTCCCTGGGAGCTCTGGAGGGTCCGGCTGGTTGATATTGCTGTTCTTCCTATGGGGTTGCAAACCTCTTCAGCTCCTTCAGTTCTTTCTCTAACTCCTCCATTGAAGACCCCATGCTCAGTCCAATGGATGGCTGTGAGCATCTGCCTCTGTATTTGTAAGGCTCTGGCAGAGCCTCTCAGGAGACAGCTATATCAGGTTCCTTTCAGCAAGCACTTCTTACCATCTAATAATATCTGAATTTGGTGACTGTATGTGGGATGGATTCTTAGGTGGGGCGGTCTCTGGATGGCCTTCAGTCTATGCTCCACATTTTTTCTCTGTATCTCCTCCCATGGGTATTTTGTTCACCTTTCTAAGACCCACACTTTGGTCTTCCTTCTTCTTAAGCTTCATGTGGACTGTGAATTGTATCTTGGGTATTCGGAGCTTTTGGGCTAATATCCACTTATCAGTAAGTGCATACCATGTGTATTCTTTTGTCATTGGGTTACCTCACTCATGGCAATATTTTCTAGTTCCATCCATTTGCCTAAGAATTTCATTAATTCATCATTTTTAATAGCTGAGTTGTACTCTATTGTGCAAATGTACCACATTTTCTGTATCTATTCCTCTGTGAAGGACACCTTGGTTCGTTCCACCTTCTGGCTATTATAACTAAGCCTATGAACATAGTGGAGCATGTGTCCTTGATATATTGTGGAGAATCTTTTGGGTATATGCCCAGGGGTGATAAAGCTGAGTCCTCAGGTAATATTATGTCCAATTTTCTGAGAAACTGCCAGAAAGATTTCCAGAGTGGTTGCAACAGCTTGCAAATAGATAGCATACCTTATATCACCAGGTATATGCCAACTCTCCCTTTATTCACATAAGTATTAATGGGTCATAAGGCATAAGGAAGTAGCCAGAAAACCTCCTTTTTTTTTTTTTTTTTTTTTTTTTTTTTTTTTTTTTTTTTTTTTTTTACAATATGTAGAATCTGAGGGTTTCATTTTTTAGGGTATCTACACATACAACAATGATTGATGTGATACTGCCACCAAAGACTTCTATTTTGTAAGTGCGTTAGAATTCACATTTGAAATATATTCATGAGAAAAATACACAAGACTCCTTCTGTGCCCCGTGTATAAAAATGTACTATATTGTACTGATGTGCTGGCTGCGAAGGAAAAAGCCAATTTTCATGGCTCCTGTCAGTCACATGTGGTTTGGAAATGTTTATGCATTCCAGATGTATTCAGTGTAAACTGGAGAATCAGATCCTATTTCCACTGGCTTGCATGCACGCATATAAAACTTGTTTTTCTCACAATGCCACATGAAAATCCATGAAGAACCAGCAGCAGGGATCACAAGTAATTAGCTTCCTTCTTGAACTTTCACAGCTATGATGCAGAGGGCAATTCTGATCCTTTGAATTTGCAGAGGCTGGGACTTCTGCCTTTCTTTGTTGCTTTTCTTGTTCAGTTCTGCTCCACAGAGCATTAAAAACAACTGCCAGGCAACATAAGTTTCTCATACCTACTATGCATGTGTCAGGCTCTCCGCTAGGCACTAACAAATACTGAGCAGGATTTCCACTACAGGGTTCCCAGAATTCAATGTGAATGAACGTGCAGTAATGAAACTATTACCACACAATGTGGTGGCCACTTTGGTACAATTGACCCAAGAAAACAATGAAGAAGCTTGACTGAGCTTCACACCATAGGAGTCCTGATGATGCAGTTTGAAATGACAAGGGCTGGGTGACATTCCAAAGTGTAAGAACATTATGTTCACAGAGTCATTGAGAACACATGATTCAAGGACCTGAAAGAAATGCTGTGTGACTTAAGGCCAGACATAGAGGCAATATGGAAAATAGCTTGAAAATACTTGAGAAGGAGGTGATCATTATGAATGACTATGATATTTTAATAGTATACATTTAATGTGATGGTTTGAAGGTATCTTCTAAGAAGGTATAAAAACCATAGATGAGCTAGCTAATGATAAAATTCACAATGACAACACTTCCTCTTACTCTGTTCTGTTTTCTGACACTTAGCACAAATTCTCGCATCTAGTTACTGCTCAATTAACACAAGCCACAATCACTACGTATAGTAGATGGCCTCTCGGATTTCCGCAGGGGTCTGTGTTTTTATACAAAATCACTGACTCACGTCTATTGCATCAAACATTTCAGAAGTAGTGAACTGCCATTCCTACCATTAGTTTATAAAAATGACTGGGGCTTCCCTCTTGGGAAATTTCTCAAGTATCCATCATCCCTGGGACCTCTTTTTCTCTTGGATCATTAGCTGCCATATCTAATACACTCAGACGGTTTATGGAGAGTCTTACACGGATCAAACTGAGTCATAATTCCGTGCAGTTGCCCACTGCTCAGTATCCATTGGGTGTAATCAGAGGCTACCAGTTGTCACAGTGACAGACTTAGAAGTGAACGCCCCAACTTCCTTTGAGTTGACTTGGTTAACAGCTAAATCACACCCTCATAAGCCTGTGACAGATCTCTGAGCTGAATCTAGATTTATCTAGAAACTGTGTCAGAAACCATGTCATATTAATTGTTGAAACATTACATTTTGGTATGGTTTGCTATAGATCAATATATTCTATTAGTATTATCTACTCTGCATCATTCTCAGAGAAGTTTCCTAATATACCTGCGATGGATGTGGTGGCAATGTGGAACATTGCTTACAACTATAGCTTTTGTGATTAGGTTCTGGGTCACCTAGCAGGTGATCTCACCTTGCTTTCTGAGAAAATATATCTGTAACCCTTTGGCTCCACTGATCTATTAAACCATTGAAAGGATCATTCTATCAACATGCAGCATAGATTGTTTCATTTAAAGTGTTCCCTACCTCCAAAAGTAGGTACAGAAATACTTTAAAGTATAACCCTTCTTCTACCTGCTGCTAAGAATCCAGGGATCCTCATCTGTCTAGATGATAACAATCATGAATGTCCTCAGAAAGGCATATGTAGCTGATACATTCCTAATGTGCATATGTGATCTCGTGATCATGTGATATGCCTTAGCAAGTAATTCTTAAATTTGCTGTAAACACTGTCCAGGTGGGAACAAGAAAATAAATATATAGAGTTAAACAAAGAATTTTCACCTAAAGAACTTCGGATGGCGGAGAAGCATCTTAAAAAATGCTCAACTTCATTAGTCATTAGGGAAATGCAAATCAAAACAACCCTGAGATTTCACCTTACACCACTCAGAATGGCTAAGATTAAAAATCCAGGAGACAGCAGGTGTTGGCAAGGATGTGGAGAAAGAGGAACACTCACTCCTCCACTGCTGGTGGGGTTGCAAATTGGTACAACTACTCTGGAAATCAGTCTGGAGATTCCTCAGAAAACTGGGCACCTCACTTCCAGAAGATCCTGCTATACCACTCCTAGGCATATACCCAGAGGATTCCCTAGCATGTAATAAGGATACATGCTCCACTATGTTCATAACAGCCCTATTTTTAATAGCCATAAGCTGGAAAGAACCCAGGTATCCCTCAACAGAAGAATGGATGCAAAAAATGTGGTATATATACACAATGGAGTACTATTCAGCCATTAGAAACAATGAATTCATGAAATTTTTAGACAAATGGATGGAGCTGGAGAACATCATACTAAGTGAGGTAACCCAGTCTCAAAAGATCAATCATGGTATACACTCACTAATAAGTGGATATTAACCTAGAAAACTGGAATACTGAAAACATAATCCACACATCAAATGATGTCCAAGAAGAACGGAGGAGTGGCCCCTTGTTCTGGAAAGACTCAGTGTAGCAATATAGGGCAAAACCAGAACAGGGAAGTGGGAAGGGGTGGGTGAGAGAACAGGGGGAGGGAAGGGGGCTTATGGGACTTTTGGGGAGTGGGGGCCAGAAAGGGGGAAATCATTTGAAATATAAATAAAAAATATGTCAAATAAAAAAAAAGAAAAAGAAGAAAATAAATATAAATTGCTTAGAGAACATTGAGTTTTTGGCACAAAACTTTTGGCAGTTTAAGTAAAAATAGTGGTTTAAAGTCAGTGACTTTATATGTCAAAAAGATGTTAAGACCTTATAAAGATGTTAAATAGTCACAAAAATATTATTATACTCAACTAAAGAAAGAAAAACGTATCTGAAAAGCCCAAGTTTGACTTCTATAGTTATTTTTGCCTGATTCTCAGAGGTTTTTGATACTTCTTAAGTCCATCCTTTCAGTTAATGATTAAGCAACCTGTGTATATCACTGTGAACTTAAATACTAACAATACAATATAGTCACAAGGGAACAGGGAGAGAGGAGAGTAACCTACTGTACCTGTTTCCCTGATGATTTTGCTCTGGGATGCAGTTACTGGGAGCTGAAGAACTGATCTGGGAGGATGTCCTTAGAGCCACTGCCGAGATGCCCACCAGTGGGGAGGAGAAATTCAGCAGCATTGCAGAGGTATGTTGGGAGTAGACATTTGCATGACGGCTCACATTAATAACCAGTGGATTATTTTGGCACGACAGTCCATAGGTTCCTGAGAAGAAATAAGGTAAAGAATGCTCTTCTCAGTCATTTGCTTAGAACCTTGTAGCACCTGTTCATCCTCCCTGTAGCTATGTGTCATACACAAGATCACAAACATTTTCAGGCGTCAATATCAAACTGACTCCTGAGGCTATTGGAATAGCTGCTAGTGGTTCTAAAGAACTAATTCTCAACTCACCAAGAGAGTGGTTGCTTCCACTGATATCAGTCAGATAAAGGGTCACTGTTGCCGGCTGATGCTGCCCAGGAGTCAGGCCATCAGATGCCAAGAAAATGAAAATTGCCACTGCAACTCCTGGCCTGTCAAAACACACCTAGGAGTAAGCACACACAGTATGAGCCACTGTTTCTGTAGACAAGCAAAGTATGTTCCTATCTTATCTCTATAATTCTAGAGTAGTTATTTTAAAGTAAGAACTTTGTTCTTTGCAATGGAGAACACAGAGTAAGCACAACAGGATCCAACATGGCAGCAAGCATCAAGATGAACTCTATGAGATGAAAGATCAGTAGATGTGGAGCATCCTTTCTCAAAACTGCTTAATGCCGCTCTTTGATTCACTACAACTCAGTTTTGTTTGTTTACTTATGTGTTTCTCTGTGTGTTTTTTGAGAAAACTTCTCATGTAGACCAGACTGGGCTCAAATTCACTATTTACCCAAGGGAGATCTTGAACTCGTGATTGTCCTGCCTCTATCCTTTAAGTCCTAGGAGTACAGGAAAGAAATATCATGCCTGGCTTGGAGCTCTCTTTTTAAATTTCTCCAGAGAGTTTTGACAGAGACAATAGTCCTCTCTGTGTTAATCAATCCCCTTCTACATTAAAAGGAGGGAGTAGGCAAGATGACCAATGAGCCACCATCTAGGTAAACAACCTACTCTTTTCTGATCTATCTCAAGATCAGACCTGGTTTCACTGTTTTCTGCCTCATCTCCCTGCCTCCTATACTCTTTCTTACAACCTCTCCTTTATCAGGAAACTATGATGGGTTTGAGTAAGAATGGCCTCATAAGCTCATATATTTGAATGCTTAATCACCAGAGTGCCAGCCCCAGGCTCCGCTTGCCCCCCTGTAACTCTCTCTCTTCCCCCTTACCCATAGCTTCCTCCCTCTTCCCAACCTGCCTTCTCTTTGCCTAGAGATAAGGACATAGCTCCCAGCTACTTCTCCAGAGCCTTGCCTGCATGCCTCCATGACCTGTACTATGAGGACAATGGACTAAGCTTCTAAAACTGTACGTAAGCCCCCCAATTAAATGCTTTCTTTTATAACAGTTGCCTTGTTCATGACATCACTTTACAACAATAAAGCAGTGACGAAGAAAGATGCTATTATAGAATCTGTTGCCTCTGAGGTTTAAAACTTGACAAATTTCTTATGCAGTGCCCTTTGTGTCTTAAGGTTAGATTCTGGCCCCTTGCTTGAAAACAAGTCAAAACTGAAGCAAGAAAAATTCTGTTGTATTTATATCATATTCTGAGGTGACAGACTACAAGACCATACAACAATAGCCTTTCACTTCTAATTTCTATTAAGAATGATACCTAAACTTTCCCTCTGCTATGTAGGCATAATATTCTTTTTATATGGAACTTACAAAGTTTGGTGTGCATTTTAAAAAAGGATATCTTTTAATTTTTGAGATCATATTATAATTACATGAGTTCCAATTCCTCCTTTTCTTTTCTCTTCTCCCTCCAAATACTCTCATATACCCCTCCTGGCTATTTTTCAAATTCCAAATTCAAGGTCTCTCTTTTTTTCATTAATTGCATATATAAATAATTGTATATAGATATATATGAATATATATTCAGATTCTGTAATAGCACTTTTTCTTAGTCACTGTTTTATATTTGTGTGTGTGTGTGTGTGTGTGTGTGTGTGTATGTGTGTGTAAAACATGCTTAGTATGTATAATGTTACTTGTATATATGTCCTCAGTGATGACCACTGTGGCTTTTTCTTGGCTTCTAAGTATGATGTAGTTCCGGTAGAAAGCATTGCTCACCTAATTGGTAGGGACCTCCTCTGAAGTGGCTAAAAGAGTAAAACATGTTTTCCATTTTAGCAAGAATTCCTTCTTGTCCACAGACTGGGATTTCCTGAGTCCTGGCAGCATGCTTATAGGGTTCATTTGAACTACTGGCTTAATTAGGGCTATTTTACGATTTTCAGTGGTCAGGACAACACAGCTCTTTCCCTTCATCCTTTCCACCTTTGCAGAAAGGTCCAGCCACACTCTCTTTACACAGTGTCTACCCCACTCTCTTTTCATTTCCATTCTTTGAAGTAATAAATATTCCTTCATAACTTCAAAAACATCCAGGCCCATAGGTTACAACTTCTAAAATGAAATCCTGTATCCCTGGATGGCCAAGGGCTAGACATAAAAGACATCCAGAGTCTAGCTCAAAGCTCTTGACCCCAGCATCAATTGACATCAAAGCCTCCTGGGACTCCCTATAGCCCCTTCCTTTCCGTGTACCACAGCAGAGACCCGAGCCAGGAAGACAGCTCTTTTCCTGAGCCAGAAAAAAAAAAAAAGTCCAAAGAGAAGGCCTCAGAACTGAAGATCAAGCTGGCTACAGCCAATCACAGGGTGGCTCAGGCTTCCACGCATGCCAAAGGAGGTAGCAGAGGTAGGATTTAGGGTAGGTGTGGGCTTTCCTATCCCGAGGGTCCACCCAAACCTTCCAATGCACTTTGTGTCTCTTGACAACACAGATTTCTGGTCTGTGGCAGTTTGAATACCAAATCACTCTGAAACTTCCAGCCTGCTCTGTGTTAGTACCTCTGTGCCATGCTTTGTAGGGAAAGGTTAGAGTAGGACTTCCAGACCACAGATCAAGCAGGGAAACCACAGGTGAGACTTGTAAGGGATATACTGCTTGGTTACACAAAGCAGAGAGACGAGATTTGATCAGGTATGGTTACTGAATCTTGGGCATTTCTTTTCATAGGCGAGATAGCAAGTTTAATTCTCAAATGAAGCCTGAGTATAATCCCCAGCCACCTCTAGAAGCACAAAGAGCAAACATTTTATCTCATAACCATTTGCACCTCAATAGCAGAGACCAGTATGAATCTTCACATATATTAAATACCAATTTGGGTTCAGGTAAAGAGAAGCCAGGATGCACTGTCTGAACAGAGGGAAGGAGGGAAGGAGAGTGGGAGGGAGGGAGGGAGGGAAGGAAGGAGAAAGGGAGAAACAGAGAGACAAAGATAAGAGAGACATATGAGAGAGATATAGAGAAACACAAGCAAAGATACAGAGAAAGGAGACAGAGAGAGATGGAGACAAAGACAAAGACAGAAACAGAGAGATAGAGCCTGGCAGGAATCCTGGCTTTGTTTCTTAGACATGTCTTTTCTAGCTATGCAAGCAAAAACGATCTATTTCTGCCTGAAAGTAGAGTTCCTCTTTCCCTCAGCTGAGTAATAGAGGCATTGCTTATATATCATAGATACTATGTAGAATGAATGAAATCAAATAAAAGCATACAAGATAATAATTATGAACATTAGGGACTCCATGATCAACCATACATATTTCTCCAAAGAAAGACACCTTATCCAGTTTGTTCAATAGGAACGAAACCAGATGAAATGCAATTTTAACATATATATATATATATATATATATATATATATATATATATATATACATGCTTTACAGAGGATTAAACTCGTTTAAATTTTATAGACCAAAAATATTCTATGCCATTTTATAAATTGACTTGGGTAATGTGAATTGGTTCTCCATGTTTGGGTTCCATAGAAACTGTCAGTATTTAAGTTCTTGGTAGACTATGCATAGGTTGAATGCCATCTACAACCTCCACAAAAGTAACTGAACTTGGTTCTTATAAAGATGAAAAGCTACAGCTAAATTCCAGAAAGAAGCCAAGATCTTTCAGAAGTATAAAAGCAATTTTGAAATCTGAAGACACTTTAACAATAGAGGGGTATCAAAAGAATTTGTCACAAAGAACATTGGAACAAAGAGAAAACAGCAAAAGACCGTATAGCATATATACAGATGGATGATAATGATAGATAGGTTAGTAGATGGATACATAGGTAAACAGATAGATGGTAGTGACAGGAAAGAGAGAAAAGATGTCTGTGTAGAACACATGACAGAGAGAAGACTGAGACAGGTTTATGACCGATATAGGCAGATATTGATGAGAGGGAAAGACAGACAGACAGACACACACAGAGAAGGAGATTGAAAATATAGCCGCTTTTTATTCATTGACTATATATGTACTCCCAAGTTTAACCTCAGTCTCTAGCTGCTGAAGAGTAAGATTGGTATAAAATGTCTTGAATGCTGAGCTATTGGAGCTATAGATTCCATCTGCAGATTGCCTGCTAGGCACAGATGTGCTATGGCCTCAGTCTGAGTGATTCAACATTTAAGTCAGCCTTTGTGGTGTTCACCCTAAAACTATGCCACAAACTTAAAAAAAACTCATAATTTAAAATGTTTTTGGTTAATCCCTGGCTCTCTCCTACCCCTGTTCCCTCTTTATCCCTCCATGGCACTTTTCCAGAGAGGAAAATTGATATCATAGGTCAGGAAAAAGCACGCTATCGGTTCAGCATAAGGACATGTTTTGCTGGAGTCCTCACCAAACTCAGCAGGCTTTTATTCCTACAGGAGATTTTAAATACTATATTCTCAGTACATAAATATTTGATTGTTGTATTGGAAACAAAGGCTTAGCTCAGGTAAAAGCCACTTTAAAAGGACCATGAAAAGAATAAAATTACTTTTAATTTTGACTAAATCCTGGGTGCTTTCGCAGATGAAAATTTACCAAATGTTCATGACTTCAGGTGAGCCAATGTAATAATCTTGTCATCAAAAGTTTTGACAAGAGATTAACTTCAAATTGCAAAGGCTCTTTTCCTGAGGTTTATGTCTGATAGAGGAAGGGAGCTTATTTGATGACTACATCTATGTAGTAAGTACAGCTGTGGTGTGTCTCCCACATCATCACTTCCATGACTGTGGCTCTCGGGACAAAATGAAATCTCTGGAGATTGCCCCTTTGGTGACCTCCTCATACAGGGTTATGCCACTTTCTTGGTGTGTGATGGAGAGGAAGCAGGAAGCCCATGGCAAGCAACATTTTCTTAAGACTGAATAGTGGACTGAGATTATTCTAAAGGGCCACCCCAGCTTTCGGAGAATTATGGCATTATATTAGTATCACACCTACAGAATAACCCTAGTTCTTTTATTCCCCTATGATGACTGATGTCAACAATAGTTCTCAGTAAACATTCTGCATGTACATTTTTATCTCAGAGTCTGAACCCCAGGAAACATTCCACCAAAGAGGATGCCTGAAAATGAGGAAAGGTGTTATGGAGCACGGACAAAGACAGCCCTTGTGGAATAAAGCTAGAGATGGTCCTCTCTTGGAAACCAAATGCAACAGTAAAGGGAAGCCGGAGAGCATTGCCCAGCTGAACAAGCATCTATTCTGCATTAGAAATAACAGACACCTCAGATGCTTATGGATCTTAGAGTTTGCGAAGTTGCTCTGCTTGGGACAAGCAAATATTTCCATATAAAAAGCAATCAAATTCTATATTAGTAGCAAGCAAATAGAAAGGGGAAACAACGTTTTGCCCTCTTGAGATCTCAGTGTATTGGGTTAGCTTTTTAAGGAAATGAAAATCTTAGTCATCTCTGTTCTCGCATGACTCCTAAGGAATGCCGGAATCCACACATGTTAATGTCCCTAGCAACTGAAAGTTTTTCTTCTGAAGGCAATTACTTTTTATAAATCTCCATTATGCACAGAGAAGTAATCCTAATGCTCTTCAGAAAATTGTCTGTCCTATTAAGCAGAAAATCCTGTTAGTGAGTTTCCACTTGTTTCTACTTGATGAACTGGAAGTAGATTTGAATCATCTGGAGCAACAACTGTTTCACTCAATGCTGAGATAACGATCCTCTGTAGATGTGATTTTTCAAACTGCTACATGCACGCAAACTGCCGAGGACCTCACTAGAAATCACCTCCTCAGTTAGCAGGACTGAGATTCCACATTTTTAAACAAGATTTATGGGTATGACAAGCAGTCTTCATGGGATGAAGCTTTGAAGATACCCATTGATGGCTCTGTTCTTACCCTTTAACTTTCGTAGTTTGGAACGGTAAATCTTTCATCCTATTTGCTCATCTCCTTGCAAAAGTTCACATGAAGGGGCAAAGTTGGAAGGAATGGAAATACCTCACTTAAATGAAATTTCAAAAGAAACCTGATGCCCAGAGAGATAACATGTTCACATGAAGTTACTTGATGGGCTAACAATAACAGAAGTAACAATATCATTCATTGAATGAGAGTGCATGTTTTCTTCCTATTTCTAAACTACTGACAAATTCTATTCTATTTCTAGAGTAGTCTAAAAGTCAGATCAATAGTAAGTAGTCACACATAGGATCCCATGAACTTTACTCTAACCAAATATTCAAGTTGTGATCAGACTCAGGACCTTCCATACATGTACTTTTTTTGTTCAGTCAAATTATGTAATGTGGACAGCTTCCAGGATGGTTGAAATAATTTCCAAATAAGTGATTAGTATCTGACTAATTAAAATAATAACTGGGGAGTTATAAGATTTAACAGAAGCCAACCAACGAAGATATAAGATGTCCGCTGAACTTGAATATCTGATACACAATATTTTTGTTTATTATGTCCAAATAATATATGAAAATATTGATGTTAAAATATCAGTTGTGTTTATCTAAAGCCTAAATTTAACAGAAGGGTTCTTTTTTCTCTGTATCCCAATGTTGGAAATATAGACATCCTTAACAAAGCCTTGTCTGTGGAGACTTCTACAAATTATCAAAAAATTATGTTGTATTCTGCAAGTACATGGAAACTTTATTTGTCAGTAATTTAAAAATAAAAATTTTCCAAACAGAAATTAATGAATATTCTATAAGCAATACAAAAACAGAGAGAAAAAGAACAAATAGTTGAGAACACAAACCCAAATTGAGACGTATGAAAGAATTGTGTGACTGTTGTGTACCTCGAGAGAGAAAACTAAGAATAATAGATAACTTTTGACAAACTCAATCAGAATACAAATTCTTATTATGGACTGGCACATAATTCCTAAATGAATAAAAAGTTGCCATTTAGAGGCTTACTAATAAAATATAGGGCCAAAGGGAGGAGAAAAAGACACCCTCTATTAATATCCCAGCTGGCACAATAAAAAGTTGTTATGTTCTCAAAAATCAATGGTACAAACAAATACAATTATGTAAAAAAAAAACAACTAAGATTTAAAAAACATAAAATATTACAAAATGTGGGAAATCAAGTGATACTAGAGGTGTATACATCAAGATTTATGAAACATAATTAAATTAGTAATTATAATAGAAAAATTATCCACCATCAAAAATAAATTTGCCAAACATTTTGCTAGGAATTGGGAGACTAAAGAAAGAATATCAGATTCTGCAATACTCATAGATCAGTGCCTAGCCCATTATCATCAGAAAGGCCTCAGATGACAGCTAATGGGAACAGATGCAGAGACTCACAGCTAAACGTTAGGCAGAGAGAGAGCCCAAACTGGATGTTTTCATCGGATCCCTCTCCTCGGAGTGCTGAGAATTCCATGGGAAAAGGGGAGGCTGAATTATAAAAGCCAGAAGAAAAACAAACTAACAAAAAAACTTCCCAAAACCCAAAACACCACGTTTGAGATCACAGTCCACAGGCCCACAGAATCAACTAAGCAGAGCTCACAGGTGCTTGCAGAGACTAAAACAACAATCACAGAGCCTGAATGAGTCTATGGGTCTGTGCTAGGTCCCCTGCCATGTTCTGGTTGTGGCTTGGTGTTTTTGTGGGACTCCTAACAGTGGGAATGGGGTTGTCTCTGACTCTTGCCTGCTCTTGGAACCCTTTTCCTCCTACTGGGTTGCCTGATGCAGCCTTGATATGAAGTTCTATGCCTTGTCTTATTGCAGGCTCTTATGCTGTATTTGTTGATATTCCTTGGAGACCTGATCTTTTCTGAAGGGAAATAAAGGAGCAGTGAATCTTAGGGAGCAGGGAAGAGAGATTGGGAGGAGTCAAGGGAGAGGAAACTGTGATCAGAATGTATTGGGTAAAAAGAAAGAGAAGAAAAAGAAAAGAAAGGATATCAGTGCAAATCCAGAGAATCAAGACAAAAATCCATGAAAACAATAAAGGAAGAAATTAATGAAGTAGAGAAAAAATATAAAAATAAGGTGAACAAGACTGACTACCACTCCTGAAGACATCAGCACGGTAGACAAGTCTCACATGTAAAAGGAAACATTGGAAACAGGTATCACTAAAGGTGTGGTAAGTATGGCCAAGAGGGTAAGCGCAATGGAAGTACATTATGAACAGAGATCAGCACTCCACCTAACCATGCAGAGTGAAAATGTAATTCTTCAGAAACACCAAGTAATACAAAGCTGGAAACAAAATCAAAACTCGGGGTATATTTTTAAAACTGAAAGAAATTCAAATGACAATTAACATTCCTTCCTCAAATAAGCCCAGAACTGAGTGTTTTTTTTTTAAAGGCTTATTTAGTTGAATTTTGAAGGAAGGTATAATCCTAGCTTACACAAGAGGTTTCATAAAAAGAAACAAAAAAGGGAAAAAAATCATGCTACCACTTTTATGAGGAGTTAGTAAATTGAATATTCATAAAGAAATAGATAAAGTAGGTCAATACACTCCAATAGTACACTCTAAATGTCATAGATAGCCCATATGCAAGATCATTCCTCAAAGAAAACATTTGGTGTCTTAAACATAGTCTACTTGATTCAAAAGGATGACTCAGAGAGATAGAATCACAAGGTTACATTTCTTAAATTACATGGAAACAAACTGTTCATGAATAATGAACTTCAATTTCTAGCCAAATTTGTTTACAGTAAAATTCATAGCAATACAAACAGTGAATTGTTGTAATGAACAGGAAGATAGGCCAATTAAGTGCAGTAGAGACTTAAACAGACTCATACATTCACTAGGAGTTGGTACGTAATGGGTGTCACACTATAAAACAAGGCAAGAATGCACACTTCAATGGCTGCTATTAGAGAAATTGGCATGCTGTATTTCTTTAAAAGTATTATGAATCTATATGTGAAAAATCCAAGTCTGTGAAAGACAAAAGTCTAAAATTCAGATCTAAAATTCTAACATAGGAAAATGGAAGATATCATTTCAACCGTAGGGGGGCAATAAATGATTTCATCTATACTGTGAATTAGGGAGAAAAAGAATGCTAAACAATCTGCAGCTATTGCATAAAGCGATGTTACACCTCACCATAGTAAGACAATAGTGAAAAGTATGGCAAGGTAGGAGACCACTTTACTCTCATTGGTTGACTTAACTTGAGTGACTGAGCAGTCCAGGCCCCAGCTAGGGTGTGTGGAAACAGGACCCACCCACACTGCCTGGTAAGTGCTCAGCAGAGACTAAAGTGTGCACGTTTATATATTGGCTTAAACCCTCTGACATAGTCCTGAACCTCCCTGTACATTTTAACCCAGCTGCGCTCTTGATTTTTAAATTGCTATCATTAAGTGCTGTGTATTGCTATTTGATAAAGCCATGGAATCTGGCATGGTAATCTTTTACTGAGCATCCTGTTGGGTTATGATAGGGATCATGTGAACTCGCCAAACTCAAGAGTGCAATTTCCCAAAGACTGTCTCTCCCTGCAGGGTGAAGGCCGGCTCATCCGGCCAAGCTCTTGTTGAGTTGTTTCATAGCGCTTCTTCACACAGCTCTTCCGAATTTCACTTCATATCGGCTATTAATTGTTTCGTCACTTCCACTTCATGAAGAAAATTAGATTATTTCCTTCAGTCACACCTTTCATCTGTAGCTATTTAAGCTCAGGTGCACACTCACCTTAATCTTGAAGGAAGCTGACATTATTCTTAGGCTGAAAGTTCTTGCTTTCAGGTGTTGATTCAGCTTGTGAGAAAATGAAATTTTACTCCTTTCTTTTATAACTCATAAAGTATAAAGGAAAATTCTAGCCACTGAGTTCATGTCCAGAGAATCTAATGGAAAATACTGATAATTTTATATTCTGCTTATTTTTGCTCTTCTTTTTCATTTTCATTTTGGTTTAATTTGTTATTTCCCTAATGACATAAGGGAGGAACTCTGATTACTTATTTTATATCTTTTTTGAATATTGTATAGGTTTTTAAAGATAGAAATTCCCCTGCAAGTATGCTTTAGCTTAAGCACAAGCATTCACACAGTTTCAGGCACTATTCTATTCAAAATGTTTACTGACTTCCATCAGAAATCCTTCTTTGGCCTACAGATTATTTTTTGAGTTTTGGTCTTTTAAAGACGATTTTGGTTTTGTTGTCGCTGTTGTTGTTGTTGTTGTTGTTGTTTGTCTGTTTGGTTAGCTGGTTTGGTTTAGTTTATTGAAATAGAGTTTCCCTTAATTTAAGCCAGCCTGAAACTTCACCAAGTTGCTCAACTAATCAGGATTATGGCAATCCTCTGTTTCTGTCTCTTGACATAAATATTATTTAATGATATTATTTAATTGCAAAAAACTTGGAAATGTTAAAGGTATGTTCTTAGTTCTTTTTAGTTTAGTATTATTAAGGTTAAAAAACCCTACTATGTATTATTTTACTTACAAATGTATTGAGACATGTTTTATGGTATTCTAGTTGGTGAACATACTGTGTACAGTTTTCAGTAATTTAGTATAATGTATTTATAAATATCAATTAGATTAAGATTATTTGATAATCATTTTTGAAATCTTAAATATTTGTCCTGATTTGTTTTTACTTGTATAAATTATTAAAAGACAAATGATGAAATTTTCATCTATAGTTATGAATGATTTTGGCAGTTTCTCTATTAGTTCTATCAACTTACCAATTTACTTATTTTTAGGATATAATTTAGGTACTTAATTTTGTAACAATATTGTCAGTCTTTCTCATAAATTGATCACTTACCAATTTTTTTCTGGTTACTGTATTTTGAAATCTATACTATGACAATGCATAATTATTTTGTACCTGTGTTTTCCACAGTACATATTTTTCACCTGTTTATTTGCAATATCCATGACTTTATATTTATAGAATATTGTTTGCAAACAGTATATAATTTAAAATTACAACCTGCATTTTTTCATGTCTCTCTGAAAAAATTTCTAAGTAATAGAAAATGATTTAGTTGAACATAAACTAAATCTTGGGTTTCGTTTTTTCTTAGGTAAATCTTGTCTGTTCTTGGTTTCTCTTTCTCTGCATTCTCATTGGAGAATCAACTCATTTTTATTCCATTTAGTCTTCTACTTTGATATGTACCCTATGGCAACTTGTGTATATGTGTACGTTTGTGATTGCTGTGAAGAGAATAATGTGAATCTCCAACCTGTTCCCATCTTCATTCAATGAACTTCACTATCGCAGAGACAACACAAGCATCTTTAGCTGCATTTTCCATAACCTCTGCCTTGTCCTTTGTGACAACACAGGCGGAGTGCTGTGAACCCATCACTCATGCTGCCTAGCTTCTCTTTTACCAGTTCTTCCTTCCCTGCCATCCCAAAGAAGCTGAGTAATCAAACACTCCTTCATAAGTCTCCTGAATACTGAAGTCCATCTCGGAACTTGCTTTCTAGAGAATCCATCTTCCCAGTCAAAGAACAGCCCTGGATTTCGTCCACCATTGGAAATCATCAAAGTGATTTTCACCCATGCTCTAGCCAGTCTGTCTTTTCAAAGTCCCTCAAGATGAAGTGCTTGCCTCAATTTTTGGCCTCTGCCACCTTTTGTTTGTCAGTCTAGTCACAATCTTTTATATTCACTTTTGTCTCTTGTCCTGAGTATACCGAGTATTCCCAAATACTAAGTTCTAACACCTGTCATTTACATGTGTAATCATCAAACATGCTTAAACAGTACAAAGAAGCTGTGTCAGGGACGTATGTCCACAAGAACATGTGGCTTCTGCCCACAAGCTCTATACAGTTCACAGGACTGATAGACCCTTACACAGAAATAGAACAATGGGCTTTGCAGATACTATGGTAGAAGGGAGCACTGAGGAAGAAGTGTGACTGTCATAGCTAGGACTTGGGGGCAACCTCCATATAAGACTCAGATTTATAAAGAAAATGATTTGACCCAAGTCTCCCTGGGGAATTATGTATTTTGGGGGGAAACAACATGGAGGGAGCATTGCCAGAGAAGAAAACTATAAACGTTCTCCCTGTAAGTTATAGATATATAAAAATGCTGGCATGTTCTTACACTGAAAGAATTCTGTTATAACTAAAAAGAGTAAAGGTGTGTGTGTGTGTGTGGGGTGTGTGTGTGTGTGTGTGTGTGTGTGGTGTGTGTATGTGTGTGTGTGTGTGTGTAAAGGAATATAGAAGATGAGATAAACAGAAAAAATTCAGCTTAAGATAAGCTCATGTTTATCGACCTATGTTCACTCAGGATATTTCATGTCCATGTTGTACTTTATTGAATTCATAGCACATGTTTTGCGGAACTGCATTTCCATGACATTTTTGTGACACATGACCACTGCCATATATGTAACCTCAAGCTGAAAATGGTAATTCATTCATCTTCGAGTTCACCCAATGCAATATACTATTCTCACAGAGTGGTGTATATTAAGCAAACTTAAAAAGTGGATGTTGGGGTGGGAGATACGACTCAGTCATTAAAGGATTTGCTGCACAAACATGAGGACTTGAGTTTGGATCCCAGCAGCCAGGTGTGGCGGTGCACATCTGTAATTCAAGCACTGTCGAGACAGAGCAGCCTGGCTGATCCGGTGAGCTCAGATTTAGTTAGTAATGCTACATCGAAAAAAAAAAAGGTGAAGAGTTACTTTGGAGGATAAATGGTATCCTCCACATAAATTAGCACACGTGCACACTTACATATAGGAGCATATACATGTGCACGTATACACATATTCAAACACATATATGCAGTTTTGTGATGGTGTGTAAGACTTTTAACCTTGATTCTCAATCTGCTTTGATTGGGAAACACTTAGATTAAAGCAGACTATTGCATAGAGCTAGGAGAAGCTTTCCACCAAGGACTGACTGAGGAGAAAGCACTTGCCCTGGATTTGAGTGACATCATCCTATATGCTGGGGTAGTGAAGATATAAAGGACAGAACAGGAAGAAGCTGGTATGAGAGATATCCTTGCTCTGTTTCCCATCTGTGTGTTAACTGCTCTGCTCTACCATACCATCCCTTGGCTCCACGGCCAACTAAGGCCTCTTAATCTAGAACCAAAATTAGCCCCTTCTACTGTTTGCATCTGACATTTCGTCACAGTAACAAAGCATGAATAACAAACTGCTGAAATAAGATAAACAGTTATAGATATCTTTATTACTAACTAGAAACATAATGTAGACGAGGGGTTAACACACTGTAACCCAACAGGACAATCCTGACCCAATGCCTATTTCCATAAGACTGTGATCTAAGATATATATATATTTCAAAGAGCTGAAAACAAAAGTAAGTATAATATGAAAAGTATATAAAATTCCAAGTTCTGTTTTCAAATTTAAAATTTAAATACAGAGGTTTTCATAGTTTCTAACTTCATTGATAATAGCTATGCCAAACATTTATGATATGGGTTGTGTGGCCTATAAACTTCAAATATTTTATAACTGGTTCTTCATAGAAAATGTCTCTTAACTTATGGAAAGGAAGCACCACAACCTTTGGGGAAAGTGGATTTGAATCTTAATCCTATATATGCCTTTACTACTTATATCATATAAATGCTTAGCATCTCTGGATTTTAAAATAATCAGTTTTGAAGTGTGTAAAATAAATACTATGAGGAACAGAATATATTTCAGCATGAGTTTTTTTTCCTGACCACATGATGTTAGGGATACTCAACTGAGATATCATCAATTAAATACACATTGCCTGTTCTGTTAGAGATTCATGTTCAATGTTTAGCTAGTTGACAGCAAACAAAGCAAAGAAAGAAATTATGGTTAACAGGCTTTAGGCTTGTGCAGAAAGGATTTCCAGGCAAGTGGCCCATAATTCATAACTGATGTGGAGGGCCCTGGTATTTAAAATACTGTGAACATGTTGTGGTTTCTGTTAGGATTGCTAGCCAGTCCAGTCTAAGTGAGATCATTTCAAACTGGAGACAATTTAAAGTCATAGAAAGGAATGCAAATCTATGATCTTGCATATGGTGACTGACTCCTTGGGAACCAAAAAAAAAAAAAAAGGTTATTGAGTGTCTGTATGGTTTCAGTTGCTTCCTACTATATTTATATTCAAAGTACTTTCTTAAGGAATTCATGCCTTTTGTGACCCCTCTGGCATGGAGAGTTTGGGGGGAAAAAGGCACAGAATTTATCCTCCCACCCAGATTCATTGATATGCCATCATTCAACATTTTAGAAGAGATGCAGTAAAACGAGGGAAAACACCTTTCCTTTTGGTTGCATTTGTGCTTTTGCTTTCTTCCTTTGCTTGCACTGCCCTGAGTATGCCCAGTGGTAAGCTCTGGGTGTGGTATACTGTAGGTGCATAATAAATACCGATAGAATGAGCAATGGAGTTTAGAGAGAGAAAACACAATCTCATGTGTTTATTGTTTAGACACAGGAATCTGAGCTTTCCGGTTACCATTTTATTCTTAGGTGATGTAGAAAAAGCACTTCAAATCTTGGACACTTTCTCCATCTGTAAAACTGGAAAAACACCTCTCCTGTCACTCATAGCGATTTGTAAGGATGCCCATGAAATGCATATGAATATGCGTTTTGTAGTCTATAGATGACTTTAAATGTGACTTTTTATTGTAAATGATAAAACATGTATACTATATACCCTGTAAAAAAAAAACTTCCATTTTGTTCTATTGGTTGAAGATTAGAATTAAAAAAAATAGCAGGAGAATGTTACCTCAGTAAAATTGGCTAAAAAGACAGAACTTTTATTTTGGCAAGTAGCATGTGAGTGAATGAAAGAATTTGGAAATATGTTTTTAAAACTAATGTTTTCCAGTGTTGTTGTTTTTCACTTGTGTAATAAATTTGTCTCTGATTCACTGCATACAAATCATATCTGTGTATCAAATCAAGATTGAATTATACTAATACACAGAGTGAAGGGCCAGAAATTCTGCACTGCTTGGAAAATGTTTTGTTTAACATAGCTTCCTTTCAAAAGTCACTTCCTAATTTATTTGGTGCCATACAGATTCATGAAATGAGTATTTTGCTAAATACTTTATGCACAAATGTAACTTTTGATATGATTGGTGATGTTGCTGTAATACAGAAACGTGTATTTTCCACATCAGGCAAGGAGGCATGGCAGGTACTGATCCTAGAGCCTAGCAGGGGCTTGTGTGGATTTCTAAAGTTACACACTACATAGCAATTATTTCCCTGGATTACTTGTAGAGTAGGAGTAGGATATATACCCAAAATACAAGAGCTAGTTAATGGGGATTAATAGAGGTTCAGGTTGAGATTTCTGCTTCTGGAAATAACTGAGTAACTTATGGTCAAACAAAGGGTTCATTCTAGCAGAAATTTTTAAAAATACAAATTAAGATGATGATGATGATGTTTGAGAAAAAGCAAATCTATCAGGACAAAAGACCTCAATATTTCACAAGGAAAAAAAACCACACTAAAAAGAACCTGACATTGTTTCAGAAATAGTTTTAATATCCAAAGCAATGTAGAGTAAATGAAGAAAAGACTGGCCAGAGACAGGCTCAAGCCCTGGAGGGGTCCTGGGCAAGCACATGTTACTGAGGACCTAGAAACTGGAGACTTCCAAGGTAGAGAGGGCCCAGTTCAAGCTTTGCATGGGGAGTTTCTTAGAACAAAGAAAAACCTGAAAAATGCATCAGGGCTCACAGAAATAAGAACAGAGGTTCTAGTCTTTTAAATTGCTTATTTAATTGGGGGGCAATATTTCCTAAATCTTAATGCATATCCCAATAGATTTATCTTGAAAAGAAGACAATGTTAGCCAATATCTCTACAAGATGCTCAGTGTCTGATGTTGGGTTAAGGTTTCATCCCTTATGACAGAAAAGAGAGGGCAGCGAGTATAAAGAAAAGATCAACATACAACAGCTCAGGTCACTAAGGGATTGGCATTATCAAGTGCACACTGAAGTGGTTCTAATTAGTGTATTTTAAAGTAGACAGTAAGAAGTACTTCAAAGAAAATGGGAATATACAGGGATTAAATGGGTATTCCTAGAGATTAAGAAAAGACATACTTTTCATTAAGAAAGTTAACTTACAAGGAAGATGTAGAAATTCGAAGATATATCCTGGCAACTTCCAGTGTGCATAGTTCACATAACTACAAATAGTGCCATAAAATTAGCTTAACTAAAGCCAGTGACTCACCCACATGACTCAAATCAAAGTGATACAATATACTAATAGCAACTGAATAAACATTTCACTGCCAATCTTGCAACAATGACAACAAAAAATTTCCTTGCAAGTAATGGGTGTGAATTCTGACCCCATCCTTGATAATGTCAACATGACTTAAAATGGGAGCAAACACTTAGTGACTAGAACTGTTTCACTCCCATGATCTTTTCTCTTTTCACTCTCTGTCTTCTTTCTCCCATCACACAGAATGAAGCTTTGATTTGGCTTAGAGAGACAATAATACACAGGTTGTTGCACATTCAACTTGCTCCCTGGTGAAAAACAACACGGTGAGAATCTGCCAAAAGCAATAATCAAAAGAGGAGATTAAAACACAGCAATACAAAAAACGATAATGCTGCAAGTAAGATCTAATCAATGGACAGTGGGTGGGCGGAAGTAACCAGCTCTGAGAATGGTGACTCAGGAGACCAGACATGCAGGTAGAGGAAGTCAGGGAAATTGCAGTCATCACCAGAAACAGGGAATGTAGTTTTGACAGAAAGAACAAGACTTCTTAGAGCAGTGCTTCTCAACCATCCTAAATTCTGTGAACCTTTAGTACAATTTCTCACATGGTGAGCCCCAAACTATAACATTATTTTCATTCCTACTTCATAACTGTACTGTCATGAATCATAAATATTTGTGGAGGTAGAGGTTTGCCAAAGTGGTTTTGACCCACAGGTTGAGAACTGCCATCCTAGAGGATCTAATACCAAAAAACAAAGTTCATTCTAAAGGAACTCTTGGGGTGTTAAATAACACACACACACACACACACACACACATACATACACACACACACACACACACACACACACACAAGAGTGAAGAGTAAATGCCAGAAGCTGGTCTATGGTGATTTGTATAAGCAAGCCATAGAAAATTCACCATAATAAGAAAGAAAATGCTAGCTTTGTCACATAGTCATATAAGACAAAGGGGTCTCATAAGAAAAAGACAAGCAAAGGTTAAACTACATTGGTATATTTGGGGTTTGGCAAAGAAATGTAACACATTGATTATCTGTCTTGCCATTGTCCAGAATGAACTAAAGAGTCAAAAGCATCTCTGTTGTATTTACTCTCCTACATATGCTTAATCTAAAATACAGGAGCATTGGAAGTGAAAAATGTCTTAGGGGTCATGAAGCAATTATAATCTTTGTATTTATTATTGTTAACTTTGTTTAATCATTTTAGATTTCACAATATCATATGAAGCAAGGGCTGCCTCCTCTCCCTGTGTGTGTGTGTGTGTGTGTGTGTGTGTGTGTGTGTGTGTGTATGCTCATGCATGAGTGCATGCATGTGTATGTGTATAAGAACATATATATGGGACAACTAAAAGATCACTCTCAAAGTATTATTTTAAGTTATCAGAAAAAGAAACACACATTTAAAGGATAATTGTAACTCAATGGTTGAAAACTTGTCTGGAATATGCACAGCCCTGAAATAAAATAAAGGAAAAAAAAACACTGAAAATTATTAAAACTGAAAGCGTACATTTCTTTGGTTGGTTATATGGAAACTTAGGAAAAATTATAAACCCTATCAAAACTGAACAAAAAAACAGCTGGTAAAATTTAAAGGACAATAATTGAAATAGCTAATACATTCTGAAGGAAAATGGAGGAGCTTTATGACTTATGCCATGAGATTTAAGATTGATTAGGATGTTTAGTACTGAGAAGTGTGCTAATATTCCAAACAAACCTATATGAACTAAAGGAGGAAAGTGCAGAATCAATAAATAAAATATAGTGTCAATAAACAAGCCATCATATGCATATGGCTGTGGGTTTCTGACAGGGTAACCAGTAACATAATGGGTCTGAGTTTGATTAAATTGGCTCTAGATCTACTGAGCATGCACAGGGCAGAGACTGTGAATCTCTACCTCACTCAATGCAAAAAACCTTCAAAGAAATTAGAGATGTAAATATGAAAAAGCAAAACAATAACATTTCTAGAAGTTGACAGGGGAAAGCAGATCTTTGTAGAAGGTGTGGATTTATTACACTGCACAATGTATACCAGACACAAAGGAAACAAATCTGTGAGACACCACTAAGATTTGGAACTTAGTTCCTTTAATTGTACCTTTAGGAGCAAGGAACAGCTACCCAATTTTGTAATACACTGAAGAACTTATAATTGTATTCAGAAAATTATGAACATGTCATATGAATAAAGAATGTGCCTTGTAACCCAATGAAAAATGAAATCAAATCTTGACTGTGCATATAAAGAAATAACAAAATGGATGTACAAATGGCCACATCCATAGAAAATATATCCTATCTTGTTGATTATGTAGTGAGTCTTGAAGGCCCAGAAGGATACTTTCACCCACTCAAAAAAGAGGTGAAAACAAAACCGAAAATATCAAGTATTGATAAAAATGTAAGGCAAGTAATAAAATAGCAAATCTCTCCTGGGATATAAGTTAGCATGACCACTTGGAAAATTATTTGCAATTTCTTATCAAAGCTATCCAACCAATAACTATCATTTCTAAAGACTCTCATCATTCTAGAGATTACACGTGTTCACTAAAAGAAATGGACAGAAGCACTTATAGCAAAACAAATTGTGATAGAAATATAGAAAATTTGTAGACAATCAAAATATGGACTTTTAACATAAATAATTGAGCTGTCAATATTCACACATATCTCTGCTTGTACTGGAATGAAGATGAACATTTTGACTAAGAAGAACAGTAGGAATGAATCTTGTGACCCTAATGATGGATGAGGAAATGTTAGACACAAGAAGAACATGGCATATTTTTTTTGAGACAGGATCTTTCTACATAGGCCTGGCTGTTCCAGAACTCTCTATGTAGACCAGGCTTGCCTCAGAGTCACAGAGAGATACTTGCCTTTCTGCCTCTGCCTCTGCCTCTGCCTCTGCCTCTGCCTTCCAAGTGTTGGGATTAAAGGCATGCACCACAACACCCAGTAAGAACACATCATCATGTTTTTCAAATAAACCTAAAGCTGGAGTTGAGGATGTGGTTCCATCAGCACACTACATGCCTCTTACATGGGAAACCTTGGCCTCCCTTACCGACACGTCATAGCTGTGTTGTGGTAGTATATACCCATCATGTCAGCACTCAGCAAGTGAAGTAAGAGGATCAGAACCTTAAGGTCATCCTCAGAAGCATAGAGTTTGAGAACAGTCTGGGTTGCCCAAAATCCTATCTCAAGTAACCATATAACAATCAAAATTGTGCAAAAGAAAGAAATCTATTAGATACATTTGTAATGCAACAGACAAGGAGCATTGTGAAGACTTTGCCATAATAATATTAAACACCCTGTGCCTCTATTTCTATGGTTAATTAAGGTATTTGAGCTATCCATTTCTAATTTTACACGTTTGTGGTACATATTACTTTCGTAGAGTGATTACCCATATGGAAATCTAAACTTCAGAGAAAGATAAAAATAAATTTGAGATATAAATACTTTAAAATAACAAAAGGAAAATCTCTAATGAATCAAGCAAATGCCGAATCTTATCCATACACATTTGTCTTTCTCTTCACAGGCTTTACAGACAGATATTAGGTCACTTACTTCAAGCCAAATTTCATTGTTCTTCTGCAGGCTATCTTTAGACTGCTCACTGCCTGCATGCTGGTCTTTCTTCAGACTGAAAACACAGGGAAACCAGCCAGGAAAGAGATGATATGGGGATGAATCCGGGTGGTGTGAAGTACAAATCTGAAATGCAGTATTGATCCCAAATTAAGTGTGGCATGCAGGAGGTAAATAAAATCAAGAAAGCTCTCTAGCAAGAAGCCTAATTTTCTCTTGTCTAAATGCCTAATGACCACACTAGAAGATGCAGAATGCAGAAAATTAAAATGCAGAAAATCTACAATTCATATAGAAAAATTTTTCAATGCTGTTACTGTCAAGATGTATCTTGCTAGGATACAAAAAACACACAGGAAAACTCTGTCCACCACCAGTATGGGAAAGTGCCCAAGGAACTATTCTGGCACACTCCAAGGGATTACTTTGCAGCTCTTTCCAGGGAGATGGTTAGGTCCTTACCAATCAGTGTCAACTGACCTTGAAGGGAGGATACTGAACCAGGCAGACAGGGAGTGCTTGGCTGGGTAGAGAACTCAAGAAGCAAAACTCCAGGAAATATCTCCTACTATAATTAAAGAAGACATTCATGCTAGACTAAATGCCACCTCAGAGAATTTCCATGAACTCAGAATTACCAATTCTCCTGGCTCTTTTAGCACCAGAACTCCAAGAAGATGATCCATGATGTGGCAAAGAGAATGTGGCAGAGAAGGCTAGTTGTCTCATTGTTATCTTCTTGCCCATCATCTTTTCATTACTGAATTGAACATCAGCTTTGTTCTAAGTTATCTAGTTAGATAAATGCCCATTTCCTCAAGGTTTTCTACAAATAAGGGTGACTAAGTAGACATGTAAGATAGTCGTGAAAATTTAGTGTTGAGCTTCCAGAAAATTTTCTATTTTCCCAATAAACATGGGCAAATGTTCAACTGACATGTGTGCGCGCGCGTGCGCGCACACACACACACACACACACACACACACACACATGAAATGCTGACTTCATACTTAAAGTGGCAACAGCAATTTTAGTAGCAAAAAAAGAGGAAACTACAGACCAAGGATGGAAGTGCTGGAATCAAAACACTGGCATCCTTGATGAGACACAACAGGCACCTTGAAGAGTTCCTTCTACCTGCTCAGAAATGCCTCCTCAAAGCAGGAGTATGCAATACAGTTCTTTCATCCTGCCCTACAATATCCAGGGCATGGTTTTATCTCTGGAGACTCTCTCGCCCATGATCAGAGAGTCTATCTAGTGATGAGACCATCAGTAATGGTACCCAAGAGCCAACTGTCCTTCATCTTGTCTTTAGTACTAAACCTCAATTCACCAATCCCATTCTGAGAGTCTTCCCAAGATCTCCTGCTAGGTAGAAAGGGGAAAGAATTCACTCAATTTATTTTAACTACTAGCTTTAGTACTTCTTCAATAATAATTTAAATAAAATTTACTCTCTACTAGCCTGTTATATGCAAATGGTATCAACAAATGTGGATCTATGGAGGTTAAGTGATTTGTCCATACTCATATAGTATCAGTAATAGCAGTGGGTCCAGTTGTATAATTTCAGATCTCTTATATTGTTGCCTTTTATCTGTTCATACTAACCTCCACCACACGTAGAGGCCAAACATAGTTTATAATAGCTTCATGTCTATGTTAGACTTCAAGGTTCTTGCATATGCCTTGAGTGACATGATTGATGTTGTTGAGGTTGAATAGTGTGCATGAGAGGCACTGGATTTTATGACTACTCTAGAAGGTTCTCAGCTAACATTATCATGCTCTGAACTTGGTGGGGGCAAAACGGGATGATAACATCTTGAATAAAGTGCAAGCTCCTAAACATCCAGACAGACAGTACTCAATTCTTCCAGCTTAACTTACCATTGAATGAGGTTCTCCTGTTACCAAGGAAACAGGACACTTCTTCTTGTCTTCATGGTAGGAATAAGCCTGGCTAGCCCACTGGTCCAAATATCCTTCAGGAGTATGGAGGCCACAGTCTGTGATGATGGTTTCCTTTTCAAAAGCTTCACAAATTCCATCTCCCTCATACCTGTAGCAAAGGCTTGGCTCCCCTGCAAAGAAACATGGATAGCATTTAGGGGTTTTTTTCATATCTTTTAGAGGAAATTTAAAATGATAATATTCCCAGCAATTCTCCAATCCTCTAAAGACAATCTTATGATAATTGGAGAGTGCAGTACCTGCCAAAACTCCAACCCCCACACTATTGGAGAAGAGGGATCACTTTATAAGGGAAGAAGCAGAATCTAATAAAGTTACAGGTAAGATTGAACTTGGGAGAGAAGGGTAAAGAAGGAAATGCACTATAAACTGTATGAAGGGAAAAAGGTGAGTTGATTTTATTTGTATTGTTGGGATATAATGTGACAGAGTCTTAGGTAGCCCAGGCTGGCTCTGAACTTCTGATCTTCTTGCCTCTTGAATGTTACCATTAAAGGCATGTGTTGTTATCATAAAACGATAAAGCAGTATAAGAATATGTTCTATGGGGGTATGGTGAGGTGTTGGGAGAAGGGGGTACCTTGGTGGGCCCATGCCAAGGCATTCCTTCCCACTGAGGGACCAGCCACACAATGGTATATCATAGAATAGAGTTTTTTAGGGCATGGGGAGGGGAGTTAAGAGAGTAATAGAGGCAGGGAAAGGCAGAGAAATGAGAGAGTAGAGAAGTAGATGCCGGCCATGACCATGTGGGGGGGGGGGTGCGAAGGCAAGGGGGAAGGGAAGAGCCCAAGAGGACAAGTCTGTCTAGACTCCACCCCTACAGCATATGTTATCATGTCCAGTCAAGGTATTTTAGGAAAAGCTGAATGAGACTCAGAGTATGTTAGAAATAAATGGGACACAGCAAACCACACCATAGAAAAATCAAGAAGGTAATCTTTCAACAAACCCACTAGAAGATAGATACACAACCAGAATTTCACCTTTAACTAAGAAGATAACAGTAAGCAACAATCACTTTTCCTTAATATCTTTTAATATCAATGGTCTCAATTCCCCTATAAAAATACATAGACTAACAGGCTGGATACGTAAATAGTACCCAATATTTTGCTGCATATAAGAAACCCACCTCAGTGACAAAGATAGTCACTATTTAAGAGTCAAAGGTAGGAAAGCAATTTTCCAAGCAAGTGGCTCCAAGAAACAAGCTGGAGTGGCCATTCTTATATTGGATAAATTTGACTTTCATCCAAAAGTTGTTAAAAAAAAAAAGATAAGAAGGGACACTTCATACTGGTCAAAGGAAAAGTCTACCAAGACGAACTCTCAATTCTGAACATCTATGCTCCAAACACAAGGGCACCCACATTCATAAAAGAAACATTACTAAAGCTCGAAGCACACATTGCACACCACACAATAATAGTGGGAAACTTCAACACTCCACTCTCAACAATGGATAAATCATGGAAACAGAAACTAAACAGAGACACAGTGAAACTAACTGAAGGTATGGTCCAAATGGTTCTAACAGATATTTATAGAACATTCCACCCTAAAGCAAAAGAATATGCCTCTTCTCAGAACCTCATGGTACCTTCTCCAAAATTGACCATATAATTGGTCACAAAACAGACCTCAACAGATACAGAAATATTGAAATTATTCCATGCACCTTATCAGATCACCACAGCCTAAGGCTGGCCTTAAGTTCAAACAAAAATGATGGAAAACACACATACACGTGGACTTTGAACAATGCTCTTCTCAAGGATAGTTTGGTCAAGGAAGAAATGAAGAAATTAAAGACTTTTTAGAATTTAATGAAAATGAAAACAATTCATACCAAAACTTACGGGATACAATGAAAGCAGTGCTAAGAGGAAAATTCATAGCTGAGTGCTTACAAAAAAAATGGAGAGAGCTTCCACTAACAGCTTGACAGTGCACTTGAAAGCTCTAGAACAAAAGGAAGCAAATCCTCCCAAGAGAAGTAGACGGCAGGAAATAATCAAACTTAGGGCCAATATCAACCAGACAGAACAAAAGGAACTATACAAAGATTCAATGAAACAAGGAGCTGGTTCTTTGAAAAAGCCAACAAGATTGATAAATCCTTAGCCAGACTAACCAGAGGGCACAGAGACAGTATCCAAATTAATAAAGGGAGACATAACAACAGAAACTGTGGAAATTAAAAAAAAATCATCAGATCCTACTACAAGAGTTTATACTCAACAAGGTTTGAAAACCTGGATGAAATGCACAGCTTTCTAGACACATACCAGGTGCCTACACTAAAACAGGAGCAGATAAACCATCGAAATAGTCCCATAAGTCCTGAGGAAATAGAAGCAGTCATTAATAGTCCTCCATCCAAAAAAAAAAAAAAAAAAAGCCCAGGACCAGATGGGTTTAGTGGGGAATTCAAAGAAGAATTAATACCAATACTCTTCAAACTTTTCCATGAAATAGAAACTCAAGGAGTACTACCCAATTCATTCTATGAAGCCAAAATAACAGTTATACCTAAACCAAACAGACCAAACAAGGAAGGAGAACTACAGACAAATCTCATTCATGAACATTGATGCAAAAATACTGAACAAAATCCTGGCCAACCAAATCCAAGAATGCATCAAAACTATAATTCACCACGATCAGGTAGGCTTCATCCCAGGGATGCAGGGATGGTTCAATATATGGAAATCTGTCAATGTAATCCACTACATAAACAAACTAAAGGAAAAAAGACCACATAGTCATTTCATTAGATGCTGAAAGGGCTTTTGACAAAATCCAGCATTCCATGATAAAAGTCTTGGAGAGATAAGGAATCCAAGGCCCATGCCTAAACATAGTGAAAGCAATATACTGCAAACCGGTTATTATACTGCAACATCAAGTTAAATGGAGAGAAACTTGAAGCAATCTCATTAAAATCGGGGGCCAGACAAGGCTGCCCACTCTCTTCCTATCTATTCAATATAGTACTTGAAGTCCTAGCCAGAGCGATCAGGCAGCAAAAGGAGGCCAAAGGTATACACATTGGAAAGGAAGAAGTAAAAATATCACTATTTGCAGATGATATGATAGTATGCGTAAACACCCCCAGACTTCCATCAGAGAACTTCTAAAGTTGATAAACAATGTCAGCAAAGTGGCTGGATATAAAATTAATTCAAGCAAACCAGTAGCCTTCCTCTACTCAAAGGATAAACAAGAGGAGAAAGAAATTAGGGAAATGACACCCTTCACTATAGTTCCAAATATGTCATACATAGGTGTGACCCTAACAAAGCAAGTGAAAGATCCATATGACAAGAACTTTAAGCCTCTGAAGAAGGAAGTCTCAGAAGGTGGAAAAATCTCCCATTGTTCATGGATTGGCAGGATCAATATAGTAAAAATGACCATCTTGCTGAAAGCAATCTGAAGATTCAATGGAATCCCCATCAAAATCCCAAATCAATTATTCATAGATATACAAAGAGCAATTCTCAAATTCATCTGGAATAACATAAAACCTGGGATAGCAAAAACTATTCTCCACAACAAAATATCTTCTGGGAGAATCACCATCCCTGACCCCAAGCTCTACTACAGAGCAATCGTGATTAAAAACTGTTTGGTATTGGTATGCAGACAGGCAGAAAGATCAATGGGATAGAATTGAAGACCCAGAAAAGAACCCACACACATACAGTCACTTGATATTTGACAAAGGAGCTAAAAACATCCAGTGGAAAACAGACAGCATTTTTAACAAATAGTGCTGGATCAACTGGAGATCTGCATGTAGAAAAATGCAAATCGACCCATTCTTATCTCCTTGTACAAAGCTCAAGTCCAAGTGGATCAAAGATCTACACATAAAACCAGACACACTGAAGCTTATAGAGGAGGTAGTGGGGACGAATCTTGAACACATGGGCACAGGAGAAATGTTCCTGAACATAACACCAATGGCTTATGCTCTAAGAACAAGAATAGACAAATGGGACCCCATAAAACTGCAAAGCTTCTGTAAGTCAAAGGACACTGTCAATAGGAGAAAACAGCAAAAAAAAAAAAAAAAAAAAAAAATAGCAAGCAACAGCTTGGGAAAAGATCTTTAGCAATCCTAATTCGATAAAGGGGTAATATCCAATATATACAAAGAACTCAAGAAGTTAGTCTCCAGAGAGTCAAATAACCCTATTAAAAATGGGGGGTACCGAGCTAAAATTCTAAACTGAAGAAACTGGAATGGCCCTAAAGCACCTAAAAAAATGTTCGGCATCCTTAGTTATTACAGAAATGCAAATCATTTGCAACACTGAGATTCTACCTTACACCAGTCAGAATGGCTAAGATGAAAAACTCAGGGGACAGCAGATGCTGGAGAGGATGTGGGGGAAAAGGAACACTTCTCCATTGTTGGTGGGATTGCAAACTGGTAAAACCACTCTGGAAGTCAGATTGGTGATTCCTGAGAAAATTAGACATAGTACTACCTGCTGACCTAGCTATACCACTCCTGGGCATATACCCAGAAGATGTTCCTACATGTAATAAGGACACATGCTACACTATGTTCATAGCAGCCTTATTTATAATAGCCAGAAGCTGGAAAGAACCCAGATATCCTTCAACAGAGGAATGGATACAGAAACTGTGGTATATATACACAATGGAGTACTATTCAGTTATTAAAAACAATGAATTTATGAAATTCTTAGGCAAATGGATGAAACTAGAAAGTGTCATCCTGAGTGAGGCAACACAATCACAAAAGATCACACATGGTATGCACTCACTGATAAGCGGAAGTTAGCCCAAAAGCTCAAAATAAACAAGTCATAATTCACCCAGCACAGGAAGCTCAAGAAGGAAAACTTAAGTAAGGGTGCTTTGGTTCCTCTAAGAAAGGGAACAAAATACTCACAGGAGCAATAAGGGAGAAAACGTGTGGAGCAGGGGCTGAGGTATAGGCCACACAGAGACTGCCCTACCTGGGGATTCATCCTATAAACAGCCAACAAACCCCGACACTACTAAGGATGACAAGAAGTGTATACCAAAAGGAGCATGCAATGATTGTCTCCAGAGGGGCCCTGCCAGAGCCTTACAAATATAGAGGCAGGTGCTAGCAACCAACTATTGGACTGGGCTTGGGGTCCCCAATGGAGGAGCTGGAGGGTGGTCCAGAAGAGCTGAAGGGGCTTACAGCCCCATGGGAAGAACAATGATTTCGGCCACCCAGATGCCCCAAGACTCCCAGGAACTGAACCATCAACCAAGGGGCACACATGGTTCCAGCCAAAAATGTGGCAGAGGAAGTCCTTGTTGGGCATCAGTGGGAGGAATGGTTCTTGGTCAGATAAAGGCTCAACAGAGGCCCCAACGAAGGGAAACCGATGGGGGAGGTGGGAGTGTGTCGGGTGGAGGGGCATATACAAGGAGGCTGGGGGATGGAGGAGTGGTTGGGGGTCTTTAGGGAGGGGAGGAAATTGGGAAAGGTTTTACCATGGCAATGTAAATGAAGATGATATTCAATTAAAAAAAAGGAAATAATGGGACATACAAAAAAACAGAAATAGGCTTTAAATAACTAATGTAATATACAGTTTTGAGTCTCCTTCCCTTTTTTTAACATTCAATTATATAAGGAGTTCTTCACCGAGTTAAGATTAATTTTAAATTATTCTTGGCACTGAGATGTTTTGTTCTAGCATGAAACTGCTCAGGAACTATGTGAAAGTGTGCTGCATAGACTCCAGCTCATAGAGACTACAGGTCTCTCAGTTTAGGACAACCTTGAGATGTGCAGGGTTTTTTTATTATTATTATTCCTATTGTTTATTTTATAAATGAGAAACACATATCTAAATGAATTTGTCTGACTTGAAAAGTGACCCTGAGGATCTATGTGGCTTGATTTGAGTGAGGCTTACACAATATAGGCCATTTCCTCCCTCAGCCTGTACCACCTCATACTGAAGCAGAACACACAAACAAGACAGGAATATTTGGGGGAAACTGTGTACAGGGGTAGAGCCTGGCCAGTGCACTCAGGGTCATCTTTATACTCCAACAGTTATACTCTACTAAGTGTATAGCATTGCTCCTTTGTAGACTGGCTTCTTTCAGTGTGGGAAGCTGCCCTCCAAAATGTAGGGCAATTAACATTGATAGCAAAACTCAGCTTCCCATATCTACTTAAAGCAACAGGATACTGAAATAGAATTAAGATTCAATACAAATTCACACTATTCAGTAAAACTATTGCTAAGATTTATTATTTCTATGGCATGATTTTTCATTTCATTTTTTCTCCTACATAGAAATTCCACAGATATATTCTGGTAATTTGTCAGCTGCTCACCAACATACAGTTATTATTTTCCTTAATAATTGCCTGAGATTTACCCTTCTGTGGTAACTCTACTTCTGCAAGCCATGTAAGCCACCCTTTGCGGGACATGGTTCTAAGCCCATTAAAGCCTTCATCTGCAGTCAATCAAACTTATGGAGTCCTCAGCATCTCATACAGCCTATGTACATTTGAAACAACATTCCCAGCAGAACAAGCTGTCCCTCTCTCTGCCTTTGCTATTATTTATGACAATTATATACATATATAACATAGTTTCTATCCAAAACTCAGCAAAACTTCTTTTCATTTCTTGCTTTTTCTTTTGACCATAAGGGGAAAAACATTTTGATTTTTGTTTTTGTTCTTGTAATTCCATAAGAAAATATTAAAATGCTTTAAAATCACATTTAATATGCTCCTTCCAATCTAATTTTTTGGAAATAACAGTAAAATCATATGCTTAACATATGATAAATTTATTCATTCAAAGAGATGTCTAATAGTAGGATATGCCATATCAATTTAGCTCAGTCAATTATTTAAAAATAAGCTTAAATATGGTACTTAAGTATAGTTATAGTAATTGTGATATAGTCTTACTGGAGTTGAGAGGCTGGGAAAATGAGTCCAAAGATCAAATGAGATAGAAACAGCATGAGTGTTGTTCTTGAGTTAAAGGAGACTTGAGCCTCATTGGAGATGGTGCAGTGTGTAGAGAATGTACACTTATTTTCGGTATGTGACCACTATGTGGCTACCAAGAAGAAATAATACAAACAGAGGTAGCATTAACAAATAGTTGTGCACAAAAGAGGTGGGTAATTTGTTCAGTATATTCTGCACAGCCAGACCACATCTGGGGTATTGGATTCTTTTCTGGGCATTGACCATACAAAGTGTGCCAGGTTGGGGTAAATAGGAAACGGTCTGGAAACCTAATCACATGAGGGGGATGTTTGGATTGGAAAGGAGAATAGTGAAGAGGCATTTCAAATATCTGAATGGTAGTCAAATAAAACAGGAAAAAATGTATCCTCTGAAGCCTCATTGTACAAAACTCTCACTCTATTCAATATAAGAGAAGTTATGTTCCAGGGTCAGCTTGTCAGAACCCTTGTATACCCTTTGATGAGTCACTAGGATGGTCTGAGCCTTAATATACAAAACAAAAACTGGGAGATAAAAAATTATAACAGATAAGGCCATTGTTAAGTAGAATCATCTGTTTCGAGTACATTAATCATTGTCAGAATTATGTGAGCAGAAACTATGTGCCCATATCTCAGGATTAGATAGAAGCAACTTCTGTAAATGAAAAGCTGGACTCTAAATTAATCTTGGTCTGGCTATCTGAAAGGGAAAAGTCTCTTTCAGATGTTATTGCATTACAGGTACTAATGTGTGTGTGTGATGCTACTGAACACATAGAACTCAGTGGATCATTGTTTATATGGACAAAAGGCTAGGTATGCAGGAAGGTGATATTAAGAGTCTATGACTCAGAGATTTGGAGCTGGAGAACAGGGGTGTCACCATGTTTTATGTAGTAGTTGACACCTTAATAATAAGTTCTACATATTGTGATATACTACATTGTCTTAAGAGTTAAGGACGCTAAAGTGGTTTCAAATGCACTGATATTTAAGACAAGTTTGATGTGGGGTTTTACTCCAGAAAACCATTGCAATGTATGGGTTGGTAAACAGTCTGCATGTGAGGAACTTGTCCATGATACATTAGCAACCAGGGGAGTGTTGTGTGCTACCTCTAATGCCAAGAGTTTAGATATGAAATCATCTAGCTCTAACATCACCACTTATCCCCTAGGACAGGAAACACCAGAACCCTCTGCTAGGCTTTATGACCTTATCTACCAAACAAAGATATCAAGAGATATTTTACCTCTCCTCTGCCTTAGAATATTTCCTGACCCTGATTCATATATAGAAACTACAAGCTCGTTCTGCTTATCTGGCATTTTGGTATATGTATGAGGACCCAAGAAGGGCCTTGGTAAGGACAAGCTAGGGACCAGTACAATCTATTTACCATGGAATTCTAGATTTGCTTTCCCTTGGCTTAAATCCCAATTAACACTTGCAGATAAAGAAGCAAAAATAAACCATTTAAGCCTTTTGTACCTCCATTTAGATTCTTCGTGGTTAAAGTGAGAATTAATTTAGTGACTACATGTGGCGTATTGCTTCAATCATCATTAAGACACAGGACACTAAAACTTCACAAAATAATACACTGATACATCTCTTAAAGTAAGATATAAACCCAATCCCCTAGACTCACCTGCACAATTGAAGCCTTCCTCCAGTTCACATGCTCTTGAGCACCCATCTCCATTTAAGAGGTCTCCATCATCACACGTCTCTCCCATGCTCCTAGAAATAGATATTTAGAACACACAGATACCTTTACTCATCTAGCTACCATCAATTCATTTAAACTCCTCATTGTGCTTTAAAAATTAAAAACTGTGCAAAAATAGATATATAATAATTTATAGAAAATATTAAATAAGCAATATTTAAAGGAGATGTCAGGTCAGCAAAATGGTAGGTTAGCATCATTGGGGGTTGTAGGAATTCCTAGAAATCAAGTGCATTATAGCTCAGGCACATCTGGAAGAACTTCATAAGTGTGCCTGGTGAAATGAATCACCAGCCCTGTGATAAATGGAGACCTAGTTTTAGCTGATCTGTGTCTTTCAAATTTGCTGTGTTTATTTATTAGATGCAGTGATTTATAAGAGCAGTAGTATTGCTGTATACTAATAACTAATTGTGGCAAATAGTATTCAAAAAAGCAATCCCATTTAGAATAAAAATTATAAAATTTGGATGAAAGAAGCTGAGTAGAACAACACACATGCAAGCACACATATCATGCACACACACACACACACACACACACACAGGATTGATATGTAATCTGGAAATTCCACTCTGAGGTATATCCAAAGGAAATAGAATTAGTATGTCAAAGAGTTGTCTGTACTACCATGCTCATTGGAACATTATTCAAAATAGCTTAGAGATGGAAACCAACTAAGTGTCAATTGACTGATGGATGGAAAAACCATGCCACACATCCAATAGAATGCTATCCAGCCTCAAAGAAAAGTGAAATACAGTCCTTTGGGGCAGCATGGATAGAAATGGAGATCATGTTGAGTAAAGCAGGCAGAGAAAACGAAGTATCCTGTGTCTTTGCTCATATTTGGGAAAGAAGAATTTGATCTCATACACCCTGAAAGTAGAATGTTGGTTAACAGACACTGAGGTAATCAGAGAAAAAAAGAGTGATTGAGGAAAGGATTACTGGTGTGTTCTGAGTTACAGTGACATGGGAGGAAGTCCTCATGTTCTATTGCTCAGCGAACTAAACAAATATGTTTAATGTATTCAAGAAGCTAGAGAGAATTTGAATTGCTTATACTTAAAGAGAGTGATATGTGAAGAGATGGGTGTGTTTAACCTATTTAAGTATTGCACAGCATATCAGAAACATCACATGGGATTTGTGCATTTATAATAGTTTATATAAAAGTATTTAATATGTTTAATTAAAAACATGGGCCATTTTTAAAAAGTAGTTGACTTTCCTGGCCACCAAATAATATACTACTCTAGAGACATAGACATAGACAGTATTCCAAGTCAGCCTTGAACATACAGAAAGACCCTCTCTATCAAAACAGCAAAGTCAACAAAATAAAAGTAGCTATCCTGTGTCATCTTATAGCTCATCTGTGCCATCTTATTTTCTATTAATTTTACCTAATTTTTAAATCATTTTTCACTTAATAAATTTCCTCTATGAAAGTGAAGTTATAAAATTCAGATATTTAAAAGTTGACTCTCTTGTTTATATGTAAACAAGAGATTCAAGAAGCACCAATTGCAAGTGTCTTAGACAATGTCATAACTAGGCTTCAAGTGACTCTTCCTACTTCCTAGTGGCAAATGTCATATATGACAGGGAAAAAGAAAATGTCATCTTTGAACTTTAGTTGATGTCTAAATGTAGATCGAGGTAGATAACTTATTCCACATTGAGATTTCTTTTATAAAGCATGTAATGGGAACAAAATAGAAAAAAATAAATAAACTGAAACTTGTACCAAAAACTAAAATTTGGCAATTACAAAATGGTTATGCCTTAACAGTTTTCTTCTTTACATTTCAATATGTCAAAATTGGTATCTATTTTAGCTCCATTCATAAAAAATTGAAGTTCTAAAATGTTCTCAGAATCAGAATATCACAAATAGTTACAGTCATTAGTCAAATTATACTAAGGAGATAGATTAAAAATGAATTAGACATGAGAATATTTATAAATATTAAAACTATGGTTTTGATGCAAAACAGTAATCATGTTTTTTTTAATATTTTTATTTTCTATATTCTTTGTTTACATTCCAAATGATTTCCCCTTTCCCGGATTCCCCCTCCCCATATGTCCCATAAACCTTCTTCTCTCCATCCCTTCTCCAATCACCTCCCTCCTTTTTCTCTGTCCTTATATTCCCTTCCCATGCTAGATCAATCCTTTCCAGGATCAGGACCCTCTCCATACTTCTTCATGGGAGTCATTTGTTATGCAATTTGTGCCTTGGGTATTCAGGGCTTCTGGACTAATTAATACCCACTTATCAGAGATTGCATTCCATGTGTATTCTTTTGTGATTGGGTTACCTCACATAGGATGATATTTTCCAGATCAAACCATTTGCCTAAAAATTTTGTTAATTCATTGTTTCTAATTGCTGAATAGTATTCCATTGTATAAATATACCACATTTTCTGTATCCATTCCTCCTTTGAGGGGCATCTGGGTTCTTTCCAGCGTCTGGCTATTATAAATAAGGCTGCTATGAACATAATGGAGCATGTGTCTTTATTGCATGCTGGGGAATCCTTTGGGTATATGCCCAGGAGAGGTATAGCAGGGTCCTCTGGAAGTCTCATGTCCAGTTTTCTGAGGAACCTCCAGACTGATTTCCACAGTGGTTGTACCATTTTACAGCCCCACCAGCAGTGGAGGAGTGTTCCTCTTTCTCCACATCCTCACCAACACCTGCTGTCTCCTGAATTTTTTGACCTTAGCCATTCTGACTGGTGTAAGGTAAAATCTCAGGGTTGTTTTGATCTGCATTTCCCTAATGACTAATGATGTTGAGCACTTCTTAAGGTGCCTCTCGGCCATCAGAATTTCTTCAGGTGAAAATTCTTTGTTAAGAGTAATCATGTTTTAAGTTGTAAGATGAAACAGGAGACAGGAATAAAAACATAGGAAAAACGTAGATGAAAGAATTGTGTGTGGCTGAATAGTAAAATATTAGCTTAGTTTGTAGAACTGAAAAAAAAGTTTAAAAAAAGTCACACCCCTTAAAACTACCTTATGCATACATCTTATGTCATACATTTTTAATATTTGTAAGATTTATTTATTTCCAACACTTATGAGTGTTTTGCCAGCATTATGACTGTGAACATGGAACTGATAAAGGCTAGAAGAGAGTGTCAGATCCCCTGGACCATTGTGAGCCAGCTTGTGGATTCTGGGACTTGAACACAGGTCCTTATGAAGAGCTTCCAGTATTCTTGATTGAACCATCTCTCTAGCCTCTTCACATCCATTTCAGAAAAAGGCCATATGGATCAATAGAGACTGGCCAGGTACCTGGTCTACCATGTGATATTTAGAAAGCATTCCAAAACTCCATTTCTTGTTTACTTGCGTATGGAGAGAGGATTGGTCAATAGACTCTACACTAATGTTTCCATGCCTGGGGTCTAGGACATAATCTCAGAAAGAGGCAACTTTACAATTTTATTTTGAAGAAAATTCATTTATACAGTGATGCCCCATAGAAATCTAAATGAGAGTTGTACAGAACCTTGAAATTTTTAGTAGTCACTTAAAAAGTAAAGCAAAGAGGTCGGTCTGCTAGGGCAGACTCTTGGCCAGTCTGTTACAGTGAAGACACCATCTCCTGATCCATCCTAGAGGACTTGCTGCACTCAGAGAAGTTGGTAAGAACCCCCTCCCACCTCTGAAGTCCCAGAACTCCTGCTGGAGCCCCAGCAGGACTTGCTATCCTGCAGCCACCAAAACCCCCACCCTCCAAAATACCACCCCCTTCTTTTCCTTCCTCCTCTTACAATGCTCTTCCCTCAACAGGAGTGGGTATTGGCCTGAAAGCACAGGTAGGACTACTCCTACTGCTCAGAGGAACCCATCCAGAACCCTCAGGCAGGAGCCTTCCTGTTTCTGTCTCCACCTGGGGACCATCCTCTGCCACAGTGCACCATATCCAGGTGGTACAGGGAGACAGCTAACATCTTAGAACTGTGAACAGGCCTGAGAGCACAGAGCTGATCCTGGGCCACACAGCTGCATACATAAATACAAGAGAGCTGGTCTCCCAGGAGTACCTACATACCTGTGTGCACAGAGAGAACAGGAATCCCAGGAGTACAGATACACAGACTTGCAGGACAGATAAGTCACAGTCAGAGACAGCAGGACCAGCTAACACCAGAGATAACCAGATGGCAAAAGGCAAATGCAAGAATATTGCCAACAGAAACCAAGGCAACATGGCACCATCTGAACCCATTTGTCATACAACAGTAAGTCCTGGATACCCCAACACACCAGAAAAGCAAGATCTGGATTTAAAATCACATCTCATGACACTGATAGAAGACTTAAAAAAGGACATAAATAACTCCCTTAAAGAAATACAGGAGAACATGGGTCAATAGGTAGAAGCCCTTCAAGAGGAAACACAAAATTTCCTTTAAAAATTACAGGAAAACACAAACAAACAAAACCATCCAGGGTCTAAAAATGGAAGTAGAAACAATAAAGAAATCACAAAGGGAGATATCTATGGAGAAAGAAAACCTTGGAAAGAAATCAGGAGTAATATTTGCAAGTATCAACAACAGAATACAAGAGATAGAAGAAAGAATCTCAGGTGCTGAAGATACCATAGAAAATGTTGACTCAACAGTCAAAGAAAATGCAAAATGCAAAAAGCCTGTAACCCAAAACATCTAGGAAATCCAGGACACAATGAGAAGACCAAACCTAAGGATTATAGGTATAGAAGAGAACAAAAATTTACAACAAAAAGGGCCAGTAAATATCTTCAGCAAAAGATATTATAGAAGAAAACATCCCTAACCTAAAGAAAGAGATGCCCATGAACATACAAGAAGCCTTCAGAACGCCAAACAAACTGGACTAGAACAGAAATTCCTCCCATCACTTAATAATAAAAACACCAAATGCACTAAACAAAGAATATTAAAAGCAATAAGGGAAAAAGATCAAGTAACATATAAAGGCAGACCTGTCAGAATTACACCATACTTCTCACCAGAAACTACGAAAGCTAGAAGATCGTGGACAGATGTCATACAGACCTTAAGAGAACATAAATGTCAGCCCAGGCTACTATACCCAGCAAAACTCTCAATTATTATAGATGGAGAAACCAAGATATTCCATGATAAAACCAAATTTACACAATATTTTCCACAAATCCAGTTCTACAAAGGATAATGGGTGGAAAATACCTACACAAGGAGGGAAAATATACCCTAGGAAAAACAAGAACATAATCTTCAACAAACCCAAAAGAAGATAACAGGAAGTAACAATCACTTTTGCTTAATATCTCTTAACATCAATGGACTCTATTCTCCAATAAAAAGACATAGACTAACAGCCTGGATAGGTAAACAGGACCCAACATTTTGTTGCATACAAGAAACCCACCTCAGTGACAAAGACAGTCACTACCTCAGAGTCAAGTGTTGGAAAACAATTTCCAAGCAATGATCCCAAGAAACAAGCTGCAGTAGCCATTCTTATATTGGATAAAATCGACTTTCAACCAAAAGTTTTCAAAAAAGATAAGGAGAGACAGTTCATACTAGTCAAAGGAAAACTCTACCAAGATGAACTCTCAATTGTGAACATCTATGCTCCAAATACAAGGGCACCCACATTCATAAGAGAAAATTTACTAAAGCTGAAGGTACATATTGCACCCCACACAGTTATAGTGGGAGACTTCAACACCCCACTCTCAACAAGGGACAAATCATGAAAACAGAAACTAAGCAGAGGCACAGTAAAACTAAAGTTATGGACCAAAGGGATCTAACATATCTATAGAACATTCCATCCAGAAGCAAAAGAATATACTTTCTTCTCAGCACCCCATAATACCATCTCCAAAATTGACCATATAATTGGTCACAAAACAGGCCTCAACAGATTTAGGAATATTGAAATAATTCCATGCACCCTATCAAATCACCACGGTCTTAAGTTCAAACAAAAACAATGGAAAACACACATAAACATGGATGTTGAACACTGCTCTACTAAATGATAATTTGGTCAAGAAAGAAATAAAGAAATTAAAGACTTTTTAGAATTTAATGAAAATTGGTTCAAATCATACCAAAACTTATGGGACACAATGAAAGCAGTCCTAAGAGGAAAATTCATAGTGCTAAGTGCCTCCAAAAAGAAATGGAGAGAGCTTACACTAGCAGCTTGACAAAACACCTGAAATCTATAGAGCAAAAAGAAACAAATACACCTAAGAGGAGTAGACTGCAGTAAATCACCAAACTCAGGGCTGAAATCAACCAAATAGAAACAAAAGGAATTATGAACCAACAAAACCAGGTTCTTTGAGAAAATCAGTAAGATAGATAAAACCTTAGCCAGACTAATCAGAGCAATTTATTAATTTGGGCAGTGCCCAAATTAGTAAAATTAGAAATGAAAAGGGATACATAACAACAGATCTTCACACTGGTATGGATCAGAGAGGCAACACCAGCTACAGAGCAATATCCCGAGTTTAACATCACTCGGGACACAGCATGCCAGGTTTCTGCCTGCGCCCAAGGCCTGGGCAGCTCTGCGGATCTTCTGTGTGCCAGCCCTGTCATGGGACGTTTGTCCTGCAGAGTGACCAGCACTTGGAAGGAGTCTGCACAACCTCTGCCATCTTCACTTTGGAAAGGACCAGACAGGCAACATCAGGTATACAGAGACAACCTGAGCATAACATTGTTTGAGGCAAGGCACACCAGGGCTCCAACGGCACACAAGAATAGGGCAGCCCATCAGCAAGCTATGCCAGGGGGAACCCAGTCATCAAGAGGTGTGGGAATAGCCTTACAGGCTCACAGGAGGTTCAAACACCAGCGAGTAACAATAGGTCCAACTAACACCAGAGATAACCAGATGGCAAAAGGCAAATGTGTGAATGGGCAGAGGGAAGAGGGCTTATGGGACTTATGTGGAGAGGGGAATCGGGAAAGGGGAAATCATTTGGAATATAAACAAAGAATATAGAAAAAAATGAAATAAAATAAAATAAACCCCCAAAGCTGGAAATTCAAAAAATCATCAGATCCTACTACAAAAGCTTATACTCAACAAAATAGGAAAATCTGAATGAAATAGATACTTTTTAAGACACATACCAGGTGTCAATGTTAAAACAGGATCAGATAAAACATTTAATGCTCCCATAAGTGCTGAGCAAATAGAAGCGGTCATTAACTGTCTCCCAATCAAAAGAAGCCAGGAGCAGATGTGTTTGGTGGGGAATTCTATCAGATCTTCAAAGAAGACCTAATACCGATACTCTTCAAACTATTCCACAAAATAGAAACACAAGGAACACTACCCAATTCATTCTATGAAGCTACAATAATGCTTATACCTATGTCAAACAAAGACCAAACAAGGAAGGAGTACTTCAGACCAATTCCCCTTATGAACATTGATGCAAGAATACTCAATAAAATTCTTGCCAACCGAATCCAAGAATAATAAAAACAATAATTCACCATGATCAAGTACGCTTCATCCCAGGGATGCAGGGATGGTTCAATATTTGGAAATCCATCAACATAATCCACTATACAAACTCAAAGAAAAACCTCCATGATCATTTTGTTACATGCTGAAAAGTCATTTGACAAAATTCAGCATCCCTTCATGTCTTGGAGAAATCAGGAATTCAAGGCCCATACCAAAACATAGTAAAAGCAATATACAGCAAACCAGTAGCCAACATTAAACTAAATGGAGAAAATCTTGAAGCAATACCACTAAAATCAGGGACTAGACAAGGCTGCCCAATCTCTCCCAATCTATTCAATATAATACTTGAAGTTCTAGCTAAAGCAATTAGACAAAAAAAAGAGATCAAAGGGATACAAATTGGAAATATTACTATTTGCATATCAAAATTCCAAATCAGTTCTTCACAGAGCTAGAAAGAGCAATCTGCAAATTCATTTGGAATAACAAAAAACCCAGGATAGTGAAAAATATTCTTCACAACAAAAGAACCTCTGGGGGAATCACCATCCCTGACCTTAAGCTCTACTACAGAGCAATAGTGATTAAAAACAAAACAAAACAAAACCCCATATGTTATTGGTACAGAGATAGGCAAGAAGATCAATGGAATAGAATTGAAGACCCAGAAATGAACCCACACACCTACAGTCATTTGATATTTGAGTAAGGAGCTAAAAACATCCAGTGGAAAAAAGACAGCATTTTTAACAAATGGTGCTGGATCAACTGGAGGACAGCATGTAGAAAAAATGCAAATCTACCCATTCTTATCTCCTTGTACAATGCTCAAGTCCCAATGGATCAAGGACCTCCACATAAAACCAGATACACTGAAGCTTATAGAGGAGAAAGTGAAGAAGAGCCTTGAACACATGGACACAGGGGAAAATTCCTGAACATAACACCAATGGCTTATGCTCTAAGAACAAGAATCTACAAATGGGACTTTATAAAATTGCAAAGCTTCTGTAAGACAAAGGACACTGTCAATAGGACAAAACAGCAACCAACAGCTTGGGAAAATATCTCTACCAATCCTAATTCGATAAAGGGCTAATATCCAATATATACAAAGAACTCAAGAAGTTAGACTCCAGAAAGTCAAATAACCCTATTAAAAATGGGGCACAGAAACAGAGAATTCTCAACTGAGGAAACTTAAATGACTGAGAGTCACCTAAAGAAATGTTCAGCATCCTTAGTTATCAGGGAAATGCAAATCAAAACAACCCTGAGAGTCTACCTCATATCAGTCAGAATGGCTAAGATCAACACTCAGGGGACAGCAGATGCTGGCGAGGATGTGAAGAAAGAGGAACACTCCTCCATTGCGGGTGGGATTGCAAGCTGGTACAACCACTCTGGAAACCAGTTTGGCAGTTCCTCAGAAAACTGGACATAGTACTACTTGAGGACCCTGCTATACTACTCCTGGGCATATACCCAGAAGATGCTCCAACATGTAATAAGGACACATGTTCCACTATGCCATAGCAGCCTTATTTATAATAGCCAGAAGCTGGAAAGAACCCAGATGTCCTTCAACAGAGGAATAGATACAGAAAATGTGGTATATTTACACAATGGAGTACTATTCAGCTATTAAAAACAATGAATTCATGAAATTCTTAGGCAAAATGGATGGAACTAGAAAGTGTCATCCTGAATGGGGTAACCCAACCACAAAAGAACACACATGGTATGCACTCGCTGATAAGTGGCTATTAGCCCAAAAGTTCAGAATATCCAAGATACAACTCACAGGTCACAAGAAGCTCAAGAAGAAGGAAGACCAAATGGATACTTTGATCCTTCTTGGATGGAAGCCCCATGGGAAAACGATGGTGTTGGCCAAGCAGGCCCCCAGGGCTCCCAGGGACATCAAACAAGTGTTACACATGGTTCCAGCCACAACTGTGTTGGAGGAATGCCTTGTCGGGCATTGGTGGGAGGAGAGGTCCTTGGTCCTACGAAGGCTAGATAGATGCCCCACCTTGAGGAAATCTGGGGGGGGGGGAAGGGGGATAGGTGAGAGTGAGTTGGGCAGAGGGGCATCTTCTTGGAGGCAGGGGGAGATGGGTTGAAGGTTTTGTGGGAGGGGAAACTGGGAAAGGGTATAACATTTGAAATGTAAATGAAGAATATATTAAAAAAAATTAAAAAACCCAGAAATTTGGGTAAGTAGACTAAAGGAGAAGAAGGTAGATCTAAGAGGAATTGTGGGAAAAAGGAAAAATATGATCAAAAGACACTGTACAAAGATCATCAAAGAAAAATAAAAGCTTTGAGAAAAATAAATTTAATGTAGTTCATAAAATATAAAAAAACAAGGAAAGAGGTAGAATTAACTATAATACTGTATTTCATCCAATGGGGATACTTAAAATGTTACCATTTGAATTTTAACCAATATAAAATGATTGATGAGATATTAGCATTCTTTTTGTATCCCAATTAAGCATTTAATAAATGCATTTTTACTTAAATCTCTTTTTAATATTTGCCTTTTACTTCAACCTCATATTCATTGTTGGAAAAGTCAATTCATCTATCAAAGCTATTCCAAACTTTCAAGTTATACTTAAAGTTTTTTTCCTAACAGCTAAATTGAGTTTCAGTTTGAAAATGAAATTATGTTAATTACATTAGGATAAATACTGAACATCTTAGCTGTATACAACACATTTTGAAGTCTTAAGTGCCATATGTGTCAGATGATAGGTGGACAACACGTACCAAGAAAAATCAACTTATAAATGAGGGCTGCTCAAACTCTCAGAGCCTTCCTCAGTGCTCAGCCTGATAGTCTTCTATCTGGAACCAAGTGGGTTAAACAATTTGCTTGGCTTGTTTTTGCCTTGTGTATTAGGGTGTCTCTAGGTGAAACACAGCTGAGATTCAGAAATGATGCCCTTGGAGAATACTACAGATTATCCAGCCAACGAATGCAAACAGAAGCTAAAGTACGTTTTGACATGGAACCTTGTGAGACACACTAGCAGGGAATCACTGCCTCTAGGTTAAGCTGTTTCAATATGGCTACCAAGTTTAGGAGGATGGTCCTGCACCACTTTCTGCTAAACACACACAGGCAAGTGATATCCCAAGGCTCTATGGTGGCCACAATGGAAGAACAAGGGTGGGAGAAGAGAGCTAGTACCCTGAGGAAGAGCTAGGAGGAACAAGGACAAATAAGTGGGATTTATAAATTTAATGATCTCTGCTGTATTCAGATGGGAAAGAACATTTAGTGTTTATGCTTTATTGTGATAGAATAGGATTATAGCATTCCTGCGAATCTCAAAAGACCAACAAGATAAACAATGTTCAGTGATCGATTGTTGGATGGAACCCCACAAAAGGCTAGAGAATTGAATGTATATTTCCTCTTCTGAGAAACTGAAAAACGGACCATCTTAATAATATGCAGAATTTGGCAATGCATCACACTTTGCCTCCCAGATTTCTACTCCCAGCAGCTTTAGGTAAGTATAGGTTAGATGAGTATGAAGGATATGTTAGATGAGGATTGACCAACCACCCTAGGTATCCTAGGACAGGATATACATCCATACTAAACTTGAACACGTTCCAGGCAAATCAGATGAGTTCATTCCTTAGATTGGTAACACGGGCCATTAGAAAAATGACTATAGAAGGAAGCAAAGGAGTAATTTTATCTTTTCCTTGATTACGTTTACAGAAGAGCTGTGAGTAGGCCAAATGAGTAACTCCCTTTCTTTAAATCACATTCAGTTAATAAAACTAAACAAGTAGACCATGGTCCAAATTATATCCTTCTTTAGTAATATTTAACCATGATCTATAGAAATTCCTCCCCTACTTCACTGCCCTGCAGTTCTTCACTGAGGCCTTAAGGGGGCCCCAGAGAAACATCCCTGCATCTCAACACTCGGGGGAAACCAATGTGAAGTAGTGAAAAATTCCTTTAGCACTATGCAGAGATACTAGTGACCTCTTAAGACCCCAGAATTTCCATACAGTCCTCTCTTCTGTGCATTTTTAAGTTGAGTCAAGCTCACTCTGAGGTTGAGCCTCTTAGAGCTGGGGAGTGCGACCTGTCTCACATGTGACTCACCTTTCTACCTTTCCATCTCCACAGTAAGGGCCTCCATGAATATGACTCAGAGGAGGTGAAGCTTCTCCGAGTTCCCCTCCAGCTTCCGCCTGAACTTGGTACTGATACAGCTGCCCGGGGCTGACCTCCCTGTGGAAACCAATGAGATTATGAACTCAACAGCTGCAAAGTGGCACATTCTTTGTTGGTTCACATGAGTTTAAGGAAACTAATGTGTCAATTGTCTGAAACAAAGATAAATAAATGCTCAATCCTATGAACAGCCTCGAGTTTCAGTATAAATGTATTTCTATGGGCCCCATATGTTCACTAGTAAATGTATTAGAGTAAGTGCCTGATGAGTTAACACTTAATATAATAGTGCTAGAGAAAGTAGGAGGATGCCAGGTGATGTTTTGAACCAAGGAAATATAGAACAACTATTAAAAAATCAGCAAGATATATTTCTAACATGATCAACTAAGTGAAGATTAGAATTTCAGTGTGTGGACTCAGTCGAGTCCTTTCTTGAGTTTGTGGACCGCAGTTTTCTTAAAAGACAATTCTTGCCTTGGAAAGACTGGAAGAAGTATTTCATAGAAGTAAGCACACAACTCAATACTACTTGGAAGAAGTAAAACCTTCCAATTTAAAACATACTAAATTGGCCTCTAAATGCCAAGAATAGAGTTGGTACAGTTGACTTGAAAGATTGAAGGAATGTATCCGACTCTCTGGTCCCTAGTGCTTTGATGAAGTGGTGAGTGTATGACACAAGACATTGATTTAGTAGTAAAAAAAGCTCATGAATGGGGCTGCAGGTTTTGAAAATGAATTCTTTCTCATCTTAATATTATCCAGTGATTGGCCACCCAACTCAAGATAGGGTGCAAGTATTTAGGAGGACATGATCTCGATGAATTATAAGAACTGCCAGGAGTGGGCAGTGAGAATTTCCAGCCAAGATTCTCATTTTCCTTAACAGACTCTTTAAAGCAACCACAGAGTCACCACCCTACAATCTGATGTAGCAACCAGCAAACAGAAAATGTCTTGGGGTTTCCAAAATACCTTTAAAATCTTCTATACTGGCATTTGGGTATTTTAATAGGAAAGACACCTAAATATTAAAGACTCTTAAATTTTCAAATTAGTTTTCCCTTTTGAGAAAGAAATCCTCTCCTGAGAGAGTCAGATGTTGTTTTTAAAGCAAACTCAATTTTATTCCAATCAATGTTGGTGGTTGATTCTTTATTGGGTGGTTTCTTTTTGTCCAACCATGCTTAAATGTCTTATACTGCTCTGTGGCTGGCAAAAGAAATGGATGGAAATGTTGTGTGTTTATTTTTATCAAGGGGAAAAATACAACAGCAGGTAACTTAGGCCTCCCATGAGCTGAGTCTGTGAAGGGCAGTGTTCTACAAAGGAAAGAGAAAAGTATCAGTTGGAAATGGATTTTGAATCCTAGGATGTCCATCTATTAGCTCTGAAACCAAGTAGAAGCCAAGCCTTAGTTTTCTATCTATAAAACAGGATATTGTTGGCTTTAAATATTTATGTGTAGATATCATTATAAAATAAACATATCAACTGCCAAACTGCAGAATCTAAATCATGCTAATTTTTCTTTCTAATTCATCTGAATTCTACTTGCTTTTACTTTTTACCCATTTTTTCAACCTTCTGGTGTTAAAAAAGAGAACGACCAAGGAAAGAAGACTATGCTGGAGCTCAGAGTGGATATTTTCTTCCAGGTTTTATAGCTGTGGTAGATTGTCAAAGATCTATCCCAGCCGAGATGCACACCTGTATCATTTGTGTGACCCCCTGTCTCTCCTTTAAAGAAAAGGTGTTTTATCATTTGAATTTGGAATTTTACATGTAACATTGTCAAGAGGAATTCGTATCAGAGACTTGAAAATTACAAGTAATGGGGCGCTTACTCTCCTTGCTTTTAGGAACTCCCCCCAGAAGTAGCCATTCACTCATGAGAAGAAGCCTAGATAGTGCTTGAGTAGTCATGAGGAAAAGAGTCCTCACAGCCATGCCCACTGTCTCAGCTGAGGGTTTCAGTGTATGCATGATGTGATCCTGGGATCAAGCAAGCAAACCAAAGCATATCATCTAGTCCGTGCATAGAATAATGAAAAAAGCTTACTATTATAATCTGATTATTTCTAATGTGGTAAAAATTAACTAATGTGACCCCTCTGATAAAGCTATTTTACTCTCTTATGCCCTGCATGCAATCTCTGAGGAGACTCTCAAGTGGGGGGATTTGTCTTTCACTATATCAGGATCTAAGGCAGACATGAAATTCTTAACCTAGTCTGCATCTCCAACACTGAGCCCACTGTGCTAGAAGCACAATAGAACTCACCAAGTGTAGAAGGAATGACATTAAATAGAATAAATAAAAACTAGGATCAAAAGAGAAGAAAGGAAAAAATGAAATTTAAAAAGAAAGGAAGAAATAAAATATACATTATGGATGAATCATGAAGCTGTGTTTAACATGTGAAAGACCCATGACCTTTTAGTGTAGCTATGGAAGAACTTACTATAACTTGAAAATTAGGGAAACCATGCTAATTATTAGAAAGCTACAAGAAGGAATCCAAAATAAAATTGCCACAAGACAGAAAAATCTGATTCTGGTCAACTTCAGTATTGATTTCATTCACTCAACTTAAATACCTCATGCACTAATTTCCCCATTACCATAATGATGACAGTCAAAATACTTGCTTTCCCTTTTCTGTGAAATATTTCTTCTTCATTTTATATATGTCACTTAGGATAAACTCTCCCCTGAACTTCTGAACTCTCTTCCAACTAAAGCACTGATTATTAAAAAGTGGAAGCAGAAATAACCAGACTGAAATAAAGTCCCCAGAAGTCTCATGATACGGAAGTTCTGTTGCCCAACTTACGTATCTATGAATTTTCTATGTGGATGTGTCACCACCATGGGCAAGCCACTGGAAAAAGGAGGCTCTCGGAGAACCTGGTAATTCATAGGCCTGCATCCAGAACACAAAGAACTATTGGGCCGAGAGGTCAAGAGAGCAGCATCAATTTCCATTCGTTCATCGAAGGTGTAGACTTTCGCTCCCACAACCTTCTCATCCACGTGGAGTTTGATGGTAAGCGGTACATCACAAAAAGTATTTAGAGGCCCAAGGTGCATAGATTGTTTGTGTTCTAGCAAGATCTCTATGTCAAAGAATGCCTTGGAAGAGTTCACCGAGAGGTAAGTGACCCAAAGGGTGAGAGTATCCGCTTGGACTGGGTATTGAAAAAGCAGCTCCAAGCTACAGCCTTCTGCTGGACAGGGCACGGTCATATTCATGTGGTTCAGGTGAAGCTCAGGACTCCAGGCCTGCAAGCTAGGCTCACATGGCTGATCGACATCAGGAGGCCCTGGGGAGATGAGAGAAAAGATGTGTGAGGAACCACCATTAAAATCATGCAAAGGAGCAGTCCCTATCAGCAGACAGAAAGATGAAGGAGATTTTGGAATTCTTATAGGAAGCTCATCATTTTGTGGATTGTCTCTTAAGTGCTCTTCAGGATGAAAGTGTAGAAGTAAAATTGTCTGTTCCCACTACTCTCTCACTTGCACACTGCCCATGGAGAGTTGAAACCTAATAGGATAATGCAGTCACAGATGGAAACATAAGGCTAATGCAGAGAATTAAGCTCTGTCCTTAGGAACAAAAATTGAGCAGAGAATTATCTACAATTAGTTTATTAATAACTATGCTACATTAACATTTCTAAAGCCCAATGCTGATTTCAATTTATTGTTATGCTCTTTCCGGTTCTCAACACTAAATTTTTATTTCCTGAGTTCCCACCTTGGCACTCTGACAATTAGCTAAACTTTAAATTATGCACTGTGATTTCTATTACAGTTCAAGTACTTCTATGCAGGCAGGTGACTACATGCAGGAAAACAGGAAATACAAACCCATATGATAGAACAGGAAAATCTAGAACTCATCAGCCAAGCAAAAATATAAGGAGGGAAAAATATCAACTATCCCAATATATCCAAATATATTGCAGTCATCTCAGGGAAAATAATCCATATGAGTATCCTTTTCTTTTATGTCACATGAGAGAAATTAAACTAAAAGTATTAAACAAGGAATAGCCATAATGAGGCTCTACTAGACACTGCACAAGAAGCTGTAAGTCTTGATTTTTCTTATTTATAAATAAAATTTATAAATGGCTCAGTGGTTAAGAGCACTGACTGCTCTTCCACAGTCCTGAGTTCAATTCCCAGCAACCACATGGTGGCTCACAACCATCTGTAATAGGATCTGATGCCCTCTTCTGGTGTGTCTGAAGATAGCTACAGTATACTCATATACATAAAAAACAAAAACAAAAAACAACAACAAAAAAACCCAAACAACTTCTTTAAAAAAATGACCTGGTCATTTGGTCCTCTAAGGCAAAAGTAAGCCAATTTTACTTAGCAGAATTTTCCAGTGGTAATCTCTAAATACTAGCAAATCCAAGGTCCCCATAGTCTAGTCAGCAGAAGCACTTTCTGTCAAAAGTTTATTAGGATCTCAAGTGAAATATGGAATAGAAGCCCAGAGGTTGACTTAGTTTGTTTCAGGGTACAAGAATTTGTAACCATAACTTCAAATTCCCTTTCTCTTTGTCAGATAGCTTTGAACTTTCCCCCAAATTAAAAGGAAAACAGTTCTGCTCAAGGAGTCAGACTTCGCTAAAGTCCTAGCATGGAGGAGTTTGCCATAGAAAGGGCTTTGCTTGGACCACCATTCTCCAACCCTGTGAGTTTCACATCCGCTTTCTATCCTTCCCTCAAATCTCTGTTTTGAAAAGACATGATTGGTCCTATCAATCACCTCCCCTTGATCTTTCCCCTTGAGGCCCAATCACTTGCATAACTGTGAGCCCAAGGTGACATAAGGTGGTCATTGTAGACTTGCGGGTCATTTTTGATCTGTTTTCTTCTTGTCACAATCAAGGCTGAAAAATAATTCAAATATACTGTTTCCAAAACAACCTTTCTTAGTAGTTTTGTGGATCTTAATAACCTCCAAAGGGCAGGGATGTTCAGAAGATAATAATTAGGTGAATATCAAAAATAATGTGGAAGAGCCAGGCATAATAGCACTCTCCTTTAATCCCAGAGGCAGAGGCAGGTGGAGCTTTGATCTGGAGGCCAGCTTGGTCTATAGAATGAGTTCTAAGACATCCAGGGGTACACCACCACCACCACCACCACCACAACAACAACAACAACAAGTTCACAGCCAAACAAGCAAGCAAAAGAGCAAAAGATGGTGAAGGCAGAAGTGAGAACCTTTAGCCTGAAGTCCTGGAAGCTGTGTCAATAGACGTTTCAGCATGGGCCATGAAAAGACTCATGTTGAAATTTGTCTTCCAGCTCCTGATGTACATATGTGAGTGAGTATGAGGCTGTTAGATAACTCGGGGGAGGGACAGGAAATGAAATAACGAAAAACATCTTCTCCCTTCTAGAGCCTAGCTTAGATCACATTCAAAGCACAACCAGTACCAGTGATTAATGGACTCATAAAATAGTGTAGATGAGAACGATCCGTGTGGAACACCTAGTCCACCCTGCCCCCACCCAGCCTTGCTCAGCCAGTGCATGAGTGTTCTTAGCAATGTGTTCTCTATTACTCTTCTGATAGAGAGGCGTAAGCAGTTAGCTTACAGCATCATGCATCAAAGTTGTTCACGGACCAGTAGACACACATAGAATTTCTGGCCCCAGCTCATCCTGAGATGGGCTGAGTTCCCAGTCCCTCTGTGTTAAATCTACATCCTTGCAGCCTTGGCACATTATGCCGAGGCAGGACATTCAGCATACAGAAGCACTGGCCATATTTTCAAGACCCTGGGGATATTCAGCAAACCCTCCCATACCCACATGCAAAACCACACAAACATATGCCACTTCTTCATTGACCATTGCCCATGCTCAGTGGCCACTAAAATATTAGTCAAAAGTCCATGGTACTTTACCCACAGCCTCCTCTGGAGTCCAGTAGCCTGAAGAGTCACACACCCGCCCAGAGGACGCCTTGTATACATACTGACGGAATGTCCCATCTTCAGTGCAGGCACCACACATACTGTCAGGGGCCCTAGGAAGAGGAAATGTGAAGAAGAGGTGTTATTATGCTGAATTAAAGCCCATGGGGACAAGTGGACATACGTATCATTACAACCCTGGTTCTTCTTCTGTGGACCTCAACTTTGTGAAAATTTGCAAGACACGAGAAATCTCAAAATCAGGAAAGAGAAAAGTTTAACAGAGTCATAAAGGAGTCCATGAGACACAAGGGAGCTCTTGTCCTAGAATCATTTCTGAACCAACACAAAACCCCTTTCTTATTCAGCAAATAAGTGTCAGGATGCATAGAGAACCCATACCTGCCCACTAAAACAATGCTTTTCCAAGTGAAGTGACTGGCTATATGTGCTATGATTTTCTTCTTTTTGAATTGGATATTTTCTTTATTTACATTTCAAATGTTTTCCCCTTTCCAGGTCTCCCCTTGGGAAACCTCCTATTCCATCTCCCCTCCCCTGCCTCTATGAGGGTGCTCCCCCACACACCCTCTCCCATCCTCCCACCCTGGCATTCCCCTACATTGGGTCATCCTTAAACCCCTTCTTTTAGCTGCACACATAAGATAAAGTATAAAGTGTAGTGGCATTTGATTCTCCATTGCCCACAGCAATTGATCACAATTCCTTATCAACACAGGATGGTATTGCAAGCCAGCTCGAGTCTTAGCTGCTTCAGTTCTTTCCTAAGCATTATAATCTAGCACACACCCCACCACACAGTGCTCCAAATACTCCGTGCCCATCTCGCTGCTCCATGAAATACATGTTCTCATAGTGATCAAATGGACTTTTTAAACATCCTTGCTCCTACTGTACTTATTCAATCCTGGCCTTCAGAGGGCTGCATAACCTTCCTCCTCTGAGAGTCTGGTACACACTTCACTGTACACAACCCCTATAGTTTGCCCCTTTCTCAGGACACTGCTGGTTTGTTACAAATTTATATCCATCCTCCTTTGACTTCTGGGCCTGTAAGTATATTTCAGTCTGCTCAGTTCTAATGTTACTAAGAATCAGCTCATGACTTCATTCAGCCAACCCTTTGTAAGGATGTCTATGAGATAATTTAGTCTACAAGATTTTACAGGCTACATCTGGAGTAACAAGAACATGTAGAGATAACTATAGTAAGTAATAAGGACCAACTGCTTTCTGAGACTTTTCTCTCTCCTCTGTCCTCTCTGTCCATCTTCTCTCCTTTTTCTCTTCTCTCTCTGCCTCTCTCTCTGTTTCTGTTTCTCTTCTCTCTCCTCTCTCTCTCTCTCTCTCTCTCTCTCTCTCTCTCTCTCTCTCTCTCTCTCTCTCTCTCTCTCTTATATTTGGAGTCTTCTCAGAAGCCCAGCTGTGAACAGCATATCTGAATTGCTAGCTTCAAATCAAGGTAGTAAATTAAAAAAATATGACTAGCAGATTAGTATTTATAATACACTAATGAAACTGTATTATTAAACAAAAGCCATAATTATGACAGGCCCCCATCTATTATGCACCTTACATACCTGAGCCTGTAGTTTTCGTAACTTCTTTCTAATCCCTGTGATGATACCATGCTTACAAATGAGAAAGCTGGAACTCAGAAAGCCTTAAGTCAGTTGCCCAATGTCACAAATTCCTTAATTCTTTTGAGCAAGCTCCCAGACACTATCTAGTGTTGTATTTTGGCAGCTAAAAGGTGCAGTTAAGACCCAGCCTCTCATTCCCTCAGTGCTCATTGTAATGTGGACACAATTCCAAGCCACATTTCCCTGATGCATTTGCCCTTGTGCAGCAGCTCCAGAGTGCGTAGCTGGGGCTCCTCTCTGACACAAGGATTCCAAATACCTACAAGGGTGGAGTAAACATTACTCCAGGCATGACACAAATTGCTGGGCATGTGACGCGAGTCTCTCCAACACACGTGCTAGGAGGCCTCAAAACTGCAGCCCACCTAGCTGAGAAAAGGAAGCAAATTGCCGTCTTTTCCGCCAGCAGACTCTCAGCCAGCCAGTTCTGATGTCTGCTTTATCGTAACGTTTGTACCAGAGAGAGAATTGAAAGATTAAATTGTTTACACGTGTTACGTAAACTGATGTAAAACTAGGGTTTGCATGTACCCACAGAGGACTTACTGTTCAGCTGGTCCTGCCAGAGCGCCACAAGGTCACACTTGCAGGAAGATGATTCTTATACACATTGCATAGATGTATGCTGAGTCACCAAAGGAGCCCATGAAAATCTGGGCGCTGATGACAAGGCAGACTATTTTGTAGCACTGTGAGTGCTAAATGATGTCATGACAAAGCAGAAGTCAAGGAATGAGGATTTCAAGAAACTGTGAACATCGCTTTGAAGAAGAATCCCCTGGCTTTAGAATATCCTCAGCTCTCCTTATCTGTCCCAAACCTCAGGCTTTCATTAAATCCAGAGAGCCTGAGGACATGCTCCGGGACCATCTGCGAAGGGAGGCTGGACCTAGATGCCCACAGTAAAGTGTTGTCCAAAGAAGACTCACTATCCAGTGGTCCTACGCCATTAAGTGTGTGGCTAGCACAAAGTGGACCTAAGGGGATATTTTTTTAAAATTGTAAAGGCCACAAATTTGGGGACATGAAAAAGATGAGGGTAGATCTGGAAGGAGTCAGTGGGAAGAGTGAGTGGGACTATGGCCAACTTTCATTATATGAAATTCTCAAATAAAATATTATATTAAGAAAAATAAAGGAGTAGGTGTCTGCCTGCTAAATGGAAAAACTGAAAATTCAAAGTATTCATCTAGTCTGCACTCCTCCCTTCTGGATCTCCCCCTGGGTCACCTGTTGCGGGGTCTTGAGCCAGCCCCATATGTCCCCCACTCACAGGCAAGAGTGGTGCTTACTGTAAGGATTTCATTAAACAAGTGAAGCCAGATACCACAGTGTCTCCTACACTGCAGGACTGACGGGAAAGCAGTTTCCTTATTATTGAGCATCTGGGTGTAGGCTTCTAGAAAGCAAAGTCTACACGGGTCAAAGGTGCCTTTTCACTTAAACCATATTCCCTATTGTCACATCAGATATCTATCTATCTATCTATCTATCTTATTGTAAAGAATTTCCTGAGATTAGGTTCTACAAGTAAGCAAAGGAAGAATGACAATTGGCTTCAGGCATCGTGATTTTCTTCTATGAGTATGCATTGTTTACTAGGGCAGTCAAAGACAAAAACACTAGCTGCCAGTAGAGGGGGCAGACAGAAACAGATGAAGACAGTTTCAGAGAATGGCCATGAGGCGGAACACAGCAACAGTATTAGAAATGCTGGCTTCAGTTTATATGCCCCTACAGTTTCTCTCCACCGCCCCCCCCCCCAGAACTAAAAGAACATGATCTGCTTCCCCTTCCCCAATCACCACTGTCCAATAAGGAAACTTTACCCTGCAGAGGAACAGCTGGCTAAGACAGGCAATGCCAGGCCAGTTCTGCCAGGCTACTCATGTGGAGTAAGCACACATGATGTTCCTCTGGTTCCCATGAGAGCCCCTTTGCCCTGCTAAGGAGTTGAGCCCAGAGCAGACACAGAAGGTGGGGTTTTTCCCCCAACCTCCCCACCCCCATCCCCTTTTGTAATAGTTCAAAACCAGTGGAGCACTTCTCACCTGTCATACACAACTCCACTGATAGGAGGCAGCCAATGGATAGTGAGGGACTTGTGGGTTTGCCCAATAACCATGGGTGGTATGGGTATGGGGGTGGGCTTTTGGCTTTCTCTCCATTGCTGGTATACGAGGTCCAAGTAGCAATGCATCCGGGCCACTTGGTTGGGGGTGAAGTTGTCAGTGCACTCGTCATCTGTGGAGACAAAAAAACAAAAACAAACAAACAAACAAACAAAACAAAAAAAAGGATATGGAGGCTTGTAACCTGTACCAGTGCACATAGGCAAGACAGATTTCACTCTGTTCTTGCTATCCCTAGCATGATGCATCTTGCATTTATTAGACTCAGAAATCACTAGACTCTGTAAAGAAATGAATTCTTCTCTAGAAAGAAAGCTTGCTTTTCTCACAAGCAAGGTTGTTACTATACTCTCAGGTTGTCATGAAGTCACAGGATTTTCCTAAGCCAATGGTTCTTACCCTTCCTAGTGCTGTGAACCCTTAACACACTTCCTCATGTTGTGGCGATTCCCAACCAGAAAATTGTTTCGTTGCTACTTCATAACTGTAATTTTCTGCTGTTATGAGTTGTAATGTAAATATGACATACAATAAAGGGGTTGTGATCCACATATAGAGAACCACTGTCCTAAACTGATAGTTACCTACTGAGCACAACACAAGGTGGCAGGGTTTCAGCAGAGCGTCTCCTCACTTGTGTGTGGAATTGCCTACTTCTGCTACATAGCCCTGTGACCTTACTGAAGGAGGGTGAGTATTCACTGGAGTTGCTCAGTGGAGAGGAAGCTGAAATGTCAAAGAAGCTTCACGAATGGGAATGATGTCCCCAGTCTTAATGTCAGAGGCAGCGAAACCCCTGGGTTCATTATACATTTCATAAGGTTGAAAAAGAATGATCTTGGTTTCAAACACTTCTCTATTTAGAGTAGACCAACCCCAGTTCTGCTTCTCAACCACACTTGTCTCTACCACACTTAAGGGTAGCAGGTACTTAAAAAGTCTCTTCTCCTAGACTCTGTATCTACAAAACCATCTATTTATTCCTCACTGAGGGAGACAGAGGTGTTGGTGCTTATGAATTCAATTCATTGTTGACAACAATAAAATTTGGAGAGAAACATCTTAAGAGGCCACGGGCAGACATAGGTAGCTCATTGTTATTTCTTACCTTTGAAGCCATGAGCAGGAGCTGATAGTTTCCCTTTTATAAAGACACAGAACTAAAAAGTTACCTTCTTTCACCACTGGAGTAGGTGATCAAATCAACAGAGTTGTCTGTTTTAATTATAATTATGCCCATCATTAAAATAATACTTATTACTACTTTTGCCAGAAATAAGGAAGGTCTGAGACACAAGCAAGAGGCATGATCCAGATGATGACCCCAAGATAAACAAGACCGCACAATGTAGTTTACACCAGATCCAACAAGGCACCATTTTAAAAATGAAATAGTATGATTTTGGGCACAGTACATGGAAGGTCTGCTAAGAGTCAATTTTGTGTTAGAAGAGAATCTGATTTTTTACATAGTATAAGATAAAGGGGGGTTGGTGCTTCACTTGATCAAGTCAGCTTGTTCACTATCTGTAAAAGTAATGAAGGGATGTCTCCATCCAGAGCTCTGTCATTCATCACTATCAGACTAGAGAGCCTTCAGGGTACATGCTTCAATGAGAATCATGACATTGCAAAAACTGAAACGATCTCAAGAGGGTTTCTGACTTTGTCCCATTTTATTCAAGACATAAACATGTTTTACTTTCAAGCTCTCATGGAAGAGAATCCAGTCAACCAGACCCTGTAACAGATCAGTATTTTATCAAACTTCAAACAAACACATGAAAAATATAGTAATACTCAACATAAAGTATACTTCTACTCTGTGACACGAATCTTCCCTAAACTACACCCTACCAATTCCCAAAGATATTAAAGGATCTTAACTGGAAACAAACACATCAGGTCTGTGGTGTTACCTGTGTAGCTCATGTAGTTATTGAATGGAGCCCCTGGAAAGCGGGTGAAGCCACAGGTATCATTAGCTGGCTCTGGGTCCCGACATAGCTTGCTCTTGGGTGTGGGAGCAGTGTCAGCACACAGGTCTCCTGTCTCCATGGATGGCACTGTCTCTCTACAGGGGTCGTCACAGGATTCTCTTTCACTGACTCCTTTGAATACATGGTAGAGTCCCAGAACGTGCCCCACCTCGTGGATCATGATGTTGGTGTGGCCAAGCATGCCATAATAGGTTGGGTTGAGGACAACACCACCTGCAATGGAAAGTTGGGAAAACATCTTTGAAAAAAAAAATGAACAGCAGCCACCCTTAGTTATGCCTTTGACAAACACCAAACAGTCCATCTCAATCTCTATGAAAATAGTTTATAATTAACATAGTGGCATCTCATTATGTTCTATGGACACCTTCAGAACTAATCAGCAGGTATTTCTCGATCATTGTGTCTTTATACTGACCAAACACATCTGTATGAGAGGGGCAAGATCCTCAGCCCCAGATAAAAATTAAATCACTCAGGAGAGTGAAAAATGAAGCTATAATTGCTAACCTCAACAAATATTTCCAAGTTAGTTCATGCATTAGTATTTTAAAAGCTTGGCTGGAGAGCCATTACTATGGGCAGATGCATATGAGGTTGGGATTCAGGGAGATGCATCCAGAGAGATACCTGGTTCCTCTGTGTACTATCTGCCATTATCCATCTGGTCTCCTAGAAGCTTCACTGCCCGTAAAGGGAGTGAAAGTGCTAACATCAGTGTACTTTAGGATTATTTGGGAACTGTGGCTATGGCTCAGTCAATAAATGTTTAATTTGTAAGTATGAGGGTCTGTGCTCAGATCCCTATTACTTATGTAAAATTGACTGGAACAGGAGCACAATCTGAGTTTCAGTGTTAGGGAGGTAGAGAAGGAAAATCCTTGAAGCTTGCTTGCCAACTAGCCTAGCAGACCTGGTGAGTTTCAGGTTAGATAAGATATTCTGCATCAAAGCTTAGGTAAAGCATGACTGAGGAAAACATCAACATCAGTCTCTGGCTTCCACAGATGAATGTGAACACATACATATTAAATAAAAGTGTTTTGATATACATTAGCTGTTTAATGAGTTAAGAAAATTGCTTGTCCACGATTGATCAAAAACATAGAGACACCTGATCAGGAAGTACTCAGCCCCAAGTGGTACATCAATAACAACACCTTAGGCTCATGGCACATCTTGGAAGAGAGAGTAGAAAAACTTTAAGATCCAGGGGACCTGAGCAGCTACTGCAACATCATGTCTTCTATGGTAGGTTAGCGAAACTGCAACCATGAAATCTCAACATTATGGTTGCCTAAACAAGACCTACAAATTGGTAACAGCAGATGAGATGTCAACCTGGGTGGCAGAAACTTCATGGAGAGTCACCCTTAAATGGAAAAATACTTCTCCAAGAGTGGAAGAAATTATCTTCCCCAGGGAGGAGTCTTCTAATTGGCCATTCAATATTAACAATTCATCCCTGATAACATATACATAGGAAAAACACTAAATGATCTCACAAGGTTGTATTTATATTTTTATATGTATATATTCATAAGAGGAGTGAGAAATAAGGGGTGGATCTGGGAGGAACTAGGAAGAATGGTGTAGGGAATAAATATGATAAAAAATACATTGTACAAGATTCTCAAAGAATTATTAAAATAGTTTTTTGAAGAATGTTGCCTCTTTTTCAGCAAGTTTGCCTGAAGTGAATTCACCTATCCTACTACCAAGAAGCTAGCAATACATCGCACTCACCTTTGGCATTTCTCCAGGACTCTGAGACAGGTGTTCAGGAAATGACATGGAATAAGTTGAGACAACTGGTGAACAAGCTGGTGTCAATCGGCCCTCCTTACTACAGCCCACCCCTGCGCTTCCTTCCTTTTCTCATAACTGAACCACTTGACTTGTCATTAGTTTTAGGCCCCAAAATTGTCAAAGGAGACTGGGTATAATTGCCAATGCCTGAGAAAGAGAATATCAAGAGACCCAGGTTCAGTCTTCAAGGATTAAGTACATCAGTCTCAGACTGGTCCTTGCATCATGTCTTAGTGTAAAGACTTGTCTCATTCCTATCAACAACATTCTTTCTATATTGATGGTCTCCTGGGGATGGCCAGTGCTCTAAAAAAAAGAGGCCCTGACTCTCTTTTGCTATAATCTATAAAGGTAAGAATTGAGACTATGAAGATGGCAGCGGGTCCAGTAAATGGCAGGACTCAGGAGAAACTGAAAGAGTAATGTGAATGCACGAGGAAGGTTTTAAAAATACTGGCATTTTGCTTAAGTCTTTGTTGCCTTTTTTTGTTGCCAGAGGCTCCTGTATGTCTTGCATCATTAGGATGTAAACAACAGAATTTTGAAAGCACAGACTAGAAACTTCTTTCTTGGATGTGTATTTCTAAGGGCTGTGCCATCTGAGTCCTAAAGGGTCATTTCCCTAATTTCTTTCTCAGCCTGCTTATCCTTTGAGTATAGGAAGGCCACTGATTTGCTTGAGTTGATTTTATAACCTGCCACTTTGCTGAAGTTGTTTATCAGCTGTAGGAGCTCTCTAGTGGAGTTCTTTGGGTCACTTAGGTAGACGATCATGTCGTCTGCAAATAATGATAGTTTGACTTCTTCCTTTCCAATTTGTATCCCTTTGACCTCCTTATGTTGTCGAATTGCCCGAGCTAGTACCTCAAGTACAATATTGAAAAGATAAGGAGAAAGGGGGCAGCCTTGTCTGGTCCCTGATTTCAGTGGGATTGCTTCAAGTTTCTCTCCATTTAGTTTGATGCTGGCTACCGGTTTGCTGTATATTGCTTTTACTATGTTTAGGTATGGGCCTTGAATTCCTGTTCTCTCCAAGACTTTAAGCATGAAAGGATGCTGAATTTTGTCAAATGCTTTTTCAGCATCCAATGAAATGACCATGTGGTTTTGTTCTTTGAGTTTGTTTATGTAGTGGATTGTATTGATGGATTTCCGTATATTGAACCAACCCTGCATTCCTGGTATAAAGCCTTCTTGATCATGGTGGATGATCGTTTTGATGTGTTCTTGGATTCGGTTGGCAAGAATTTTATTGAGTATTTTTGCATCGATGTTCATAAGGGAAATTGGTCTGAAGTTCTCTTTCTTTGTTGGATCTTTTTGTGGCTTTGGTATCAGCGTAATTGTGGCTTTGTAGAAGGAATTGGGTGGTGTTCCTTCTGTTTCTATTTTGTGGAATAGTTTGAAGAGTATTGGTGTTAACTCTTCTTTGAAGGTCTGGTAGAATTCTGCACTGAAGCCATCTGGTCCTGTGCTTTTTTTGGTTGGAAGACTTTCTATGACTCCTTCTATTTCTTTAGGCATTATGGGACTGTTTAGATGGTCTAGTTGGTCCTGATTTAATTTTGGTATTTGGTATCTGTCAAGGAAATTGTCCATTTCCTCCAGATTCTCCAGTTGTGTTGAGTATAGGCTCTTGTAGTAGGATCTGATGATTTTTTGGATTTCCTCAGTTTCCGTTGTTATATCTCCCTTTTCATTTCTAAGTTTGTTAATTTGGATACTTTCTCTGTGCCCTTTGGTCATTCTGGCTAAGGGTTTATCTATCTTGTTGATTTTCTCAAAGAACCAGCTCCTGGTATTGTTGATTTTTTGTATGGTTCTCTTTGTTTCTACTTGATTGATTTCGGCCCTGAGTTTGATGATTTCCTGCCTTCTACTCCTCCTGAGTCCTAAAGGGACTGTGGATTGGCCAGCAAGACAGGTTAACTGAACATTATCATCTTTATCTTCACAGTACCAACATAACACACCACCACATTAGCCTTAAAAAGACCCACAAGTTGAAGGAAAAGAGATAAAGATGTGTTGGGAATGCGTAGATGTAGATAGGTCTGATAATGCGCTGATCATCCTGTCTTTTGAGTAACAAAATTTAAGGTGGGTTTATGAAATCAGATAGCAGATAGATTTTGTATCATTCTAGAAGTAGATTTCTGAGGAAGTGTCCCAGTCTTCACTGGGACTATCTAGGCTGGCTAGATAGGAAGAGAGAGTAGGTGGAGAGGGTAACATAAAGAAACAATGTGACACCTAAGTCACTCAGGTGATTACATGAGTGTGACGTTGTGATGAGAATGATGATCATTTCAGGTGGTCATCATCACCAAGGACAAAAGAGACCATGGTCTGACATAGAAAGTTCTAGTTTCTTTGAAAAGTTAATTATGTCAAATGATGTTCTACTGGGGCACACAGGTAGAAGGATGTCTTGCTAAAGCAGACACATGAAAGAATGTTTTCTGAAGCAGACACAGGTGAAAGGATGTTTTGTTGAACAGACATAAGCGAAAGGATGTTTTGATATAGCAAACATGTGAAAGGATGCTTGATGAAGTAGTATGAATATAGCCCCACTGTCTGTGGGGGATGAGCACTGAGCATTGGTTTGCTCTGCCTCACTATTCTTCCCAAATAACTTGTATGTATTGGTTTGCCTTCCATAGCATTGTTGAGCTTCAGCAGTGGTGACTCCAGAGAGAAACTTGCTCAACTTGCTCCAGAGAATTCCTGCTTGTAGGGTTCCTGCAGTAGCTTCCTGCTTCCACGGCCTCGTCTCAGGCCAGTTGGAGAGCCTTGCAGTTTTTTCAGGATTGAACTATATAGCTTCTGCTTCATACCTGGTGTCCGCCTGCTGAGAGGACTGGACTGTAGCTGCTGAGTAGTATTTCATGTTTTCTATGGGACTGAACTGCTGAGAAAGATCGAGCTCACCTCTGAAGAACTATTGCTGAACAGGTACACTTCCCCCACATCCTAATAACGTCTCTTCCTCTACCTCTGCTGGGTGATTCACTAGAGGAGAGGTTGAACCCTTATTAAAAGTAGGTTGCAAAAAATTGACCCTACAATGGTCCCTCTGTAGTCAGGATGTATGAACCATCATTCCAGCTAGATGAAGCCTCAAGTGAAATGAGACTCAACTGAGTTCATTCCTACTATTCATTAACATGGGTGTTCAAAACAGAAATCAAGGTAAATCATGGAGTACATTTATACTTGCTGAATGCTTGCATGTGTGCATTGAGAATTGGACTCAAAACAGGGCTATTATGATCAACTTTCAAATGTGGCACAGAATGAATGCAACTCTCTACACTTAGCAACTGGCGACCATGTGTGGCACAGCTGTTCCTTAATGGACTTGCAGGAGGGATGCAGATGTGCCTACTTAGAAGGCCTTTCAGCTTTGATTATGAGGAACAAGCAAAAAAAGTAAGGCAGAGCTGTTGTGTGGTCTTGGGATTGTTGCAGGGGAAGAGAGAGAAGTTGCTGATGAAAAGATGACTCTCAGCTGTGCAAAGCCAAGCTTCCAGAGTGATGCTGTGTTCTCACTGGTTTTCCCCAGGATCACCACGAGAGAGCCCGAATGGCTCATGGTAAAGAGATCGATTCTCAAGGCTATTTCTATTTAAAAAGAATCTTGAGCAATTTGAGTAAAGGGCACTGGTTGATATTATTTTTAAATGGTTCTGTAAAACTTTTAGGGCTGAATGTTATATGCCTGTAAATCAGGGAGTCCAGTGCTGGTCTGTAAGTGTCTATATAATTATTTCCAGTTACTGGCTACCGTACATTTAATCCCAAAATATATTCTCCACAATGAAGGAAGAAATTTGTAAAACTGTGGCGTAGTGTCCAGGGAAGGAGTGCTCTTGAGGAAGGTAGGGGAAGAAAATGACAAGAGTGGGTAGATAGACAGAAGGGAGGGAAACAAGTGGAGACTGTAAGAACATAGAACAGAATGAGATCTGCAAGGTGGTGTGGACCTGTGCAGAACCAGACAAAGGACTACACATCTCTAAGACTCCTGTTCCTTTCTTGGTTTCCTGAATTCTCATTGGATGGAAGTCTTTATTCCAGATAAGACTGAACAAACCCTATATGTTCAAGATGAAGATGAATATATTACAAAATCTGATGTCAGTTGTATCTCCCGGGTACCCTTTCAGCTACGCCTGTCCCTGGCTGTCACACACTGGGGGTTCTCAAGTACTTTTGCATCATGCAAGAACAGTGATCTGATGAGGTCAGACTGCGGATGTTATTAGAAAGGGATGGGAAAGGTAGCAAGCTGCTGGCACCTTGCACGTCACTTGTTAAACATGTGTGCACATACTGAGTGTCATTTCTCAGCCAGGTGCTGTTGTGGTTTTGGTTTTTACTTTGCTTTGGTTTTGAATCAAGGATTCAACAATTGTCAGGATAAAACAAAAGACCTTTCAAGGTTTTACATTTGAGATGATTATGGTTTGGGTTTTGGTTTTTTGTTTGCTTTGTTTTCTTGGTGGTGGTGTTGGTGGCTGATTTTTGTTGTTTTGTTTTTGTTTTATTTTTCTTTGGTTGTGAGTGTATCCTTTAACAGCTGAGTCATTTCTCCAGACAGGACACACACAGAGGGAAAGAAGGAAGGAGGTAAAAGAGAGGAAGAGAGGGAGGGAGGTAAGAGAGAGGGAGAGAGAGAGGGAGGCAGGGTGGAAGGGAAGAGAGAGACAGATTTTAGAATACTCAGTTCAAAATGGGCTGTCTCCATCACTCCCTACACTCAAAGGTCAGTGAACCTTATAGAAGAAATGGCAGAAAGGATGTAAGAGAGCTGGGGGGTGTGGATAGAGGAAATCGGGAATATAAGCCCTTTAAACCAACTGAGCAAATCTCATATGAACCCATTGAGACAGAATCAGCATGCACAGGGACAGCCCTGCACAGATCTGCACCAGTTCATGTGTGCACATATTCTGACTTTCAGTTTAGCGTTTTTGTGGGAATGCTAAGCATGTGAATGCGTGTGTCTCTGCTTCTTGTGCCTTTTCTTGTGCTCTTTTGCTTCTGTTGGTTCATCTTTTCAAACTTCGATGACATGATTTCTGTTTTCTCATATTATATTTTAGTTTGTTATGTTTTGCCATTATGTCTTAGAATCCTGTTCTTTCCTATTGAAAGACTGCAAGGGAGTGGATCTCAACGGGAAGGGAGGAATTGGCAGGGGGAGAGAGAAGGGAACCTGAAATCAGAATATATTATATGAGAAAAGAATCTACTTTCAATAAAAGGGGGAGCTGATTCTGTAGTCTACACACATATAAGCACATAAACTCTTGGGTTTCCTTGAAGATCAGGGTTTGAAGTACTAGGTGAAATCTGTCCAATACGTTTTGTTCTCATTGTATCCCTGGCAGAGGTTATTTCCCTCAAATTTTTCTCATCACTTAGCCTATCGTCCATGATGTATGAGGGGATCTCCCTTTGCTCTTATGAATAGTCCTCCCATTGTAAGAAGTCTACAAACACATTTCTTTGTTTAATAAAAGAGTCAACATTTTTCCATGATGTTAAAGACATCTCAGATAAAGGGAAGGTAGGCAGTCATCGGAACAAGCAAGAAAGATAACCACATGCCTGATATTTGAAACACCCACTATGGCTGAATACTAAAATGTATCAAGCCCCTTTGAAAGGCCAGGTAATCTTCCAGTTATTATCACATTTTATATACAAGGAAACAGGGAACCAGCAGAAACCTTTCTCCAGAACACATTTATTCTTTTCTGTGAAGTCAAGGCCCCTTCCCTCACTCAAAACATCTTTTCCTACAGGTCACAGTGTCTGGGCTCATTTGAAAATCTCTAAACTTTCATGAGCTAGGTGCAAGGTACTTGGGTCTCATCACATTAGAGTATGTTGCTGCTCATCTCCTCAGGATGGTCTGAAGCAGATGCTGGCCAGAGCACTCTGAAGTCTATGTCACAACAACAGACTCTCCCCTTACAGTGAGACTGCTGTCCATACCTCGCCTCTCAGCAGTGCGAGTATCTATTATCTATCTGCTAATCGTGGGGGCTTTCTCAGAGACTCTCTTTCCTTTGTCTTCTCACACATGCCTAAGTCTGTTTGTCTTCCTCCTAAGTGGAAGCAGATTTGGAGAAACTCCAAACTCAATGCATTCTAAAGTTATCTAGCTTCCTATTTGCTCTAACTTTTGCTATAGTTTCTGCCTCGGCACAATTCACTAAGTTCATACAGAACTCCTATTTCCTCATCTAGTTCATTAATTATTTATATATTAATTTGTGGAGATTATAATATCATTACACAATTTCTCCCTTCACCCCTCCATACTTTCCCATATGCTCTTCCCTGCTCTCCTTCTAACTCATGGCCTCTTTTTTTTTCACTAATTGTTATTGAACATATATACATACATAATCCTAAATAAAGACTGTTTACTCTTTGTGTTCCTAGTATATAGTCTATGTTCTCAGTGCTGGCCATTTGGCTCCAGATGACCATTTGCGATGACCTCTCCCACTTTTAGCTCTCCTTAGTTGCTCTAGTTCTTTGTGTAGGGTTAGGGACCCATGGGCTCTTATCCATCCATTTGGTATATCCACTGATGTCATCCTTGGTCAGCTCTAGTTTGAGCAGTCACATTGATGAGACTTTATAGGAAACTTCTCAGCATTTCATGATAAGGAAAAAAAATCAATTCAAGCTAATAATTTAACATGTTCAATTATTTAGCAATAATTACTACCCATCTTCATGCAGAGGAACTAATATTGGTGTGAGGAACCACACTTATCTCACTGAAATATATTTTCCATATATTTTTTTGTTCACTAATGATTACATAATACAATTTTTCTGTCTAACTATAGAAAATAATCTTTTGAAATGTCAATTAGACTGAAGAAGAAATATTCAGTGCTTTATAATTCTGGTATGTTATTAATGCTGTATTGCTTGCTACTAATTAAATTATGAATTGAGTTTTTCCATGTTACTCTAAGAACAAGTGAAGGAGAACAAAGGTATTGGTAAATCTTTTTGGGAGCACAAAAGTAAAAGATAAGTTTGGGGAGCACTGCTGAAGCCATACAGAGTTCACCCTACTTATAAGGTGGGCAGGCTTTACCAGACGTAAATTAAGGCATTTCTTAGTTTTACACAGTGAGGTGTCTTCCAAGCACATCCTAGACCCATTTGTCCTTCAGTGCATTCTTCAAATGTCAGCTGTCTGGGAATACCTCCCATAATGCTTATGAAGAGTTTGGCTCTTTGTCTCCATGAGCCTGTCTAGCCCTCTGTGTTGCTCTGTAACACACAGCTTAAGTATGTGTTACATGTCTGTCTTCCACTAGAACTCTGCATTGTTCTGTTCTAACATTGTTCTTTTCCTGTATTGCCACAAGACAGACTCTTCAATCAGTCTTTGAATGAATGCATACATGCACGCTTGAATGAATGAAGGCTTGTGACTATGGTGTTAGTGACTAATATGGAAGTGTTGGTTTACCATTTAGTCAAATATTCTGTCCTTGAAGCCATAATGGAAATTCAGATGTTATTTATAAAAAAAAAAAATTCTTCCCTCCATTAGCATAAAACTAGAAAGACAAAAGTCATAGTCAGTGCTAGAAACGGCGCCGAGGGCAAAGCAGAATGATCCTGGGATTCCTGCAGGGTAGAAGCCATTAGTAATAAGAAACTGCATTTAATTTTCCAAACTTTTGGGCTGATATGCTTATGTGTTGATCTCTCAGATCACCTTAAATGTGATGAGCTGTTGCACATTGATACAAACATAATCCTACCTAGCCTCTTGGAAAGACTGTTTAGAATATCCTCAATATCTTTCTCTATCATGTCACTCCAGCTGTCTGCACTGGCATTCTCTTTTTAAATTACAATTATGATTGAATAGAAAACAATAAATAGCTACACAAGCGATTTCATACTGAATTAGAGTGGCAAGCCACTCAGCCCAGCTCCTGAGAGCACTCTCATTCTTCAAAGCTTTAAAAAACAAACATCCATAGCTGCTTTGGCAATGTAATTTTGAGTCAAGTTTTCAGGAGATAAATTATAAGCATTTCTTGTATCATTACATTGAAATGTAATTCCTCCTCTGAATTATTTCCATGTCCCTCTATCAGTGAGCATTGAGCATTCACAGCACACAGACTATATGCACAGTTTCCTCTTATGTCTAGAGGCCACAGAGTAGTTCATACACCTGTGTGTGTACATACTTACTCTGTAACATTATTACATACATACAATTATATAAACATTGCCACGCTCAAAATACAGACTCAGCTCATCTTTAAAACCTTGCATGCTCTAAATAGTAATCATTTTCCAGATGTGTGCTTTTTTTCATTATCTTATACAGCTTGTTGTTTCTTTATGCATTTGAGTACACTCTGTTAGTGGAGATTTTTTTATACTGACGGAGCATAACTGGTAAGCTTTTATTTTAGTAAACCATATTTTTAGTGTTTTATATAAGCACTTTTTGCTCAGCCCTATTCCAAAGAGTTTTGCCTATATTTTCACTATGTACTCTATAGTTTCATTTTCTATAATTAAGTATATGCTCTATTTTGACTTAATTTCTCTGTAACTTGCAAAGTTCAGACTGAGGCTCATTTTCTGTTTCCTGTGCATATACAACTGCTCCAAAACCACTATTGAAAATAATTCTTGCCTGTTAAGGCTATATGTAAGATATATGCAGTTCTGGCTGGCCTGAAACTCAATGTGTGGGCCATGCTGGCCTCGAACTCACAGAATGTGCCTTGCTCTGCTTCCTGAGTGCTGGGATTAAAAGTATGCACAATCATTGCTAGTCCAATTTTTTCATTATTTTATCAAAGCATAGATTCCTTTTCTGTCATTTTTTAATTGATGAGTTTGTCTTCCCAGTAATTAATCAATTCACTTCTCCAGGACTTGTTTTCTCTCCTCAAAACCTTGTTAATTTGTTATTCTTTCTAATGAAAGTTTATTTTTAACAAATTTATTTCTTGTCTTGATTTTACTACTTTCTTCTTCCCCTTTCTTTGCATTTAATATATTTTATATTTTATATTTTACTGGCTTGATAAGTAGACTCCCCTTTTCAAATAAGCAAAACTGTAAGTTTCCCCTGCTTGTGTCTCCATATGCACAAGAGTTTTTTATAACATGTTTTAATCATTTATTTAAAAATAGTTTCCTGTTTCCACTATAATTTGGCCTATGCCTAATTAAAACTATATTGCTTAATTTCTAAATAGTCAGAGGTTTCCTCATTTTATTGTCTTATCATTTGATTTCTAGCTTATTTACAATGAGATGAGAGAGAAAAGTTTTATGACTTCAATCCTCTGAAATTACCCTGTGGTCAAGAACTCCTTCATTAAGTTTTCCATGGCATATGAAAAGAATGTGTGTTCTGCTCTGCATAAATACACAGTCTGATTCTGTTGAACCAAACTTTTAACCATATCTCTCAAATATCTGTATATCCAGTGAATATTTATTTGTCTTATCATTTTCTAAGAAAACTATTTTAAACCATCAGTTATGACTATAGTTTTGCTTGTGTTTGTATAGATGGATTTTTTTTTCAGGTCATGTTAGTTGTCACATCCAAATTTATCACAACTACATTTTCTAATTGAATTTACTCTTGTATAAAAAATAGTCTGATTTATTTCTGATACTACTAACTTAAAGTGTACTACATCTGATATTAGAAAACTGCTTTTCTTTGGATTAGTATTTCCATAGTATTTATTATACTTAATTATACTTCTACTTTAACCACTTATGTTCTTATGTTAGGGTTCTTTTTTTAGGGGTTCATGAGGTTATTGCTGGGGTTTTCATTGGATTGTTTTTAGATCTTTTAAAAGTGTGTGTGTGTCATCAAATGGGGTACAAGAAGAAAGGAGGAGTGGCCCCTGGTTCTGGAAAGACTCAGTGAAGCAGTATTCGGCAAAACCAGAACGGGGAAGGGGGAAGGGGTGGGTGGGAGGACAGGGGAAGAGAAGGGGGCTTACGGGACTTTCGGGGAGTGGGGAGCTAGGAAAGGGGAAATCATTTGAAATGTAAATAAATTATATCGAATAAAAAAAATTTTAAAAAAAGTGTGTGTGTGTGTGTGTGTGTATAGATATCTTCAGATAAGTGTGGTTACCCACAGAGTCCAAGAGGGTATCAGAACCTCAGAGATAGTTGCAAGTTATTGAGGTCACTTGGTGTCAGTGCTGGGAACTGAGTGCTCGGATCCTCTGTATAAGTAGTATGCCCTCTTAGCCACTGATCCATCGTTCCAGCCTTATTCCATTCATCAGTATCTCACTAATCAATTCATCTTTAGATAGAAAAACAATCTGAAGATTCTCATATGAATTTTAATGTTATACCTAAAATGATATGAAATCAGAGATTTGTCTGAACAAAGAAAAGAGGGACCAGTCAATGCTCTAATTTCCTGTGTCTCTTTTTTATCTCTTTTAGCACTTTACATTTTAAGCCAAGATATATACACATATATATATATGAAGCAAAGGCATTGCCACATGCTTCAATGTTTTTATTCTCTCCAGCATCAGCAGTTGCTTCCCTAGGTTTCAGTCTCTACCCGAGATTGTTTGCTTCCTGCTTCCTAACCTATTCCAGGGAGTCACTCATCACTCATATAAATTATCTCTGAATATACTTATCTGAAATTATTTTATATATGTATTTTTTTTACTTTTCAGATGATTTTTTTTCAAATTAAGAATTCTATGTTATCTGGGCACAGGGGAAATGTTCCTGAACAGAGCACCAATAGCTTATACTCTAAGATCAGGAACTGACAAATGGGCCCTCATAAAATTACAAAGTTTCTGTAGCAAAGGACACTGTCAGAAGGACAAAACGGCAACCAACAAATTGGGAAAAGATCTTCACCAACCCTATATCCCGCAGAGGACTAATATCCAATATATTCAAGAACTCAAGAAGTTAGACCCCAGAAAACCAAAAAACCCTATCAAAAAATGGGGTACAGAACTAAACAAAGAATTTTCATCTGAGGAACTTTGGATGGGTGAAAAGCTCCTTAAGAAATGTTCAACGTCATTAGTCATTAGGGAAATGCAAATCAAAACAACCCTGAGATCTCACCTCACACCAGTCAGAATGGCTAAGATTAAAAACTCAGAAGACAGCAGGTGTTGGTGAGGACGTGGAGAAAGAAGAACATTCCTCCACTGCTGGTGGGATTGCAGGCTGGTACAACCACTCTGGAAATCAGTCTGGTGGTTTCTCTGAAAACTTTGTTCGTCACTTCCAGAGGAACCTGCTATACCACTCCTGGGCATATACTCAGAGGATTCCCCAACATGCAAAAAGGATACATGCTCCACTATATTCATAGCAGCCCTACATATAATAGCTAGAAGCTGGTAAGAACTCATATGTCCCTCAATGGAAGAATAGATACAAAAAAATGTGGTATATATACACAATGGAGTACTATTCAACCATTAGAAACAATGAATTCATAAAATTCTTAGACAAATGGATGGAGCTGGAGAACATCATCCTAAGTGAGATAACCCAGTCTCAAAAGAACACTCATGGTATGCTAAGCGGATATTAGCCTAGAAGCTTGGAATACCCAAGACATAATCCACATATCAAATGATGTCTAAGAAGAAGGAAGGAGTGGCCCCTAATTCTAGAGAGGCTCAGTGCAGCAGTGTGGAAGAATACCAGAACAGGGAAGTGGGTGGATGGGGGAACAGGGGAAGGGAAGAAGGCTTATGGGACTTTCGGGGAGGGGGATCCAGGAAAGGGGAAATCATGTGAAGTGTAAATAAAAAAATATATTGAATAAAAAAAAGAAATCTCAAAAAAAAAAAGAATTCTATGTTATCAAATATTTTCTTTAACATTAAAATGCTATCAGCCCAATGCTTGATGCCATGCAGTTTTTGTTGATGAGATAACATGTCCCTCTTATTATCATACTTCTCAGATAGCACATCTGTTTTCCCACTGTCTAACCTGAAGACTTTTCTCTGTCTTGGGTTTTCATCACTTTTGTTGCAATGGTCCAAACAGACTCTTCTTTGACCCTGTTTTCTTTGGCATTTATAAAATATCTCTGATCCATGAATTGATAACTTTTGTCAGTTTGAAAGATGATCAGCCATCTGTCTGTGAATATTATTTTCATTCCAATTCCCTTCTAGTTTTCTAGAACTCTAATTTCATTAATTAATCTAGTGTTTCCAGTTTCCTTCTACAACCCAGAGTTGATCCTATGCCACAGTGATCCACACATAAATACTGCTAGGAGAGAGCTGATCTCCCAGTAGTGTGGACACTTCTGTGAGCACAGGTAATGCCACCACTTCTGCTCTGAGGGACCCATGCAGAGCCCTCAGGAAAAAAGAACCTAGGTGCAGCCTGGGACAGGATCTTTCCTGTTTCTGTCTGCCCTGGGAGCTGACCCTGTGGCACAGCTCTCCATAACCAAATTCTGCCAGAAGAGAGCTGGTCTCCCAGGAGTGCTGACACACATGTTTCCAGGAGGGCCAAGCCACAGTCAGAGACAGCAAGAACAGCTAACACCAGAGATAACCAGATGGTGAGTGGCAAGGGCAAGAACATGAACAACATAAACCAAGGCTACTTGGCATCATCAGAAGCCAGTTCTCCCACTACAGAGATCCCTGGATTTCCAAACACACTGGAAAAGGAAGACTTTGATTTAAAATCACATCTCATGATGATGATAAAGGACTTTATGAAAGAAATAAATAGTTCCCTTAATGAAATACAAGAGTGCACAGGTAAACAGAATCCCTTAAAGAGGAAACACAAAAATCCCTTAAAGAATTACAGGAAAACACAACAAAACAGGTAAAGGAATTGAACAAAACTATCCAGGATCTAAAAATGAAAATAGAAACAATTAAGATATCACAAAGGGAGATAACCCTGGAGATAGAAAATCTAAGAAAGAGATCAGGAGTTGTAGATGTAGGCATCACAGACAGAATACAAGAGATAGAAGAGAGAATCTTAGCTGCAGATGATACCATAGAAAACACTGTCACAACAGTCAAAGAAAATGCAAAATGCAAAAAGCTCCTAACCCAAAGCATGCAGCAAATCTAGGACACAATGAGAAGACCAAACCTAAGGAAAATAGGTATAGAGGGAGAGTGAAGATTCCCAACTTGAAGGGCCAGTAAACATCTTCAACAAAAGTATAGAAGAAAACTTCCCTTGCCTAAAGAAAGAGATGCCTATGAATATACAAGAAGCCTACAGAACTCCAAATAGTCTTGACCAGAAAAGAAATTCCTCCTATCACATAATAGTCAAAACACCAAATGCACAAAACAAATAAATAATATTAAAAGCAGTAAGGGAAAAAGGTCAAGTAACACATAAAGGCAAACCTACCAGAATTATACTAGACTTCTCACCAGAGACTATGAAAGCTAGAAGATCCTGGGCAGATGTCATATAGACCCCAAGAGAGCACAAATGCCAAGCCCAGGCTACTATAGCCAGCAAAACTCTCTATTACCATAGATGGAGAAACCAAGGTATTCCATGACAAAAACAAATTTACGCAATATCTTTCCACAAATCCAGTCCTACAAAGATGGAAATAATAGATGGAAAACAGCTACACAAGAAGGGAAACTACACCCTAGAAAAAGCAAGAAAGTAATCTTTCAACAAACCCAAAAGAAGATAGCCATACAAACATAAAAATAACATAAAATATAACAGGAAGCAACAGTCCCTATTCCTTAATATCTCTCAACATCAATGGACTCAATTCCCCAACCAACTGGATATGTAAACAGGACTCAGAATTTTACTGCATACAAGAAACACACCTCAGTGAAAAAGACAGACACTACCTCAGAGTAAAGGGCTAGAAAACAATTTTCCAAGCAAATGGTCCCAGAAAACAAGCTGGAGTAGTCATCCTAATATCAGATAAAATCAACTTTCAGTCAAAAGTTATCAAAAAGGTAAGGAAAGACACTTCACATTCATCAAAGGAAAAATCTGCCAAGAAAAATTCTCAATTCTGAACATCTATGCTCCAAATGCATAGGCACCCACATTCATAGAAGAAGCCTTACTAAAGTTTGAAGCATACATTGCACCTCACACAATAACAGTGGGAGATTTCAACACCCCACTCTCATCAGTGGACAGTTCAGGGAAACACAAAATAAAAAGAGACACATTGAAACTAACAGAAGTTATGGACCAAATGGATTTAACAGATATCTATAGGACATTTCATCTCCAAACAAAAGAATATACCTTCTCAGCACTTCACGGTCCCTTCTCTAAAATTGACCATATAATCAGTCAAAAAACAGGCCTTAACAGATAGAAGAAGATTGAAATAATCCCATTCCTCTGATCAGATAATTATGGATTAAGGCTGGTCTTTAATAGCAACAAAAACAACAGGAAGTCCACATAAACCTGGAAGTTGAACAATGCTCTACTCAACGATAACTTGGTCAAGGAAGAAATAAAGAAAGAAATTAAAGACTGTTTATAACTTAATGAAAATGAAGATACAACATACCCAGGAAATAATCAAACTCAGGGCTGAAATCAACCAAGTAGAAACAAAAAGAACTATACAAAGAATCAACAAAACCAGGAGCTGGTTCTTTGAGAAAATAAACAAGATAGATAAACCCTTATCCAGATTAACCAGAGGGCCCAGAGACAGTATCCAAATTACAAAATCAGAAATGAAAAGGTAAATATAACAACAGAAACTGAGGAAATTCAAAAAATCATCAGATCCTACTACAAAAGCCTATACTCAACACAACTGGAAAATCTGAATGAAATGGACAATTTTCTAGACAGATACCAAATACCAAAATTAAACCAGGATCAGGTAAACCATCTAAAAAAGCCCCATAATCCCTAACTAAACAGAAGCAGTTATTAAAAGTCTCCCAACCAAAAAAACCCAGGAACATATAGGTTTAGTGCAGAATTCTATCAGATCTTCAAAGAAGACTTAATACCAATACCCTTCAAACTATTCCACAAAATAGAAACAGAAGGAACCCTACCCAGTTAATTCAATGAAGCCACAGTTATGCTGAATATTCTCCCTTGAAGATGGAACAATTTCTGTCTAATCAAGAACTTGTCACAATTTCTTTTCATAGAGGACTTCATAAGGGATTTTTTTCTACTTCTATCATGTTTAATGTTCCAAATAGATTTTAAAAACTGTTTGAGTCCATATTACTTTTAGCTTCAGAAGCTATCATGTATATTTAAGGGACATTTAACTATTATAGATTATTTTGATGATTTAACAAAATGTCAATACCAAGTTGTATATTTTAAAATAAATTTTATTAGTTAAAAATTAAGTAATCTAATAAATTGACTATTTCTCAAGGTGGTTTCTTCTCTCTTTCATCACCTTTTACTCTAAGTTTAATTACTAGAATTTCTTTTAGGCCTTTACTTCTTTATCACTAACCTTTGACCAATTCTTGAATTTGAATTACTAGCATTATTTTTTTAATTCTAACATTTCACTTGGTGATTTCCTATAGAATCCAGCTCTCCTAACCAGCTTCCTAGCTCTTGTGTATTTTTACACATTAGAAATTTTAAAAAACATCAGCCCAGTGTCTAAAGCCTCTAATATCTAAATAATCTATTGGTCATGTTGTCTTGTCTTTGTTGTTGAATTGCTTTTGTTTTCCTTCATTTGACTGTATTTCCTGAAAATAATAAGTGATTTTTTATTGACTGCTGGATACTATATATAAAATTTTGGAGAGTGCTTCTGATGCTATTGTTTCTCCCAGAAGATGTTTTCCCTAAGTTAGGCAAGATAAATTCCCATAAAAATCAACTGAAGAGGGCTTCTGGTTGGATTCTAAGCCCAGTATAAAACCAGGCCCCTATACCATGGTGCATCAGACATGTCTTTAGTGCTTCTTGTTCTCGACAGTGTCCAATTTCAATTTTTTTTCTTCATTTACTTTCCTTTCTGTCACGTGAGTTTTAAGTTACCACTCTACTTTTTATTTTTTTTTTTTTGTCTTTTTTTTTATTTGATATAATTTATTTACATTTCAAATGATTTCCCCTTTTCTAGCCCCCCCCCCACTCCCCGAAAGTCCCGTAAGCCCCCTTCTCTTCCCCTGTCCTCCCTCCCACCCCTTCCCAGTTCCCCGTTCTGGTTTTGCCAAATACTGTTTCACTGAGTCTTTCCAGAACCAGGGACCACTCCTGCTTTCTTCTTGTATCTCATTTGATGTGTGGATTATGTTTTGGGTATTCCAGTTTTCTAGGTTAATAACCACTTATTAGTGAGTGCATACCATGATTCACCTTTTGAGTCTGGGTTACCTCACTTAGTATGATGTTCTCTAGCTCCATCCATTTGCCTAAGAATTTCATGAATTCATTGTTTCTAATGGCTGAATAGTACTCCATTGTGTAGATATACCACATTTTTTGTATCCACTCTTCTGTTGAGGGATACCTGGGTTCTTTCCAGCATCTGGCAATTATAAATAGGGCTGCTATGAACATAGTAGAGCATGTATCCTTATTACATGGTGGGGAATCCTCTGGGTATATGCCCAGGAGTGGTATAGCAGGATCTTCTGGAAGTGAGGTGCCCAGTTTTCGGAGGAACCGCCAGACTGCTTTCCAGAGTGGTTGTACCAATTTGCAACCCCACCAGCAGTGGAGGAGTGTTCCTCTTTCTCCGCACCCTCTCCAACACCTGCTGTCTCCTGAATTTTTAATCTTAGCCATTCTGACTGGTGTAAGATGAAATCTTAGGGTTGTTTTGATTTGCATTTCCCTAATGACTAATGAAGTGGAGCATTTTTTAAGATGCTTCTCCGCCATCCGAAGTTCTTCAGGTGAGAATTCTTTGTTTAACTCTGTACCCCATTTTTTAATAGGGTTGTTCGGTTTTCTGGAGTCTAACTTCTTGAGTTCTTTATATATATTGGATATTAGCCCTCTATCTGATGTAGGATTGGTGAAGATCTTTTCCCAATTTGTTGGTTGCCGATCTGTCCTCTTGACGGTGTCCTTTGCCTTGCAGAAACTCTGTAACCTTATGAGGTCCCATTTGTCAATTCTTGCTCTTAGAGCATACGCTATTGGTGTTCTGTTCAGAAACTTTCTCCCTGTACCGATGTCCTCAAGGGTCTTCCCCAGTTTCTTTTCTATTAGCTTCAGTCCACTCTACTTTTTAATCTCTTAGATATCATTGGTTTCTAGGCTTTGACTCTGAGCATGCATACTTAAATAATTAGTAAATATTCTGAGAGGATAACCATGAGTCAGTCATTGGGCCCATTTCTGTGCTTTCTATTTCTCTGAGATCTTGGGATCTCTGTCTCCCTGGTGACTTTGAAGCAAATTATAAGCTTCTGTTTCTGCCCTGATTGTACTGCTTTTACTGGGACCTTGGTGAATTCCCTGAAAGGAAAAAATATAGGTTATCTATAGCACTCAACTGTACCTATTTTTCTTTCTCTGGGATTAGACCCCTTGAGTCCTTATGTCTGATGTCATCCCACAGCTAGTGTTCAAACAGTTCATCTACTTTTGCATTATTAGTGGAGTCTTAGTTATACTTTCATATCTAATAAAGTGACCAGACATTCAATAATCTGCTCCATCCCAACAACTCTTGTCAAATGGCCAGATTTATCTCCAGAAAAAATAGAAAATTCACTTTTTAAGATATGAAATTGAGATCCAATAGCTTCTAAGTATACCTTTCTGTCAGAGCCCCTCACACAACCACCAAAAAGGTGACCCTTGGAGATCAGAAAGGTACTTACTCACAATGTTTTGTGTCTTCTCTGCTACTGTTGTTTTAGGGAAGCAATTCAAATCATCCATACTCACTGTTGATTGGATTATTTGGCTAGGACCCTTTAGAACATGCACTGTCATCAGAAAGGCTACAATAATTCATGGTGACCTTCATAAAGAACCAGAATGCCTCCAGTTTACCTAGTCATTCTGAAAATACATGACTGAAACCTGCCTGAATTTCCTAGGGGTGTCTGAACTAAGCAAAAGGCCCACCAGCTTTTTTATATGGTATTACTAAACCAGGTTTTACACTTTGGTCACCTTAGTGATATTTAGACCTCCATAAGACTTAAAATGGATCTAATGAATTGGACCTAACCCCAGCTATTTATTTCCTTGCAGGGTTATGTAGCTGATGTTCTTAAAGGTTTTAGTTAATTAATTAATTAGTTAATAGTGATCTCACTCTGTTGCCCAAGATGACCTTGAAGTAGTGATATTTCTTGTCTCAACCATCCATACCTAGCATTGACACTGAGACATAATTTTTTAAAAATAAAGCTAGTTCTTTTGCAATTCTATACACATATATGCTACATTCTATTTACTCCCCAATGCCTCTCTTAAATCTCTCATATCCCTATTAACCCAGCCAACTACCTGTTCCTTTCCCAGATTTATGACTATTTCATGATCCATTTATCATAATCATGGTTATCTATGTGACCATTGAGTTATGACTACCCATTGGAGCCAGTTTGTGTCACCAGTGTGTATACAATGGAAGGCAATAACTCTCCTTTTCCTGAATCTACCTAATAGTAAATGATAGGATGCCCTAACTCTCTTCTATATTTGGCTGTTGTTGAGCCAATTTATATTCAGACCTAGTACAGTCAGCAGTAGCAATTGAAAGTTTATGAATGCAATGTGATCTTTCTTTTTGATTTTTCATTTGATAATATGATCACCAAACCACTACTCACTAAGTAGCCCAGGCTGTCCTTGAATGTACTCCATAGCTCATGCAGGCCTTGTGATATGATCTTTTAGCACCAACATCCTTTGCAGCTAGGAATAAAGGTCTGTACCACCAGGACTATCTCTAGACTACAGAATCAGTTTAAAGCATTCTGGGTATTTGATCTACCACCTCTTAGTTTTTGCTTTGAAATATTATTATTGACTTACCCAACAGTTGTTCCCAACCTAAAGCTGTTAATTCTCTGACAATATTTCTCATCTTCCCATTTCCACCAAACTCATGTCACAGACTCTCCTGAGATGTCCTTTCTTTTATCTACCACTGTTCTTCACTTCACTTACCCAGGTGACTGAGAGCTTCCTTGTCCCAGGGCCATGTGGCAGAACCTGCAAGGTCTTCCCGAACTGAGCTGGCAAAGTAGACATTGAGGAAGTGAGTGCTGTTGAGTTGTAAGACCTCCTTTAGTTCCTTCACACTCATGTATGCCCTGGGGAGCAAGCACAAAGTCAGACTGTCACACCATCGGATGGAGAACCGTAGGGCCAGATCTGAATACTATCATGATATTTCCAGTCACCAAAGCCTTTCGGAACGGTAGATAGGCAGAGGAATTCCTTTCATGAAGTCTAGAAAAGGACACTAGTATACGTTGAGATATTTATCCCGTTAAGTAAAATCCTCCTGCTTTGAAATACCACAATATCTGCAGGAAGCCACCATGCTGTTACTCTCATGTCTTCATGTTTACTAAATTATTTCTTCAAGATTTCCCATTGATACTGATGAATTCTTTGCTCTGAGAATTATTCCCTGATGGTAAAGAAAGCCTTCAGCCTCTCAGTTTCTCATACTGCCTGATCCTTATGATGGCAGGCAGTATAGTTATATACATGTTTCATTTTATGACTATAGAAACCATTATTTTTTGAAAGAAAAGGATGCAAAAGTTGGCTAGAAAACAAGTTATAAGACATAAATGTTAGAACAATTTGGGAAGTATAAAAGATAAAGCTCCTGCAAAAGATACTGACATTGTGTATCAATTTTTTGTATCCATTAATCTACAGTCTTCTTCTCTACTCCTATATCCTTATGATAATAATATATTATCTAATTGATGACTGTGCTGGCTAATTTTTATGTAAATCTGACAAAAACAATAGTCATCAAAGAGGGTGGGACCTCAATTTGGAAAAGGTTTCCATAAGATCATGCTTTAAAAAAAAATTTACTTACTGATGGATATGAGAGGGTTCAGCCCCCCATGGGTGATTCTGGTTTCTGTAAGAAAGTGGGCTGAGCGTACCACGAGGAGCAAGCCAGTAAGCTACACTAATCCATGACTGTATTAGCTCTTGCCTCCATATTCCTGCTTTGAGTTCCTGCCCTGACTGTATTTGATGATGAACTATGATATGGGACTTTAAGTAAAGTAAATCATTTCCTCTTAAGTTGTTTTTGGCCATGGCATCCCATCAATATGAAACAGCACATCAGCAATAGAAAACCTAAGGCAGAGCCTTCAAATGACTAAACAATTTTATATGTGTGGTTACAGAATTGAAGGCCTATTAATACATGAGTCTCAAACATTATAGGTTATTGATGGAGCCTTTAATTACCTATTGGGTTGAGGGTGGGCCCCAAGTGCTGAATGCACCACACACTTAGGACACACAACTCAGAAGATTCAATCTGGATCTGTCCCAAAAGCCTCTTTCCTGTGGTCTAGTTTCCATGGTTCCGGTAAATGCTATGCAAGCTGCCAAAGGAGTGAATCAATTAAGCAGTCCTACCAAGCTGCAACACCCATGAACCATAACAATTACCAGCATGTCAACATATCCATAAAAGTGCAAGAAGTAGCACTTAACATCAGTGATAACCCACAGCTGTGTAGTTGGAATTAGGTACTGGAAAGTTAACCAGCCTCCTGAGGCTAACACACTCACGGACCTTAGAAAACAATCTACTCCTGTCACTTTCTAAATCCTCAAGCTTTCTTAAAGCAGTATATCACCCCTTATCAATGAGGCTCCTCTATTATAACAAATGGAGCTCCATTATAACAAATGGAGACCATCACAGAAAACTACAACTGATCACAATGCAGAGACCAGTGAATAGAGTGGGGCAGCTCCAAGGTATACATTTACATCAAAACTCCTGCATCTATGGCTCAGGGGACATTACAGAAGAGAGGGATGGAAAGGCCATAAGAATCAGAGAAAGGGGGAGTTTCTTATAATATTGTGTCTCCTAGAAATGTCAGATGCTACATACATGAACTCTTGACAATATTGCTGCCTAAACATGACCATGGCCTGACAAAGATGACACCAATAGACATGTCAACATGGACAGGGGTTGGGGGGTCTCTATCAGGGACAGATAGAGATGGGCAGAAGCTCACAAGGCCTCAACCATATATAGAGAATAAAAAACATCTTAGAAAGGCCAAGAGCAGAAGAAATCGTCTTCCCCAGGGAAGAGCACACCAATCCAATACCAAATGTTCACATTTGAAAACATATATACAAGTAATGTTATACAGAATGGGTGTGTTATGAGTATTTATGTAACTTCAGAAGGAGCAACTAAACCAGAACTCAGTAGTCATTAAATTGACTAAATGCTTCCAACAGTGGTCACATTGTGCCATCTTCAAAAAATGAGAAGCGAAAAGCTAAAGCTAGCTTTTCACAGCTAAAGGCAGGTACACGTAGGTTTCGAATTTCCTTTAGGATTGTGTTTTGTGGCTGCTATTCTATCATACAAGCCATAGGCACTGAATATTCCCAATACTCATTAGGACAGCATGGCCCCTCTTCTATGGCTTGCACTGCTTCCCAACTACATTGTTTGTATCAACTATTTAATACATGCATAGAAAGTGCTGGCATTGTGAACCTAGGAAATGGAAATCCCAGATGGGATAATTTTTGTGTTTCTTGGAACAGAATTAAAATGAGGAAGGAAAGCAATGAAATATAAAAATCACACTGTAGATCTTAAGATGCTCTGGAGAAAGGAGTTTTTAAATGGTAGTTTTATTCATTTATAATATATTAGAAAAATAGGCCTCAGCCACAAGAAACCATCTGAGCTCCATGAGGTGCTGTTGGATTTATCAGAAGGATATTCCTTCAGCTGTTTTCCTAGAGACATGATATTTTGGGCTCTTGCCTGGTTTCTCCACACTTACTCACATTCTCTTTGCTTTTCTTGTTTGTTAAAATAATGGCATTATGTTTTTACTGATGGTTGGGGTGATGGTGACATAATGAAAATCTTTCATGTGGAAATACTTCAGTAAATGGAGGTTTGGGAGAAGAGAAGAAACTAGAGAAGGAGTGGGATTGGATGGGATAAAAGTCAGCCTTGAGAAGAACAGGGCACCTGGTATGAAGATTGAACTCTGTCTCTGTCCCTCTTACAGGTTTCCAGTTAAAACTGGAACATGGAATTTTGACAGTTTGCTCTCATTTTTATACTAACTCACTTTGCCTAAATTCCCCTGTTCCTGACATGATTTCCTTGGGCTATCTTTGTGTTACAGGCTTCTCTGTTCCATTTGCCGATCCTGGCTGCCACCCATCTGTCCTCTCTCAAACCAGCATGCCTGCTCATTTCTCCTGGGCATCCTCCAAAGGTCTCTTCCTCCCCCAGCATCAGCATCAGCAGTGGGGGCTGGCTATACTCATCTCCCTTACTTGCTGGTCCATCTCTTTCCCAGCCATAAATAACTCCTACATATGAGCATGCTGGTGGCATGCTGGTGGCAAACTGGGTATGGCTGCTCAGATTTCTATGCTCCACTGAAATATAGATAGAGGTCAGTGAGTCTTAAGGAGAATAAATTGTAAAAAATTAGAAACAATTGTAAATAGCCCTTAATTGAATTGGTAAGGGAAGCATTTATTTTGCTGGAAAAGACTGTTGTCCACATCTTTGTCTAAAACAAAGAGTGCTAAAGTATAGAAGTCATCGTGGCTGCTTCATATGTGTGCCACATTGTCTTCTGTAACATGGACAGCACTTCAAAACATTACTCAGAGATAATGAAGATAAATGTCTTAGCTTCTGAACTAACCAATGTACCCAGGGCTTGACTCAGAATTGAGAACGTATCAGTCAAGGTAGTTCCTAAATTCAAAGTCAAATGTCTTACTACAGAATTGATTTATTAAGAGGTAAATGATGTTGGTGGTCAGGGTGGTCCAAAAGACTCCAGAAACATTTAGGGTATGGCCATTGTCTTTGGTCACATCCCAAAGACTGAACATAAAACACCAGAACCCAGAAGACTCAAGCTGGAGCTGACCTGAGAGCTTCCTTCTTGAGGACTACCTTTCATGGTACTAAAAGCTGCCAAGCAAACTTCAAGGGAAGGAGAGAAAGAACAGTTAAATGCTTATGAACAACATGGCCCAGTATGTCAAGATACCCCTAAGGGTGCAATACTGGTGAGAACCTTGGTGGTAACCAACAGCTCTCTGAACTTAAGGCTCATTAGACAAGAGAAAATCATCTCCTGGGACTAATGGAGGCATGGATCTTGGGGGAAAACCTACAACCAGCATTTTACTAAACCAGCACAATTCCCTAACTACATTTTAAATATTTATCCTTACACCCACAGATAAATATAGGTCTCACCTCCCATCAAAGAATCTTCTTTTTGCAACAGATGGAGACCATTACAGAAAACCACAAACAACTGAAATGGAGAGAAAAAGTGATCATGTTGTACCCAGCCACAACTCCTGCACTTAAGGCTTGGGGATCAGAGAAGAAGAGCAGGCTGAAAGATTGTAAGTTCCATAAATTAGGAAATGTGTCATGAGATTGTGTCTTCTAGAAATGTCAAGAGAAGCAACACCCACAAAGTTCCATCTACATGGCTGCCCCAGTAAAATCCAAACAAGGGTGACAACAATAGACAGGCTAACCTGGAAGGAGGAAATTTCACAGGGCTCCAAGCCTAGACCAAGTAGACCAAGGAATATAGGCAACTAAAGAAAGCTGAAAGCAGGAGAAATAGTCTTTCTCAGGAAGACTCCTCCCCACTCCTACTGGTTCTGAATACCAAATGGTCAGTCCTGAAATCATGTACTTACAAGCACTATTATACAGACTGAGGAAAAATATATATATATATATAATTAAATATAAATTATAAATTAGATATATAATAAATATTATATATATAATATACATAAATGAGTATTAGGAATACACATACCTACCATTAATTAAAGAAAAAGCAGCCATGAATTTGAGAAAGAAAAAGTGGGATACATGGGTCAGTTAGGAAGGAGGGAAAGGAAGGGGGAAAGTCATACCATTACATTTTCATTTAAAAATTAAAATATTTCTAAAAAGAGATAAATGCATTTAATATTTGAAAGATGGTGAAATGATAAATATAACTGCTAGAAAATTCACGAGGTTCATGAACAAATCTGAACTGTGAATTAAAAAGGAGGAACTACATGTACTTGTTCAGTTTCTGCCCGGATCCACCTTTACTTACATTCTCCAATCTCTACATGAAGATATCTTGCATATGAGGTAGCACTCACCAGTAATCCCAGCATTTGAGAGGCAGAAGCAAGAGACTGTCAAGTCCGAGGCCTGTCTACGCTACAAACAACCTGAGAAATTGGCATATTGAGACGCAAGAGATGAAATCTGACAGACGACTCTTCACCTGGAACCGCAGCCTCTCTTCCCATAGCCAATGTGAATCTCTCTGGAGGAGGGGTACTGTTCAAAGTTAAGAAGATAATCGCTGTCCCAAAATAAAACCCAAATGTCCTCAAGGACTCTCACCCCATTCTATTGAGGAAGAACTTATACAAATCTGGGATTTGGGGATGTAGATGAGTTTAAACTTTTCTGCCATCCAGCTTCCTCCTGGGTCATATTGACCCTCGAAGTATCAATTTTATAATTTCCCTAGCAAACCATCACAATTGGGATGGGTTTTGTCTCCTGTCAAGTTCCTCCTGTTCTTAGGGGCACATCATGTCAACCATTTTAGTCTCTCTTCCACTCATGACACCATCTCCTGCTACCTCACAATAACAAAGGAAGTCAGCATCTGTCCTCTTCATTTCGGCTCCATTCCATGCTAGGAATGTCACCATTATGTGCCATATCAACTAAGAGCAAGGGATAACTCTTGACTTCCTCAGGCCTCATGGTCCACGCTCCACTCTCCTTCGGTTATCATCCTCGTTACTCCTTTCCTTAGACTAACTTCTTTGTAAAAAATGTGGTTCTTATGTCGATTATTCACTTGATACTTTCATTTGTTTATAAACATACCCTCTCTAGGATTACTATTAATCTTCAATATTCCACTTTGTCTCAATATCCTCAATCTTTTATTCTTTGCATTCTTAGTAGCTGAGCATGCCTCTTTCTTTGATAATCCAGTGGAGGCCGCTCAGGATGAATTCTGTCACACCAACACGCACCCACACCCACACTGAGACTTATTTCCTTTTTCACTTATTTCTATTCATCCATTTGCTCACACAGGATGAGGTTTTCTGGGTAAACTATAACTAATACCCTTTCTTTTATCCTTCTTTTGTAATTCAAATTCCCTAAGAAAAGTATTTATTCATCTTCCATTCACCCATGCACCCCTAATCTAATTATATCTCTCTCACTTATATCACATTATCAGAATTCCTTTTATTAATGTTGTCATTATATGGCTCTCATTTATATCACATTATCAGAATTTCTTTTATTAATGCTGTCAATGGTATCTTCATTTTCTCCCACAGCATTGAAAACAAAGCCTGCCCCTGTGGTATTGGAACCCTGTGTTGCATTTTGTATTTATTAGCTACTTGGTTTACTTTAAGCTCTCTACTTCCTTTACTTGGTTTTCTTATACCATCTTCTCTTTTCTGATACCAACTCTTCCCTACTTCCATGGTGGGTTCCACTTCCTGTTTCTGCTTCTCATCCTTCCCAGTTATCCTGCCCATACATGACTCACTCTCCATATTATCCCTGGGAATTCTTTACTCTTAAGCTTCCAAGCTTCATCAGTGTCTGGATACTTCTCATTTTATTGCCCTATCCAAGGTTATAACAGTGTATCTCTCTAACAGGCACCTAAACTTAGTTTACCCACAGATATCTTAGAAGCAACATACCAATGTGCAAAGTATTCCTTTAAGCATGCAAAAGAGATAAAGAAATGTCTGAAATCTCAGTGAATCTAGAAAATCTACAGATATTTTTTCTGTGTGTAAATTTACTAGAAGTTTGGGATTTGGTTATATAGAGAAGACATGGGAAGTCTGGCTTCAGAGGGCCATAAAATGCTCTTCCTACTCTCATATCACAGCTCACAGAGTGGAAAACAAAGGCAAGAGAAGAGGAGTATGTCATGTGCTGGTACAGGGACAGGCAGAGACCAAAAACAAAAACAAAAATAAAACAAAAAAACACAGAACACAAAACATAAAACATAATAGAAAACAATCACAGTCAACCTCAGGTAGATCCCTGGGATGATTGGCCATTTCACAAAACAAGAATCTCAGCCCATTAGCAATGTAGGTGCTGAGAAAGAATCTTCTTTGCTCCCACCTCTGAGGCCATTAAAAAAAAAACCCCACTACCCAGGCAGCTCTAGAGGCTAAGATTCTTCCCTGTAGGCCCCAGTCAAAGAAAACAGGGCAAGAGTCAGGAAACTGTCCTCTAGGTCTATGAAGACTACCTCTAATTAAAAGTAGAAAACTCTTGAGTTAGAACCACATAGTAGAAACCTTTGACCCACAGACCCAAGTGAGACTCACGAGCTGCCAGAACGGGGATAAACAGGAGCAAGCGCTTAAACACATCAGGAGAGCTACTGACATCCCCTTTCAGTACCTGGATGTGAAAATCACTGTCTTCTAATGTTTACTCCTCAGCCCATTCACCACAGCCTGGAGTTGTAGTGCAAACACACAAAAAGCAACACAACATTTCTGATCTCCTTGGAGAGCCATATGAACCCATACACACAAGTGACCACACAGGTAGCATACACCTGTGCACATGTGGCTGACTATATAGATATGTGCAAGGTTGTGCTGGGGAGATGGTTTGAATTCTCACACCCACCCAAGTGGCCAGATAGAGACATCTCTGCATATATGGACAAATGATATGCTTTGGATGTGAACTGCTCCTCCCGTAAGTTCATGTGTTTGAGGACTTGGTCTCCAGATGCTGGTGTTGATTTGGAAAGTTGTAGAACCTTCAGAGGGTGCAGTCTTATGAGGACTGGATCACTGGGGACAGGAGTTTTCATTTTTTACTCAGTCCCACTTCTTGCTCAGTTGCTGTTCCCACATTACTGAGACATTATGATTGGCAGGTCCCTGCTCTTGTTACCATGTCATCCCTTACTAACTGTGAATAAAAGTAAGCTCATTATTTCTTAAATTGCTTCTTGTTGAATGTTTATTCACACCAATGAGAAAAGTAACTACTACAACACCTGAGAACCTCAATTTAATCTTAAGGACAACAAAGAGAAGTGGAAAGAAGTACTGTAAGAGCCAGAGAACAGGAAGGATCAGGGTAAAACTGTCTTCTAACTGAAACAATGCAGCCATGAACTCACAGCAGAGGTTGCCTGCATAAAACCTGTACAAGATCAAGCCTGTCAACACTCCAGCATGAAAGAAAGGGGAGCCCTGAGGCTACAACCCTAGGGAAGAACCATTTACTGGCAGCTAGGGAAGAGAGAGAATGACACAGAAATAGAGATAGATAGGGGGAGGGCAGAAGAAAGACTGAGAAACAAAGACAGAAACACAGACAGATAAACACAAAGTAACAGAGACAGAGAGAGACATAGAACCAGACAGACAGACAAAGAGACACAGAGACACAGAGAGATAGAGACAGACAGAGAAACAGAGAGAGACAGAGAAGAGGAGAGAGAGGGAGAGGGAGAAGGAGAGGGGGAGGGAGAGATATTAAAGTTTCCCTTGTAGGTCTCCATGCTCCAGTGAGTGCCCCCAGATCCATGCCTTGCACAGGTAGGAGGAATTGGACTCAGTACGTTATGAAGGAAAAATAACATAAATTTGGCGGTTAGGAGGTTAGAGTGCATCTAGGAGGAGTTAGATGCAAGAATGAGAGATAAATATATGATAAAAATACATTGCATGCATCTATGACATTCCCAAAGAAATAAAAATAAACTTTAATAAACAATAAAATGGAATGGTAACATGATTGTCTGTTTTTCTCACTAAATAAACAGAACTGTCCAGTAACATGAGATGATTGCATTACTGTAACAGAAGAAAGTGACCATATTATAATAACCAAGGCTTGTAACAATAGATGTGATTTTTAGTACGATACATTTCCAAAAAGGAGAAATAACCCGAGAGCCTAGGACTCTCCAGGAGAAAATAGCTCCTTTCAAATGGAAGGGTAAATCTCAAAAATCAATTTAATCTTAGGTCATCTAAAGCCAGAAATAAGATTAAAATATCAAAAGAAAAATAAGCCAAGTGTTACAAGGAAACTCCTGAACTAAATTTTATAAGAATGAATGAAAATAAAATAATTTGGAAAGTAAACAAAGAATATAGAAAATAATAAAAAAAGAAAAAAGAATGAATGAAAAGGAATATCTCATAAATCTATAAAAACAAGATAAAAATTAAAGCCAGTAAACTAGTATAAAAATGATGAAATGTAGAATGATAGATTTTAAAATTTGCATTTTTCAGAATATTAATCAAAAAGTATACATGATATATATACATTATATATATATGTGTGTGTGTGTGTGTGTGTGTGTGTGTATGGGGGAGAGAGAGAGAGAGGGAGAGAAAGCAAAAACATGAAAAAAAATTCTGAACTCTTAGAAGTATGCTTTGTTACCAACATGAATAATCACTAAAGTACATTCAAAATTCCACTAATCTATTTGCTTGCGTCTATCAATAACAATAATAACAATTAATTCAGTCTTGCTTTTATTCAAGATGCTTCCTACCTATTTTCCCTTGTAAAGCCCCCAATAACTTTATGAGATTGGCATAATCGTGACACTTTACAGATAAAAAGCAATGGTGCAAACAGATCACTAAATGCACTGTAGTTGGCACCATACTACAAATGTACACAGGGTTACATAAAGGAATGGAGGCTGAAGTATACTGCTTGGGGAATGGGACACTGTAAGGAATATTAAGAGGCAGTGCAGGTTATTATCAGCTGTGCTTATCTCTTCGATCTCCTAGTGCATCCTACCAATCTGTCCAAGCTAAGTGATACATTTAGTGCTTTTCTACTTTCCTTTGATGTAGGGATGTCAATCTAGAGTATTCTATCAATCAGCCTTCCTGTTGTTAGAGCCAGAAGGGAATCATGAGAACTAGACCTTGCTTTGACCTTTTCACTTTCTCTGTCTGCAAATATTCTGGACAATAGCATTCTGGCATCTTCTACCTGTGTTACCTGACGTGCAAGCTTTTTTTAGTTCATGGATCTAACAGACATAGCATGACTTGGTGATGTCACAAGTGGTTTTCTGAGTTGTTGACAGCATCTAAAGAGTGTGTCCCTAGAACCAGTAGCTAACACAGATATCCAGAATGACCTCCCTCCTTCTCTGTGTCATGAGCAGCAGCTTTGTACAGACAAAGTAGACCAAGGCACAGTGATCCCTAAGCACTGATATTCCCGATGCCCAACCTTAAGTCCAGCAACCCATGCCTTTCAATAATGACTCAATTTGTGTATTTAATTTCTTGTTGTTGCTGTTGCTGCTACTCATGTGGCTGAAAAACTGACAATGGTTTCTGCTTTCTGTAATCTTGACTAACTCAGAAACAATATTCCAGCTAATTTGCTCTCAAGGTAGAAAAGTCAGAGGAGATGCATGCAGGTGCCATGGTCACATGACTAAAGGAAACTAGTCTGAGCTAGTTCAAGAAATAGTTCAGAGCCTACATTTTAATGAATAACTCTCCAGATTTATTAAAAAAAATCCCTAAGATCAAAAAAGACAAATTTCAAGGCCTACACAATCAACACTACCCTATGTAGCTGACAGAGTAGAAGAATGCAAAATATTACAGCTTCCAGTAGCCAGAAAAGGAAAAGCTTGGTTGATACCAATCAGTAAAGAAAACTGTTGAGGTTTGGTCTGTTTCTATGTATTGTAATGCTAAATATTGGCCCTGGCTGCCCCCAGGGATGAGGAGATTTTCATGAGGACCCAAGTGATACTATACAACCCTGCCCCCCAAGTTAATCCTGATTGGTGAACTCTGCTCATATCACAGAGAAAGGGGGAGGACATTCAGGATATTTGCTTTCTCTACTAGTTCCAGGGACACACTCTTCAGCTACTGTCAACAACTCAGAAAACCACTCATGACATCACCAAGTCATGCTATCCTTACTAGATCCATACAACAAGGGGTGTTTGCCTATAGTCTATAATTGGGCAGAAGAGAGAGCAGCAGAGTTTCGGTTCCCAGGTTGACGGTCTGAAGCAGGGACCATGAACACAAAGGAAGAAGTAGAGAGAGGAGAAGAAACCATAGGGTAGGTGAGTCATAAGAATATGGCCATGAGGGCTGGCCAGTTGGGGTTAAGAGCTACTTAGATGGAACACAGCAAGTTATACTTTGGGGTTATTAATGGCAAAGTAGATTCTAATAGCTTGGAGGGTAGATATCTGCCCAACTCTGGTGCATTAAAGACTTATTATAAATATAAAGGTTTAGTGTCTTTTATCTGGGAACTGAATGATCAAAGGCGGGGTAGCAACCCCTTAATGAGATTAATTACTACAACAGAAAATGTCAGTTTTGAGAAATATTTTATGATATTATTAATTATATAAGTTTTCTTACGAGGGAGAAAAGTGGTTCCTGGTATCAGCGTACCTATGCTTGTCAAGAGAGCAACCCTGCATTTCTCTTCCATCTCCTCGGTGGCCTGGTTATTTTGTTAGATTTTCTGAAGTAAGTGGATTCCTTGGGGGGGGGGAAATTAGATCTTTGTTTGAGAGGGTACTGTGCTGACTAATTTAATGTCACTTTGACACAAATGAGAGTCCCTTTAGAAGAGGGAATCTGAATTGAGAGGACACCCCTCCCCCATGCCATATTGGCCTGTGAGAAAGCCTGTATTACATTTTCTTAAGTTATTATTGATATGTGAGGGCGCAGCTCACTGTGGACAGTGATGCCACTGGACTGGCGGTCTTGGGTGCTACAAGAAATCAGGGTGAGCAAACTTGGTTTCTTCTTCAGTTCCTGCCTCTACGTTCCTCCTGCCCTGACTTTCTGGACTATGATATTGAAGTATTAGCAAAATAAATATTTTCTGTCCCAAGCAGTTTTGGGCTACCATATTTTATCACACCAACAGAAGCCCTAAGACATCATTTGATAAATGTCTCATGAGATCTATATAAACATGGAGGAAAATCTATATAATTATATGCTTATAACCACTTGTACCAGATATTGGTATAAACCTGTAAGACATTGCTTTTTACAAGAGGAAGGATCAGGAAAGGAATTTCCCCCAAGAATATACCCACTAGGTACCATCTTAGAAGCTGAGAATAGTCCTTACTCAACTATAACTATGATGTCATGATTTGGGAGTGGACTTCTTAGATGCCAGAATTGGGGAAAATATACAATAGGAATTGAAGTAATATGCTTTGCAATTTTGTGTATTTTTTTTTAATTTTGGGCAATTTTCCAACACTATGTTTCTCCAAACCAAATAACATGATGCAATAAACATAAATAAAATATTGTAAGTTTGTGCATGTGTGATATGTGCTGTGGTGTGTGTGTGTGTGTGTGTGTGTGTGTGTGTGTGTGTGTGTATGCTGTATATGTAGTATGTGTGTGCGTTCTTTCTTTAATTACCTGGTCAGAGCTCTCAGAGTATAATCATCAGGCCTTTCTCCATGAAACAATTTAGAAATTTATTTTCAGGAGTAGTCAATGGTTTGTCAGTACTAGTAGACAGCATTAACAGAACAAATGATATCAAAATGAAAAATAAAGCAGAGACAGCTCCATTCCTACCCCCACCCCAGGTCACAGATACTACCTAGCTGTAAAATAGCCTCAGAATCACCAGGTTCAGTTACATTTCAAAATGCTTGAGATTTCAATGTGTCAGGTAGGACAGCAAGAACTGTCTTATAAGTCCATGCAAAGATACCTCCCACCTCTGTCTATGACAACTGTCTCTGTAATGACTAAAAGCAAAAGCACTCTACTCTGATAAATGCTTTGGGTCAGGGCAGTGTAACTCCACATAACTTATGCTGGGTTCAAAATTAGGAAGCTTTCCCCAGGATGACATCCTTGTGTGTAACTGGAGTGAACACAATACATTCCAGCTAATGATCGAAACCCATGCAGCCACGTGGTTCTTTAGTCATGTGTGTGTGTGTGTGTGTGTGTGTGTGTTAGTTCTTTCTACTTCTGAAGCTATTTTTTCCATATAGAGCATCTTTGTTTCTTCAAATCCCTTCTTCTGTAAATATATCACGCATATAAATATATCACCCTTGCATATAGACACATATATGCTGCCTCAAAACTGTGTCCTTTTTCCAATATACTTATGTCAAATTAAATTCTCAGCTTCCAATTTTACTGAAACAGGAGAAACAAATATTCTCCACAAGAAAAACAATGATCAGAAGTCATTTACACATTAACTTTAGAAATCAGGTAACATACTTGTTAATTCAGAAGGAATTTATTGAACAATTACTAAGTATTAGGTCTTATGCTCACTAGCAGAATTCACTACTGAACAAACTCAGCCATTAATCTACCTTCATAGAACTTGGACCCTATTAGTAAAGCTACCAAGGAATAGAATTTAGTGGGTGCTTGGGTAGGAAAAATAACAATTGCTATAGGATGCCAAGAGCAGGCTCACCTAACCAGGATTTTGGGAGTTAGCAATGTCTTCCCAGAACTGACATGTACATGACCTACCCAATGAAAAGGAGTCAAGGGAAGAAGAGGTGGCCACTATATGAAGACCTGGGGAATGGAGAGGAGTTGTCTGATAAGAATTGTGAGGAACTAGAAAAACTGCTGTTGGAATGACCAATAGCACTCAAATCCTGGAGGTCTTACTCATCATGTTCAGACATTGCTTTTTACAAGAGGAAGGAACAGGATTGAAGTTGCCTTTTAGAGAGACCGCCCTTCAGAAAAATGAGGAGAAGGAGGTCAAAGATGCAAACCACAAAGCAAGGTAGATGATGACTAAAAGGTCGTGGTTGCCTTTGAGGTGCATTCCTAAACAGAACCAAGAGAAGCTGGTGACTGATTAGATGGGGCAGGGTAAGAAAGGGAGATCCAAAATGGTCCCCTGGGTTGGATGTGGTGGCACCACGCATCAGTGCTCAGGAAGCTGTGTCTGGAACATCCAAGTTCACGGCCAGCCCGACTACAGGGAGAGACATATTTTAAAAAAAGGCTTCGCAAATTTATCTTTGAATAACTCTGTCACACAGAAGCTCCAGATTTAGTGAAGATTTGCAGACCCTGTGATATCAAATTAGAAATCTGTATAGGAGAAGCAGATATATTATCCCAAATGTCTAAAACATCTATGACATTAGAGAATATTAGAAACTGAATTACAAAGAAAGGTCTGAAATGAATGATTGAGCCATGATTGCCTTCCTGGTGGATAGATACTTAGTAGTGGAAAGACACATGTTTAGAGAAATAGGAGATATGGATATAGAGAAAGAGAGAGACAAAGAGGAGAGAGAAATTAATTTCCAAAGGAAATCTCTGAATCATTCAGGCTGAAACTCTATAAAGAAGCCATGTTAATTTTTCTTTGCTTAAAGAAAATCATGTTCAGCTTTGAATTATACATGGGATATGAAGGAAGACATCTTTTCAAAAACTTCCCAGTCTGGCTGAAAGAAAGATATACAGAACTAGTAGAGAAGACCTGGGGTAATTGTTATAGAAGAGTGAATTTTCAAGAGTAAGGAGAAGGAAGGGAGTTGGCAGAGAGGCCTGAGGCTGAGTGAAGAGGAGGCAGGAAGACATCCAGCGGTGCTGGCTTCCTCAGCAAAGAGGGAGAAGATCATTCCAAATGTTCCTGGCAGTTGAAATAAAAGAAGAACAGAAATGTGTCTATCAGCAGTAAATATAAGGAGAAGATCCATAACTTTAACAAAAGTCATTTCAATACAACAGTCGAGACAAAGAGCAGACTGCAGTTGGTAAGAGAGCAGTGCTGGGGTGGGAGTGGGGGCCATGCTGTAGGAAGTAGCTGGCTGTCAGGAATCCTGATCATGAAGGAAAAGATATTGAGTAGGAGAGGCAGAGATAAACCCGGATGGAGAAGAGAATGGAAAGTTACTATCATAGACTTAGGCATTACGACATTGCTTGGAGAGAAAGAAGCCAGAGAGCCTGAGGATTAAGAATGACAAAAGAAAAGAATAAAAACAGAGGTGACTGAGAAGATGTGACACAGAGGCCAACAGGTGAGACCCACCTTACACAGACAGGGGAATGTCAGTGCACAACACACCCAGAGGCCCCTATCCCCAGCTGCTCTTAGTGACAATTGTTAACAGCTGACTTTCTTTGGAAAAGTCCCTGAGCCAAGTAGCAACTGGATCACAGGAGATGTTTGCCCCCTCTCAGAAGCAGCTTGTAGCCAATGACTCACTAACAGAAGGGTACAAAAAGCCAATGCCTTTGCTCCAAACTTAGGCTAAATCCATAGTGCATGCAATTCATGCTTCGGAGCTCCCTGAGATTGGCGAGGTTAGACCCCAAGTGAAATTGCATCCTTGCTTGGGCCCTCTGCCATGGCTTATCCTGTTCCCTTCAGTGCTATGTGGTAAAAAAGAACCCTTCAATAAATCATATGAGCCCAAAGCCCTGACTCAGGCTCCACATGTTGGACCCAGAAGAACACGTGTCATGCCCATGAACTAGAGGAGGAGGGAGAAGAGAGAGGGGATGGAGATGGTTTTGAATGCTGATGATATTACAGAAGAAATGCTCCTCTGGTTTATGCTGTATCCATCCTGGTAAGGGATCTTCTGTGAATGGAGAGTGAAGTTAGAGGTGTAGAGATCTGAAAAAAATTATATAAGTGTTAAAAGAGAACAAAGGAGAGGCAGTATCCTGCAGGGGAGACAGCAGGATTAACTGGCTGAGATCAGAAGGGATTGGTGAACTAATGGCCCCATGCTCTCATTTCCATTCCTCTGCTTGAAAGTAGCAAAGAACTCATGTCATTACTTGCTGTACCACAATGAGGCACTCAACACCACTGAAAACTGTTATGATTTATATTTGAAATACCCCCAGTGGTCTCATGTATTGAGCACTAAGCCCCAAGGTTATGGACCTCTTTGGAATCTGTATGGAATAGGTCTGGCTGGTCAAAGTCGGAAAGGGAGGACTTTGAAGGTTATGCCAGCCTTTGTTCTCCTGTGCTCTCTGTCTGCTTTCTAGGCCATATAAATAGCCAATGCCTTATGCTCTTGTAGGCATGGGCAGAGCTGTTACCATTGCCACACCTTATTCACCACAATGGTCTGAAATCTCTCTTAGGTCACAACCTGCCTTATCTAAACTACTCTTGTGAAGAGAGTAGTTTACTCTACATCTAATATAAGCCTTTGAAGAGAATGGTCCTAAACTCCTTCCTCCCTTGTAGTTCTACATCCAGTCACCAAACACATTAAATTCTATATTTCAAACAAATCTAGAGTTGCACTCCCAGTCATCCAGCAGTCCTACTGCTTCAAATTATCATGCCCGCTTCCATGGTTTTCATGCTCACCCATTTGCAGTCTTTTCCCATTCTCTTCTATTTCTCTCATGCAAATGTAATTAAGTTCAGAGGGTTTTTTTTCTAACTGTTCATTTGTCAAAACTTAGAGTAATAATGGCAGGATGGATGGCTGAAGATCAGGTTGCTCCAACCCTGATGATCTGAGATCAATCCTCAGACCTTACATGACAGAAGAGAGCCAACTCACACAAGTTGTCCTTTGGTAGCTATATGAGATCCACAGCATATTCACATCCACCATACACATACACAAATAGAAAGAAAGAAAGAAAGAAAGAAAGAAAGAAAGAAAGAAAGAAAGAAAGAAAGAAAGAAAGAAAGAAAGAAAGAAAGAAAGAAAGAAAGAAAGAAATTGTTTAAGTTAGTGTAGCACCTCTTTCCAGAAAGGTTTCTAAGACATTAGCTCAAACCTTTGCATCTACACTTGGCCACAGTCCTTACAAACCACTTAGCATATCACACTCCTCCAACCCAGCCCTCATCGCATTGAATGAATAACTCTAGATACCCTTCTCTAAAAACAGTACATCTTGCCTAATTATAGACTATGTATTTCTTAATAACGAGTCCTTACGAGGGATTTCAGTAGTGCCACTGCAATATGCATGGACTATAATTCAGAAAGTAGTCAGATGACATGAATAGTTGACTGTCTTTGATAAAACAGCTAATGCAAATGACACATGAGAAAAGATAGTACCCATCACTCATACTCAGGTCCAAGTCCCTTTGGCTGTAAGAAGATGCATAAACACAAAGATGACACTCAAACCTGTTGGGACTTTCCGGTGGATCTTACAACTTCCGTGGAAGTATCTTAAACAGCAGACATTCATTTGTCACTGTGCCTTAAGGAGCAGAGGAGGCTCCACTCTGCTTTCTCCTCTGCTAAGTCTATGGAGTCCATGGAACATTTAGTAGCCATACTTCTTGGTAGATGAGACAAGTTTTATTTGCCTTTTGCACTATCATTTTTAAGCTCTAACTCTCTGGAGCCTTTCTAGAGGCTGGTAGCCACCAGCACAACCATAGCTACCCACATGCAAGTTATAAGTGGTTAGTGGCCAGGGAAAGAGGATTCTGCAGTAACACAGAGGCATCCACCACACTCTGCCTGATCAGTGCCCTCTCACTGGCTTTTCTCTCCTCTTCTCCTCTCCTCTGTGAGTAGGTACCCAGAAAGGCAAGCCATTCTCTTCCATTTCCTTCTCCAGAAGAACCAGGAGACCAGTTCCTCTCTTCAACCCTTTACTCTCTCTACTGCCCCTGACTTCAATGTTTGGAGCCATCTGAGGATCATTTGCTGGCTGAGCGATGTTACACAGACTATGGCCTTGTGGTGACTCATGCTCTTGTGGTCTCCCTGTGTTTACCATGGGTATTCCATTCCAGCTGGATTTCCCTTTCCCCTGGAAACCTACGGCTAAGCTATTTCTCCATTTTTCTATTTCTATCTCACATACCCTTTCACCACCAGTGTCCTCTAAAAGAGGTGTGTGTGTGTGTGTGTGTGTGTGTGTGTGTGTGTGTTGACAAAGAAACTGAAAACCATGGTCCAAACATACCCTGTGGCTAACTTTCATATAGCCTATAAACTAAAATTGATTTTTATACTTTTTAGAGCTGTAAAACAGAAAAAAGGGGGGAAACAGAAGAAAAATACAAGAAACAATGTTTTATGTGGCCCAGAAACCCATAAATCCTAACTATTTATTATCTGGCCATGTATAAAAAAATATGTCAGAAATATGCTGTATACTGAGGTCCTTAAACATGGGTCTAGATTCAGCCAGATAGGATTCTCATTCCAGCTCAGCTGCTTTGAGCTCTGTGACCTAGATACATTGGTCCCACAAAATACTAATCCACTCCTGAATGACATGGGCCAAATGTCTTGTTACAAGCAGTACTTTATGTATACCTAAGAAAGAATAAATTGTTGTTCTCATTGTAAATTTTTCACTCTGTGAGCGCTAACACAGTTTAATTAACCCAACTCTCATACTCTCATATGAAAGAACAAAATGTCCCATAAAGGTAAGATGAACCAAGTCTCTTAACCACTCTGTGATTGTATTTCTTACCAAAAAAACAGTAGTGCTTTAGCTATGGTTCTTTCTATATCAGAGGTGAGACAATGCCTCTTCCTGTATATGGTTCCAGAATGCTGATGCTTAAAGGAGCAATCAAAGCTCACTTTTTTCTTTCTTTTTTGTTTTGGTATTTGAGACAGACTCTAACCCAGACGGGTTGAAAATTAAAAGCCCCAGCTCCCAAGTGCTGGGATTACAGGCATGAGCTGCCATGTCTGGTATAAATTTCTGTGCAACATGGGAGCCATCCTTTTCCTTCATTTTTCTTTTTTTTTAATTTATTGATATATTTATTTACATTTCAAATGATTTCCCCTTTTCTGGACCCCCTCTATTTTTCATGATCACCATGTGTATAGACTCTATCACTGACGCTCACTCATTTTACCCATTCACTGAGTTCATCTGCCTCCATCACTCCTATGCCACCGATATGATTAATTCTTGTCCCCCATAGCAGTGGTCTATTGTCCTCTGGCCCATGGCTTCCTCTTCCTCAGACAGTTTCTATGACACTGCAGGAACAATCCAGTTAGGCATTACTTCTACTCTCTCACTTGTGGTTCTGCTACCAGAAACACCAAGTGGTATATAGCTGTCCTCCCAAACACTACTATGTTGCTTAGTTATTTTATTCCTTTGACTTCTCTTGCCCTTCCCATATAGCTCTTACACTTTTTATTACAAAAGTTCTACATGCTCATCCTCAACAATTTAGACAATATAAGAGAATTTTAAAAATGTTTATACCAACATTCTAAACCCTTAAAATTATTATTACTAGCATTTGATATATTTACTTCTATTATTTACTCCCTATACTGTATAGAATAATTTACATAATTATACATGTTATTTCTTTAATTCTAGGTCTGTAGGCCATGCTGGCCTTGAACTCAGAGATCCACCTCCCAAACCTCGTCCTTACCTATGTTCAAGTGAGTCTACTTCCCATCACAAGAGGCCTAAACAGCAGCACAGATATGAAATTACCGAATTTTATGAAAACTAATAGATTCTGAAGATCCATCTCCTGAAACAGATGAAAATTTGCCTTATTACAAATGTAGATTATTGCAAATTCTGGGACCTCCTGTCCAAAAATAAAAATACAAAACAAAAAAAACAAAACCCTAAAAACCCTAAAATATGTTTAAATTTCAAAGAGCATAGCAAGAGTGGTGATATTTTACCTCTAAATTTAAGTTGCCTAAGTTTACCTGGGCTTTGCCATTTTCTCCTTTTTTGACATGGGGGACATTATACAATTCTAATAATAAGCAACATAAAGTAATCTTAATAGTAAGTATAGTCAGGGGCCAATGAGCTGATTCAGTGGCGCCTGCTGCCAAGACTGTTAACCTGAGTCTGATCCCCAGGATTGATATAATGTGGGGCAAGAGCCAACTGCTTTAGCTGTCCTATAATCTCCTTATGCCTTCCTCAATACATGCCGCCCCAACAAACACCCCACATACTGTCACACAATAAATAAAACACAATAAAGTCTGTGTGGCATGTTCCTGAGGCCAACTTCATAAAACTGCCAACCAGTTCAAATGAGATCATGTATAGTAAGTGCACAATAAAACATAACATACATAAACAACAACCATTCATCCCAGTCCTATCAAACATGTCTGAAAATGGCACTCCCTGTCGATTTAAAGTCAAGTGGAACATATTTTCACAATCTGCTCTGAACTCATGATCAGCTTTTTAATTTTTTTTAAATATCATGGAAGGAGAGGAAAGTAGGCAAGGAAATGTGGACATGAGACAGAACATATTACTATTTCTTTGCTGTTTGCAAAAGCACAGGAAAATTCCTTGTGTTGAAATAAAAGTTCTTTGTTTTTCAAGCATAAACTGAAACCATTGGACTTGGTTAGAATGTCAAGCCTGCACTATGGAAGGGCTAAGAGATACAAGCAGGAGCGATGGGGCTGAGGGGAAGTTTGGAGGCCAGGGCTTTCTCTATGAGGAGTGTCTTGGTGCCGACTTTAGGTTTAGTTGTCTTCTCCTGTTTGAACTCTATCTGCATTTAGAATGAAATGTGGGGCTAAGCAATAATAACTATCAAAAAATAGAAGCATACAGAAGAAAGGACCAGTGAGTTCATAGCTTTTTAACCTGGCCCTTCTCCCAAACACACTCTTGACCTGGTAAACAGAAGGACGGATGAGTCTTCTATTCAGCCTCATTCTTTAAAAAAAAAAAAAAAGATACCACATTTCCAACTCCAGAATCTATTAGCTAAGTATATTTTACATTCAGCATTTTCTATTTGCCTAGTCTACACACACACACACACACACACACACACACACATTTTCTTAGAACCTGTGGTTTATTTTTAGGCTAAAGAGATTGGGTATCTCGGATCAATGCTCTGTGCTTCTAAGAAGAGAGTCTAAAGTAACTTCCTTGCCAGATATAAAAAGGCAGTCATATAATTTTTTAAAGGAACTTTGAGAAAGCTCTGATTCCTTTTTCACAAGAAAAAGAAAAAGGGAGAAAATAATCTTGATCAGATCCAATACTACACTTGGCATCTGAGAACTTGCAGGATCTACAGTTTCTTAGTTCCCCATCCTGTTAGTCTACTGTGTGCCATCTAGGAGGGCTCAAGTTTACTGGCATGAAATCTCTCTTTTCTGCAAAAGTGCAATCCTTTTCCCTTAAATAATGGGGAACACTACGCCAGAAAACCCTCAAAACAATACATTAATTTAATGACTCTAATGGTTCTACTGGGGTCTGCCAATGAAAATGCTGGCTACTCCAAAGAGCCTTAGCAGGGCTACACAAAATTCACCAAATCTCTATCTAATCATTGCTGTTCTCTGCCACTCAAAGCTCTCTCCGTCTCTCTCTTTCTCTCTCTCTCTCTCTCTCTCTCTCTCTGTGTGTGTGTGTGTGTGTGTGTGTATGTGTGTGTGTTTGTTTCCAAAAAATAAGTAAGAATATCCAAATAATATTATCTCTTTGATATCTATTGCCTATGGGGTATAGATATTTATGTAGTTTTCATGGGTATGGTAAATGTATTTTAACCCAAAAGTCAGTATTATGGTACTTTATTTAAAAAAAAAAAAAGATAAGATCATTTATTTAAAACATGGTTTTCTGAAAAGTTGAGTCAGTCTCCATTACTAAGGACACAGACATGCTTGAAATTGTATTTCAGTTTCTCTTAAAAGAATAATGTGTGTGTGTGGGGGGGAGGTAGCTTACTGTTTTCTAGCAGTGGACAAGGCACGTGGGGAGACACTGAGATTTCTGAGCTATTTTAGCTAAAAAGAAAAGTGACCAACTCCAAACAATAATTATCAAGTTAGCACACCATCCCTTTTCCCAATCAAAAAAGGTCATGGTGACCCTTGTGAGCAGACACAGAGCAGAGATTGAAGATTCACGGGAAAAGAAGTGAAAACGAGAAAGACAAAGGGGTGGGGAGAAACTGAAGATAAGCTGAGAAACGAATCCAAGAATACTAAAAAACCAGAAATTAAAATGTTTCCAGTAAGACAAGGCCATCAGTTATTAATTCAAGAGACAATGTTGTCTACACAGCCCATTCTCATGAACCGTTGTCTAAGAAACACAGCTAAAACCAGAATGAAAGCCCATTCCTACTCAAATTCCTTCAAAAGTTATAAACACCATCCGAGACAGGATCTCACAATGCTAACGTACATTTATTTCTTTCTGGTCACCAAACTTGCCTCAAACTCATTGAGATTCTGAATATTGGCATTACAGTTGAAAGGCACCATACTGGGTCCTGTGTAAACCTTATTAGTAATATAAGAGTGTCCTATTTTTACTATAATGCATGCGCCATACAAAGCAACTATGTTAGCACTCTGTCCTGGTTAAGTATCACCTTCATGGCAAGTGTTATGTCCTCATAGAATTTGCATCACAGATTCGATGACTGTCAAAGCAGAAAAGGAACAGTTCTGTTTTGTTTGTTTGTTTATTTGTTTGTTTTAAAGGTCACTTTCTATACTGTTGAAGATGAGAGATCTCAAGCATGGCAGTAAGTTGGCCCTGAATCACTGGACTGAATCTTGTAATCCACCAACTCATATCCAGGTTGACTCTTTAATCCATCATGCATCTTATTGTAAATTAATTTTTAAAAAAAATTAACTTCTGAGAGGCTCTACCAGAGCCTGACAAATACAGAGGTGGATGCTCTCAGACAACCATTGGACAAAGCATGGGGTCCCCAATGGAGGAGTCAGAGAAAGGACTGAAGGAGTTGAAGGGGTCTGCAACCCATAGGAAGAACATATTATCAACCAACCAGACTCCCCTGAGTGCCCATGGACTAAACCACCAATCATAGAGTACACATGGAGGGACCCATGGCTCCAGCCACATATGTAGCAGAAAATGGCCTTGTTGGCATCAAAGGGAGGAGAGGCTCTCTCATCTTCAACAGTATAGAAAGTGACCTTAAGAACAAACAAATAAACAAACAAAACACAACTTGTTCCTGTGAAAGCTCGATGCCCCAGTGTAGGGGAATGCCAAGGTGGGGAGATGCTAGGGGTGTGGGGCATCGTCATAGAAGCAGGGGGAAGGGGGATGTGATGGTGGGTTCGGGGGGGGATACCTGGAAAGGGAATAACATTTGAAATGTAAATAAAGAAAATATCTAACAAAACCAAAAGAATTAACTTCTGGTCTTGTCAATCTCTACATGAAGTTCAAACATGTCTCTTCATTTCCTGGAAACTAGTCATACAATTTTCAGCTTGATGTTAAGGACTTTGAATGATCTCATCCTCAGTCTCCAACTGGTGCTCTGAGCTAATGGGTATACCTTTCTATGAAAATTTTCTACAATTCTCACTGCCTATCATCCCACACCTCTACCTTTACCAAGTCTCCTGTACTAATGAAATTTTATCATCAGAAATATAACTTAATTTCTACTTCTTCCTTCCAGTTACACTACTCCTATAATTAAGTCAACTTAGCTCATTATAAACATATGACTATATTTACCTTTTTCGATGTTAGCACTTGTGAATATCTCCCCTACTACACTGTGAGTTCATTGCATACATATCTTAGTGAGTTTTGTCTCCTACAAAGAAGCTAAGTGCTCAAAGGCTGAATTCCAAAATCTTATTATTTTATAAATGAATGAACCAAGGTCTTTATGTTCCAATAATATGTCACTTATTACACCAGAAAATTCCAACATTTTCATCACAAACATCTCCAAGATGGTTAAAAATATATTTGAATAGAATTCAAGTACTAGAAATTTTTAAGCTGGTGTGGTTGCTAAGTATTCTGATGAACAATGAAATCTGCAAGGGCACAATCCACAAAACTCTGATGGAAATAATTTGACTTGGTGATCTTAAATGATCCCAAACTGGCTCAAACCTTAAGTAAAAATCAGTCCAGCAATCCAACAGAGTTTCCCATCAACAAACTATCAAACAAAATCAAAATTATTTTCCCAAAGTACGCCCCCACCCCAGACTTTCTATTCAATTGGTTACTCTAAAGTGACTGACAGATAGAGCCAACCTTTTTTTGAGAAAACATTAGCTCAGAGAGATTTGACAGATGTTTCAATTTAGAGGTTATCCAAGTCCAGCACTTAAATCTAGCCCTGGCTTCCTGCACTGGATGCTGGGCAACCTTAATATAAGCCACTTTCACTCACAACCCTTGGTTTCTCTAACTCAGAAGCAAATCCAAACCCAACATCAATACTTCTTAGAATTCTCAAATAATCACTATAAAAAGAAAAGGTTCCAAGACACATTCCCTGTTAATTTACGACTGTCACTTCACTATTGTGTCTGTCAAAAAAAAAAAAAAGTCTGTTTCAAAACTTCCATAGCACAGTGCATTCATAGGAAGCCCTGGGGTGTAAATGTTACAGAGGGACAAGAGAACATTAAGCTGTAGATATCTCAGGCTATTTAATCAGATTTTCTGCTTTCCGAATTGATGACAAACTTCATCTGGCATTCCAGGATCCGTAGATTCTGGGTCTCCAGGATTCATTCCTGGTAGTGTTAGGTTAACTCAGGGCATTTGGCAGTACCGGGAGAGGTGCTGTGAGTAATATCAGTTTTGCAACTTCATTTGTCATGTAATTAAATTATTATATAATGAAAACTATGCAGCACACAATAAAACGTTCACTCTCCTACTGCGGTACCGTATACTTAGGCATAAACCAACCACAGGGGGAGTGAAAATGACGTGGAAAGGTCAGCCTTAAAATTATTTTAATTCATTTAGAAAAAAAACAATAAAAAGAAGAACAAACCCAGGAAGAATTAATTTCCAAACCAAATGGACTGAGGAAAGTTGAGTGAAAAACAGGAAATTAAAGGAGAAGAAAACAAATATCGGGTCAGGGAAACAGAAAGAGAGTGCGCCTTAAAGAACGGGGCTGTTGATACAGATTCTCCATGAATTGAAGAAAGTTGTTGATTGAGCATCATTAACATCTGCTACTATTCTAAGTGGACCATACAAACCCGAGCACTCACATTATCACTTTGACACCTTGGATTTTTTAAAGTAACTGTAGGGAAAGGTCTTCAAACAGTGCATCTGACCTGGAATCAATTTATGAAATAAATTTAGTGGGTTGCTAAGCAACGTGTATTATTTTAAAAAGAACACAGAAAATATATGTGTATATTGTGAGCTGTTACATATTGTCTACAGAGACATCTGGGTTATTCATTTTTATAAGTATATGCACATATACTGCGTTCACATAAAAAAAAAAACTGTCTCCTAAATGTGAGCTGAGATTTTTTTTTTAATTGAAAAGCTTTTATGTCTAAGAAGTTTTCCTCTTAAATTATCCTGTCTTCTTAGATTACCCCTTGTTTCTGACTGGCTTCTAACACATGACATTGTCCCAAAGCTTTGTTATTTATTAAATTATAATAGAAAACTTCGACCTCTGAACTGCACTTCTTTCTGCCTCAAGCACCTGTTGCCAGCAGTGTGCAGAAGAATGCCCCATTGTCATTTCCAAAATCAATGCTCCTAGAGCAAAAATCACTTTGGGTGGATTCACATACAAAGCATTGGGTAAATAGTTCCCAAAATATACAGTTTCTTTGTTTTTCAAACGATGAGTAGCAGCACCATCTCACAATTACGGTAATGAACACTCATTATAATAGCTCTTGGTACATTTAAGTTATTTAAGGAGAGCTAACAGTTTCCTAGCTTCTAAAACTGAATTATTTATCATAGTCCCATTTTTTAGAAGATGTGATGCTTCTCTAAGACCCAAATTATTGTAATAATTCTATAATCCTTGGTCCTTCTTGAAACCCTGTAATTCACTGTGACCTTTTGATCTTATCCAACCCAGCTTGTTTCAGAACCTCTTTGTCCTTCATCCTCTCCAAAGCTGACATCACTTCACTCCCAGACTCCGCCTCCTCTGCAGTTTCCATTTATGGACCAAGGCTAGGAGACTGCCAATAGCTCATTCACCTCAAATGTCTTGCTGTTCTCCAAGAGTACTCTGGTGGCTAGCCAGGAACCTGAAGCAGGTGACTCACCTCTCTGTGCATCAATGCCTTTGTGTGTAAAAATAGATGGTGTATGTTCTTAACTCCCTGTGAAGCTTAAATGCAAAGCACTCTGGCCAATGTTGAGCACAAACCGAATGTTCAATGCTTCTCCCTTGTTTCTTTTCTTGTCTCTCTTCTTTGTTCCTTCCTCTTCTTATATCCGTTTTTTCTTATCTTGTCTTCATTTTATCTTCATCTTCTTATTCTTTGTCCTCATCTTATTGTTTTCAGCAGTACTGTTTCATCCATTGTTTTTTAATTATTTTATTTTTATTTGTATGGATATTTTGGTATGGTGTGTGTGTGTGTGTGGTGTGTGTGTGTGTGTGTGTGTGGTGTGTGTGTGTGTGTGTGTGTGTGTGTGTGTGTGGTGTGTGTATGCAGTGCCCAAGGGAGGGCAGAAGAGTACATTGGAACCCCAGAGTTGGAGTTATAGACTGTTGTGAGTCACCATGTCAGTGTCAGGAATTGAACTCAGGTTTCCTGAGAGAGCAAACAGAATGCTTAACCTCTGAACCATCTCTCCAGTATCCCTTCCTCCACATATTGCTTTTATACCACATCATTATAGCTTCTGCAGACCAGCTGCTTTTAAAGTTCATGCTAATATCCCTCAGACTCTGTGATGCAACTTAGGACTTCAGAAGAGGGGACAGTCAGGCTGAGAGGTATGTTTTCAGACCATTTATCTTGTCTCTAACAGACACACACACACACATAGGAAGGGGAAGGGAGATGGAGATGGATACAGAGACAGGAAGAGACAGATTTTGGAGATAACATGCTACCACAGAAAGACAGAGTGTCATTATTAATTTTCAGCTTTCAACCTCAACTGAAATCTCCTTGATTCCTAGTTGCCCAGCAGTCCAACATGTCTCTAGGAACCGCTTTACCCCACTTCCTTCACTATTAAAAATTCTCCTAAACCGTCTACCATGTCAAATCCCACTCATCTTTGACTGATTTGCCTCCTAACATAGTGGGAGAATTGGAGCTACATAACATTTCGGGAAGCATGCCCCTGTGGAACAGTAGACTGTGCCACCAAACAGAACTAGTAAGGTTGTAGAAAGTCCAGAACCCCAATAAAACTCATAACAGGAGTCTGAACTAACTCCAGACCAGGTGCTTGTCCCGCAGCGTGTGACCTTGACAGCCCACTGAAAGGACCTTCACCACAGGCTCCTTCCCAAGTACAGGCACTCCAGCTTCGCCCTTCCCCCCACGCTAATGCTCGCTTCCTTCCTGTGCGTGGAGCCCTGTCCTGTACTCCCAACTCATCCTCATTCTTACACTTCAAATTGTCCATATCCTCTTGCTTCTCTTCCTGTATAAATGTGATGTGTCTTTCCACATTGTAAAGAAGCACAGCCTTGGGCCTTAATTTTCCCTTCTTTCATCCCCTTCTCCAGCCAGTGTTTTGAAAGATTTTTAACACGTTTTTCTCTCCTCAAATAACTCTCATCTACACTTCCCTCCAATCATCACAAACATCCCTACTGTGTTTTAAATGATGGTTCCATGCTGCCCGAGGCTGGCAGAGATGGCTTTACTTTTGTTTTTAAACAGACCTCTCTACTGCACTAAGGGATTAGCCCTGGGCCCTCTTTTTCTTCCGTTTTCTGTGAAACATGCCATATAATGAAAAAGTCTCTCATTTTTAAGGGTACAACTCAATATTTTTTAACACATTCATGGCCTGTTCAGTCATCTCATGGACAACAGGAAGCTCTCTGCTTTCAACTATGATCGTGCTCCCCTCATCCTCTATAGATTGAAGAAATCATCAATCCACCTTCTAGTTCCATCTGTTCATTCTGGTCATTAATTTAGACGGAATCATGTGATATGCATTTGGTGTAAGTTTTCCAACGTTGATCCATGTTGTAGGATACGTGAGTACTTATGCTATTTAATATAATTCACTGGTTCTTTGAAAACTTCATATGTACATTGAATATATTTTGATAATATTCACCTCACTCTCCATCTTCAACACATTTGAAATCTCCCCACCTCGCCTGCAACTTCATATCTATGTATATATCTCTCATAGAGTCCAATTTGGGCTACCCCTGTAAGCATGGGTTTGACTCATCTCAAGCACAATCAATCTGTTAAACACCATCCACTAAAGAAATATGACGGTCCCTACACTAGCAGCCATCAACTTTCAATAGGTACTCAGCGAAAAGAGGCTCCCCTGCCTCTCCCTTATCCATAGCATACGTGGTTTTTGTGTCTGAAGAATGGGCCACTATACTTATACCATATTTTATTTTCTATTCCTTTACTCCTTTAAGAGACTCCTTCCTCCTCAAGTTCTGGGACAATGAAAGCTATAGGTCTTTTTCTCCATATCTGTTATTTTTCAGTTTTTCTTTTTTTTTTATTTTTTATTTCATTGGCATACTATAGTGTGTGTGTGTGTGTAAGATAGTGTCTTTCAAAATCAAGCCTTAAATCCTAATATTAAAACTTGACTATTTGTAATTTAGCTATATTGTTTCAAAAAATGATTGAAATCATATGAAAGACTTGAAGGTTGAACGATGCATTTTAAAAAGATTAAATGTGCTGGGTGGTAGTGGTACACGCCTTTAATCCCAGCGCTTGGGAAGCAGAAGCAGGCGGATTTCTGAGTTCGAGGCCAATCTTCCAACTCCTTGTTTAACAGACTGATGTCAATGTTCAATAGGCTTTTCCTGAAGCACTAATTCAGATCTATAATATCAACTCTTACAAATTTCTTAATGACTCCAAATTTGCATATTCTTCAATTTTAAAGCAATATCTTTAAAGTTCTCCTGAACCTTTGAAACTGGCTATATTTCTGAGCATTTTAAATTCAATTCATTCAACGTTGATTAATTCCTTATGACAAGTACCCACCCTGATATTCCTATCCATTCCTAGGAAGTTGTATTTAACATGTCGTTATTTAGAGCATGCAAACTGGTCATCTTCCTTTACCTTTTATCCATTTCTATCTGCTCAAAGCCCACAGAGGGCTCAATGCTCTAGAAATACCAGACTCCCTTTCCCCACTTCTGTTGTTACTGCTTTCTATTCATTTAAACATTTGTCATCATCTCTTCTGTTAATTGCTGAAGTAATCTATGCAATGACCTCCTACAACCTGTTCTCCCTATTTCTATAGAGTGGTAATCTTATCATACCATCTAGTTATATAATCTCTGGTGCCCCTCTCCCCTAACCTGCTTAGCACAAAACATCCTTAGTCACCCTTAAGTTTCTAGAATTGTCAGTAACTTTCCCCGCAAACACACCTTGTGATCCAGCTTCACGTTTTGGCTTGCACTTGGCACCTGTGAGCCTCTCATTCTGCCTAGAATGTATGATAGTGCTAAACAACTCCTTGTTACTCAACATTTACTATCTGCTGAAGATTTTCCTCACTTTGCTATCTAACATACACAACTCTCTGGCAACACCTAGCTATATATCACTGACACTGGCAGAAGCTACCTCCCAATGAACTTTGTGATTCTGACTGCCTAGCACATTAGTTAGCATCCTTTTTTAACTTTAAAAATGTCTTAATAATCCTATATCCTTCATTATCCATGGAGCTGTCTCTTCTTTCTAGAGTGCTCTTGATACCCATCCAGGCACTTTCCAAATATAAACTAAGTATTTTGTTGTGATGCCCGTAACACTGAATGATAATTGTTAGCCCCAGTGTTTTTTCTGATGTCTGAGAATGATAGATGTTCAATACACATCAATCATTTGCTTGATTAAAGAATAAGTTGATGAGAGCACCCATTATAAGACTACCATATGTCACAGATTTGATCACTGGCCTTGTCCTGAATCATTATCCATATGTTCCTTTCTTAGTCACTACTGAATACCCTGAGCCTACCCAGAATTATAACCCATCCTAATTCACATACAGACTCTTTTCAGGCTCTGAAATTCTAAACCCATCTTGATGTCTGAGGTTTTGACAGACCCATCTGTTGCCTTTACCACCCACCAACCTGCGTATTTGGTATCTATATACACCAAAATATTCCATCATCAGTATAGTCACACACTTGGATACTCCATTATTTAATATTTTAATCTGTTACTAAATGACAAAGATTACATATTCTGTTAGTGAGGCAAAAATTATGAGTTGCTGAAATAATGATTCTAACTTATGAAATTTCAGATATTATCTATCTGATAGGGAACCCACCTTCTGATATACTAAGTTTTTCTCCACAAATCTGAAATTATCCCACCTGTGTGAATGCCTATACCCACCTACTCCAAAGGAAGCTGGCTGTAATCCTGGGACTAGCTTCCTGTTAACATCAGAGGGAGTAACTGAAGAAAATTCTTCTCTCTGGCTAAAAATATTAAACCACAGCTGATGAGGGTCAGGTAGGTCTGTTTACACCAGTTCTTGATTGATTTTTCCTTTGTGAGTGAAGGCCTTAAGTTTTATGGGCAGCATAAATCACAACTTTGGCCCGGGATTCCATATTCAGCTCTTAACATAAAAGACCTGTCAGATGTAATACATCTTGAGCCAGAAAAGAAGATTGAATTTTATCTGTAAGCAAAGCCCTTTAAAAATAGGAGATCTTTATTCAACACTAGGAGACAGTTTCAATTCAGGATGATAAACCAAATGAAAAGGCAAATGCAGGAATACATTTTGAAAAGAAAGTATAAAACCCAGCCTACACAGGCTCATCATATCTATTTCTATTTTGCTTGGGTTTATCAACCAAGGATAAATCTGTACTAGCATATGGCTAAGAGATAGCAGTACTCTATAGACATAAAATAGTGGACTAATAAAACAGGAATGAAAACCTGTTTAGGGAAAGAATTTAGTTTCCTATCTCATCATAGCTCTCCATTATGTTCAATTAGTCAGCTGCACCAGTTGAGCAGAATTCATATCATATATATATATATATATATATATATATATATATATATATATATATATATCTCCAAATCCCTCCCTACTCGTAGAATAAACAGGCAAACACAAGGACAATAATAGCTTATCAATTGAAAGTTGTCTATTCAAAAGTTCCTAGAGTCAGTCTACCATGTGTCCTCCTAAGTTCTCAACTGGGAGATCTCTAGGACATAAAGATGACTAAGACATAGAATATTTCCTTATTAGATCACTCCCTTCATATACACTGGAAATCTGTGTCTGCACTTATTTGTAAACACTTTCTAAAACCCCTAACCTAGCTAAAACGCAGGTTTGTTTTTGTGGTTTTGTGTTTGTTTGTTTGTTTGTTTTTGTTTGGGGGGTTGTTTGTTTTGTTTTTAAAGACTGTCCACACTCCCATAGCCTATGGTAACTAGAGAAAAGCACAAATTTGCTGTGTGGCCTCAATTTAAGCACACAGCCCTTGGTCCTGAGTAGCTCCCTTAGGCATCCAGATCCTGCTGCTTTCCGCTGTCAATCATTTCCATCTGCCTTTATGACCATTTCACATCTCATTGTGCTTTTCTCCCTCCCCACTGCCCTGCTCTCTGAAAACCATAGAAGCCTCTCACAGGGAAATGAAACTGGGAACCACATACAGACAATAAGATCCTCCAGCTAGATTGAACCAACCTACCAGACAGAAGAACCTCTAATTTTATTTCTCCTGCTACATGAATGAACTAGATAGTCTCCAAGACAAATCCCTGAAGTAGACAGTACCCGTACTCCTATCATACAGCTTAGAATATATCTCAGGAGTTTCTAAGTCTGGTTAAACTCTAAAATGGCAAGTTCCAGCTTCAAATAGAACCTTGAGTACTCCTTTATAAGAAAAGATCTGTTAAACAGCAAGCAATTGGAGATGGCGCAGGCAATAAACTGTTTGCTGGAGAATCAAAGATGTGAGTTTAGATTCTTCCCTCTTTGAACCACATAAAAAATTAAGTGGCATACTGCATATCTGTAAAAGAAATCCCTGAGGGTGAGGCAGAGCCATGCAGATGCCAGAAGTTCATGGGCCAGCCAGTCCAACTAAATGGATATGTCAGCTTTAGTGAGAGACCTTGTCTCAAGAGATAGAGGAAGGCATGTATATGCACTTATATGCACACATATATGCATGCAAAAACATGCAAACATTCACACATGCATATTGTATATGTATTTAAGTAAATACATATACATATACAAATATAAAATAATGTTTCAATATAACTTTACCATCCACCCTTATCATTATTTACCATGCCTTGTTTCACTCCGTGTTGCACTCTTTCCCCTTCTGGTTAAAATTCCCCTTGTTATTTGCATTTCCTACTTCAAAGTACCTGTGACCTACTATTTCTCTTCCCCCTGACCCATGGCGCCTTTCTGCTTTTCTGATGTTCACAATTACTATGTTTTACACACACAGAGAGAAATATTTGGAGCTAAGATCCCCAACTAGGAGACAACACATAGACATTCTTGTCTTTCTGGCTCTGTAGTATCTCTTTCAGTATAATACTTTCCAATTAGTGGCACATTTTATGATTTCATTATAAATTTCATCTTCTTTACAGCTGAATAGAAGGCCATCGTGTGTATGTATCACGTTTCATTATTTATCAGTTGAAGGACATTGAAGTTGCTTCCATTTCCTGGCTATTGTGAATCCAGCAGCAATGAACATGGCTGAGCAAGTGTCTCTGTAGTATCCAGTTATGCCTCGTGGACCATGTATGGCTGGAATAGCCATGAGTACTAGAAGAGAACTTACTACTCCATTTTGCTAGACTAATATAATTCTGGCTGCATTACAGTGCTTATCCTCATGGCCGCTGACAAGTGTGGCTATCATCCCTCATCCAAGAAGCTTCTTATTTGCCGTAAATGGAGACTATCACAGAGACTCACAACGAGTGGAAATGGACTATTTTTACTTATGTTTAAATATATTTATAAATGTATATTACATATGCTTATATATAATATATATGTTATAAAAGTTATACTACATAAATACATATCAAATTTTATTTATATTTGTAAAAACAGATGATCATTGGGTTCTGAAATTGCAGAAGAGGGAAGCTGAAAGACTATGAGAGCCAAAACCCTAGGATACATGCTATGAGGGACATAGGTACATCCTTCACATACGGCCTGGAAGCTGTACTCATGACATCTCAAAAATATGCTCACCTAAACAAGATTACACGCAGGAAATCATCAAACTCAGGGCCGAAATCAATCAAGTAGAAACAAAGAGAACCATACAAAAAATCAACAAAACCAGGAGCTGGTTCTTTGAGAAAATCAACAAGATAGATAAACCCTTAGCCAGACTGACCAAAGGGCACAGAGAAAGTATCCAAATTAACAAACTTAGAAATGAAAAGGGAGATATAACAACGGAAACTGAGGAAATCCAAAAAATCATCAGATCCTACTACAAGAGCCTGTACTCAACACAACTGGAGAATCTGGAGGAAATGGACAATTTCCTTGACAGATACCAAATACCAAAATTAAATCAGGACCAACTAGACCATCTAAACAGTCCCATAATGTCAAAAGAAATAGAAGGAGTCATAGAAAGTCTTCCAACCAAAAAAAGCACAGGACCAGATGGCTTCAGTGCAGAATTCTACCAGACCTTCAAAGAAGAGTTAACACCAATACTCTTCAAACTATTCCACAAAATAGAAACAGAAGGAACACTACCCAATTCCTTCTACGAAGCCACAATTACGCTAATACCAAAGCCACAAAAAGATCCAACAAAGAAAGAGAACTTCAGACCAATTTCCCTTATGAACATCGATGCAAAAATACTCAATAAAATTCTTGCCAACCGAATCTAAGAACACATCAAAACGATCATCCACCATGATCAAGTAGGCTTTATCCCGGGAATGCAGGGTTGGTTCAATATACGGAAATCCATCAATACAATCCACTACATAAACAAACTCAAAGAACAAAACCACATGGTCATTTCATTGGATGCTGAAAAAGCATTTGACAAAATTCAGCATCCCTTCATGCTTAAAGTCTTGGAGAGAACAGGAATTCAAGGCCCATACCTAAACATAGTAAAAGCAATATACAGCAAACCGGTAGCCAGCATCAAACTAAATGGAGAGAAACTTGAAGCAATCCCACTGAAATCAGGGACCAGACAAGGCTGCCCCCTTTCTTCTTATCTTTTCAATATTGTACTTGAGGTACTAGCTCGGGCAATTCGACAACATAAGGAGGTCAAAGGGATACAAATTGGAAAGGAAGAAGTCAAACTATCATTATTTGCAGACGACATGATCGTCTACCTAAGTGACCCAAAGAACTCCACTAGAGAGCTCCTACAGCTGATAAACAACTTCAGCAAAGTGGCAGGTTATAAAATCAACTCCAGCAAATCAGTGGCTTTCCTATACTCAAAGGATAAGCAGGCTGAGAAAGAAATTAGGGAAATGACCCCCTTCACAATAGCCACAAACAGTATAAAGTATCTTGGGGTGACTTACCAAACATGTGAAAGATCTGTATGACAAGAACTTCAAGACTCTGAAGAAGGAAATGGAAGAAGACCTCAAAAAATGGGAAAACCTCCCATGCTCATGGATCGGTAGAATCAATATAGTTAAAATGGCCATTTTGCCTAAAGCACTATACAGATTCAATGCAATACCCATCAAAATCCCAACTCAATTCTTCACAGAGTTAGAAAGAGCAATTATCAAATTCATCTGGAACAACAAAAAACCCAGGATAACTAAACTATTCTCAGCAACAAAAGAAAATCTGGGGGAATCAGTATCCCTGACCTCAAGCAATACTACAGAGCAATAGTGTTAAAAACTGCATGGTATTGGTACAGTGACAGGCAGGAGGATCAATGGAACAGGATTGAAGATCCAGAAATGAACCCACACACTTATGGCCACTTGATCCTCGACAAAGAGGCTGAAAACATCCAATGGAAAAAAGATAGTCTTTTCAACAAATGGTGCTGGTTCAACTGGAGGTCAGCATGCAGAAGAATGCGAATTGATCCATCCTTGTCTCCTTGTACTAAGCTCAAATCCAAATGGATCAAGGACCTCCACATAAAGCCAGACACTCTGAAGCTAATAGAAAAGAAACTGGGGAAGACCCTTGAGGACATCGGTACAGGGAGAAAGTTTCTGAACAGAGCACCAATAGCGTATGCTCTAAGAGCAAGAATTGACAAATGGGACCTCATAAAATTACAAAGTTTCTGTAAGGCAAAGGACACCATCAAGAGGACAAATCGGCAACCAACAAATTGGGAAAAGATCTTCACCAATCCTACATCAGATAGAGGGCTAATATCCAATATATATAAAGAACTCAAGAAGTTAGACTCCAGAAAACCAAACAACCCTATTAAAAAATGGGGTACAGAGTTAAACAAAGAATTCTCACCTGAAGAACTTCGGATGGCGGAGAAGCATCTTAAAAAATGCTCAACTTCATTAGTCATTAGGGAAATGCAAATCAAAACAACCCTAAGATTTCATCTTACACCAGTCAGAATGGCTAAGATTAAAAATTCAGGAGACAGCAGGTGTTGGAGAGGGTGTGGAGAAAGAGGAACACTCCTCCACTGCTGGTGGGGTTGCAAATTGGTACAACCACTCTGGAAAGCAGTCTGGCGGTTCCTCCGAAAACTGGGCACCTCACTTCCAGAAGATCCTGCTATACCACTCCTGGGCATATACCCAGAAGACTCCCCACCATGTAATAAGGATACATGTTCTACTATGTTCATAGCAGCCCTATTTATAATTGCCAGATGCTGGAAAGAACCCAGGTATCCCTCAACAGAAGAGTGGATGCAAAAAATGTGGTATATCTACACAATGGAGTACTATTCAGCCATTAGAAACAATGAATTCATGAAATTCTTAGGCAAATGGATGGAGCTAGAGAATATCATACTAAGTGAGGTAACCCAGACTCAAAAGGTGAATCATGGTATGCACTCACTAATAAGTGGATATTAACCTAGAAAACTGGAATACCCAAAACATAATCCACACATCAAATGAGGTACAAGAAGAAAGGAGGAGTGGCCCCTGGTTCTGGAAAGACTCAGTGAAACAGTACTCAGCAAAACCAGAATGGGGAAGTGGGAAGGGGTGGGTGGGAGGACAGGGGAAGAGAAGGGGGCTTACGGGACTTTCGGGAAGTCGGGGGGGGGGGCTAGAAAAGGGGAAGTCATTTGAAATGTAAATAAATTATATCGAATAAAAAAAAAAAAACAAGATTACACAATGACAAAATCAGGAGACATGCCATTAAGTATGGGAGCACCCTCACAAGCTCCACTTCTAGACAAGAAGCCTCAGGTAGTCAATGGCTGTGATAATCCCCTTTTCTCCATGATGAGCCGTCTGCTCAATTAATCAGTACCAAGAGACTAGCCTTAAATGTATAGACATGTGAGCAGCACTGAAGGGACTCAATACACATGTAAAGAGGTCACAGATTTGCGGTAGAGTTGGGGGAACAGAAAGAGGGGTTCAAATGATGTACATATAGTACTCATGTGGGAATTTTTCCCCCAAAATCGAAACTTCAAATGAAAAAAAGAAAGTAGAGATGATCGAGGAGAGAACCAGGACGTTGGCCTTTTGCCTCCACAGGCAAGCCCACACATGCGCATCTATACCTAAATGCACACATCCATAAACATACTGTACCAAGCACATTCACACACACACATACACACACACACACACACACACACACAATCTCACTTTAAATAAAAGCAGGAAAGTAAAAAATAATAATTTGTTTTAAAATCATAAAAGTAATACCTACATCTGAATTGTTTGTTCATTTGTTCGTTTGTTTCAGAATAACATTTAAAGAGACACCAACTGTATTAAATCAGAATCTGAATTATTAGTTTGGGAACAGAGACACACATCTAGTCATATTTTGGGGGGAGAGGGGGACAGTTCATTGAATTGTTCTGTCTTGGATTGAAAACAGAAATCTCTCCTTCCCCATCCAGCTCTCAGATTCTAATCTACAAGACCATGACTTAGTCTACATGTTAAGATATGATAACAAGTTGACAGGTTAATGCAACTAATTATTTTCAGAACTGGTTGACTGATAGCATTTTTGATTCAATTCCACATCAGAAGGAATATTTGAATATGATCAGAGATCAAATCTATAGCTGAAGCCAGCTGAGGAATTAACAAGGAACTGTACCACCCTAAAAGCCAAGTGCTTGAAAATAATATCAACAACCTTTGTTTTGATGCCAGTGGACAAAGTCTGAATAGAAAGTACAAAGAGATGGACAGTTACAAAAGAAGAAGAAGCAGATTCGGTCTGCCAGCCAGGCACATGCCTAATCTTACACACACACACACACACACACACACACACATACACATTCACACACACACACACACATACACACACACACAGAGAGAGAGAGAGAGAGAGAGAGAGAGAGAGAGAGAGAGAACAAAGATGAGGAAGAAGAGAAATAAAGAAGGGAAGGCAGGAAGGGAGGGAAGATCCGAAGGAGAGAAGGACGGAAGGAGGAAGGGAGGAAATTTCTTTCTGTAGAAACCTGGCCCAGAAAGTAAGCTTTCTCCTCATTCTCCTCAGCCAAGAGAGTGTGATATGAGGTTCTCAATGTCCTTTCTTGGCCTCACTCCTTTAACATAGTTTTTTTTTCTCTCAGTTTCTCTAAAGGGAAGTCACCTTGGGTTTAATTCCACTGATACCAGTTTCTAAAGTGTTAAGCTGATGTTTTTAACTAATTACATTTTAAATAATTACTATGGTAACTCTTGCTGCAAAGTAATTATCCATACTTAACCCTTGCTCCATTTGTTTGACTCTCCTGAAAGAGAAACACAGAGATCACCAGAAATGTTCGCGTAGAGAGCAGGCATACTCCTCAGTCACCTGAGTGGCAGGAATGAAGAAAAACCTCAAAGAAAATTAACAGAAGATCACAAATCTATAACTGATCCGAAGAAGCTAATGACATGAAGACATGCAGAAATGTCTTATTGAAGTGTGGTGCAGAGTCAGTCAAAGTAAATACAACAATGTCAGAAATAATTGCAAAGGTTATGAGACTAGGGAGTATGTGAAGATGTCATTAGTGAAAAATTATCCTCACTGGGAAGGAAGCAAAACTCTAAGGATAGAAGCTATTTGGTTTTCCTGGGGCTCAGATAATATTCTAGATTGTAGTGAGAGAAATTTTGTGATTATTTCTTTAAGCAAGCATTAATATTTTAAATACTCTTCATGATGTATAATACTCTTAATAAGAAAAAGGTAAATTAATACCAGCTCTGATGTAAAAGAAATTCAATGTATTATTATACTTTTCAATTTTGGAAAGCAGTGAGATAAGAAATAATGGGATAGAGAACCGCAGCAATGATAGATTACAGCTCTACCAACTAGGATACTGTGTTCTCATACAGGAGAGATGGCAGGGGTGTGAGCGACAGAGCTAGGCTGTTTGAGGCTGCTGGACATTCATGTATTTCACTGACTTTTGCTTCAGTCTGCACTAATTGAATGTTTACTACATGTCAGACTAAGTGGGTGGCATTAGTCTGAAATAAGACTACAATCTCGTGGTAGGGAATGAATACCTCTCCACTTTGACAAAACGCTGAGCATTCCTTGCCTTTCCCGCTCCTCCCAGGAGTAGATTCTGTATTCACCTCCTGTTTTTTTTTTGTTTTGTTTTTTTTAAAAAAATAGACATATCTACAGAGTAATACACACCCCTGGCCTGATGGTACAGTGTTGGCTACTTGGTAGTCTAAAACAGGAGGATATTTCCAGCCTGGGCTACCAAATGATACTCTGTCTCAAACTTTTATAAAAGAAAAACAATGTTTGTAGCTCCATGGTAGAGTGCCTGCCTAGCATCTGGAGCTATGGGTTCAATCCCCCGATACTGAGAAAAGACAAAACATGACGGGAGGGGCTAGATAGGGAGGCTGAAGGAACCGTTACAATGGGTATTTTAATTTACCAAGAAGGAAAGGGAGTCCAGCAAGAAAAAACAGCTTCTTCGAAAGCATAAATATAAAAAGAAGCCCAGACCATTTGGAAAACAATGAGCTTTGTGTACTCTGAATGATGAAAGATGAGAACAGAGCCGTAGATAAGAGGGAAATAGAGACTTTAAATCCTTTGCTAATAAAAATGTGTGAAAGTTGGCATGCTTCGAAAGTATTCTGGATATAAAAATGATGAAGTAACCAGACAGAAACAAAGCAACATATTCTGCCATTTGGGAATTAGTGCGGGTTCACTCGCCCCCATAATTTACAAGGCTGAGGTTTCAAGGAATTCTGAAGTTCGTTAGCACTGCCATGATCAACCCACACCATGGCCTTGGTTGGGAGCCAGAGCAGGTAAAGCCCTTGCCCAAATGCACAGTGATGAGGTAGGGTAAGGTCACAAAGGAGAGGAAGTACTATGGGAAATATCCAGCAACTACTCCTAAATGTATTCAATTTGCATTAAGAATAGACATATCCTTGGGAAATCTCCCCTGACTTATTCAGGCTTGTGCTCCTTTCTCTGAGTTCAGGACAGCTGTCTCTCCTGTCCTCTGTAGAAAAGGCAGCTGGGCTTGAGGGAGGTCCTCAACACTGGCAGTCCCAGGTGAAATAAGGCCTGGCTGGTTTTTTTTGGCCCAACCCTTATAAAGTTTGGCTGAAGCCCTTCCTGGCACAGCTGGAGTTTACAATGTTCACTTCAATGGCCTCCAGACTGCCAAACCTCTTCACTGCCCAGCAATCCCTGTGGCCAACAGTGAATCATCAGAGACACCACGCAGGGACCTGTTCACCTCTCTGAATTACAGGCACACTGACTCAACCAGCTGAAATAACTGTTCAGGAGAGGATGAAACCCGAAAAACTATTGAGGCAGGCATTAGAAATAAATATGGTAATTCTTGGGATTAAAAGTAGAATTGTTATAATTATAGGCTCAGAAACAGAATATTTAGAGCTATTGATTCAGTCAATGATACCCTTTACCATTGACTCTGATCTCATTGTACTGCTGTGTTAAAATGGCATCTCAATGTCATAGCAAGAAGATATGGGGGCCCTGGAAAGTGAGTTGTGAGGTCTCTTCCTTTGTCCTTCTTCATGAGTGCAATGGATAACCTTATAAATAGGATGGCAAGAATCTGTACCTCCTTCTGTCACACAATAATACAGAAGGTACCATATATGAAAAACAAGCCGTCCCCAGACATTGACCATCCCAGCATCTTATTTTTATATACTCTGATCTCTAGAATTGTGAGAAATAAATGTTTGTTAGTTATTAATTTAGTTAGTTATCAAAACTGTTGTATTATTTTATAGCAGCCTAAATGGACTAAGGAAATACCATTTCCCCCTCATTTCATTTCTCTTAATCTTAAATTGGTCTATGAGGAGTTCATGAAAATAGCAGAATTCTCTCTATAATACCAATCATACCAACAGCCTTGACCACCTCTTCCTACTTCAGCTGTGTTTAAGGCAACATGCCAACCACTAATGAAACCTTGTCTTTCTATAACTTACCGTCATCACGATGATAATGACATTTGCTTCAAAAAACCTAAAAGAAAGAAGCTGTTAAGTGAGCTCTGGAAGTAACTGTTGGCCTGAGCCAATCACACTTGGGTTTATAGAGACATTCAAAATGACTCTTGCTTCTCCTTAAACCACAGTATTTACATGTGTCCTTTAAAACACTTTATTTAGTAAATGTACTGAGCACCTACTTCTGGAAAATCAGAGTATGCTCTGTTGAAAATCACATTCTCTCCTGGAAGTAGTATGATTGGGAGGCGAACCATAGCTATTCCACACTCATGGGCTCTGTGGACATCCTGTCCTCAACATGAGTATAAGCCTTATTTCCTGGACCATCATCATCAGTGAGAATACTACAAGGTCTTGCTTCTGTTTGCCAGTTCCATCCTAACTCTATCAACCCCCTCAGTCATAAAAGTGAAAAACTGTAGAGTGCTTTAAGTGTAACCATAACTCACTAACAAGGACACTATGAAGGTGATGTCATGATGAAAAACATGAATAAAAGCCCTAACCAAGCACACTTACATTTGTAAAAGGGGACTCTTAATTACTATCTTTCAAGAGAGCTACAAAGACAGTAGTTTCCCAACATCAGGAGGTGGTGTGTTTACTAGAGGCAGTTACTACAACAGACAGCTGATTGACCCAGCTCAACTCCTTGGTAATAGAGCAGGTACCTCAGAGGAATTGACTGAGCCAGAGAAAAAGAAATATTGCCATCAACTGGTCCTTCACAACTCTTTAAATAGTATTTTAATCCTTACTCAGAAGAAATTCATTTTGTCAAAAACAAGGAATACTGAGTTCTCTCTCTCTCTCTCTCTCTCTCTCTCTCTCTCTCTCTCTCTCTCTCTCTCTCTCTCTCTCTCTCTCTTTCTCTCTCAGGTTGTTTTTAATACAAGACTTGGTAGACTAAATTGCTTGCAAGATTGATGTTTGGTTTATGGAGTATGTATTAAAGCTAACAGAAGTATCCTTCCATCATTCTGGACATCAGGTTAGGAAGCCAGAATGGAGATAGGAATGCCTCAGAACATCAGCTTTGGCCATTAGGTCGGATATCTCTGTGTCTATTCATGTGCCCAAGGCCTCATCTTGGCTTCTTAATAAACCTACCACCCTTCTTGATACTTGGCTTGCTTCCATCCATTGTGACACAAGCTTGTTAATTTTCTTGCTTTTTAACTAATAAAACAACTACTCACTCAGGATATTTTGCAAGACCTCAAATAGCTTTCATTCAAAAATGACCAGATGTACTTAACATCAGAGAATACATTTGTTGCTAACATTTCCATGAAGCAACATTTCTCCCTGTTGTGAAGAGACTCTTATTGTGTTCGTCTTTCAGCGGCTCCTCTCACACCTACTTAGGAGCTACTGTCATCTACCTGTCCCCTTCCACCTAGGGCTCCTCTGTGAACTCTTTCTACCTTGTCACCTCTGGGGTTTCTGTGCCTGGTGGCAGTGTGTCTTTGCTATAGAGCACATAATGATGTTATTTTGCATTTACTAGGGAAATGCAGAGAACAAGTTAGGTAGTGATTATTGTAAGACAATATATGTGAATTCTGTTTGTAGTAAGTCTATCCTAAGAATGTTTGCTTACAGAGTAAACTTCTGTAAACCGACTCTCCCTTTCAATGTCTTCCAACTGACTTCTGTTGCCTAAAGAAACTTGAGAAGGCTGATATTAGCCTGACATCTCAAAAATGAGCTGGATAAATCTTTAAAAAACATTTATCCAGCTCATTTTTGCTAACACCCTACCAAAAGTAGCATTTATATAAACATGGCAATAAAATTCTCCTAGGAACATAGGTTAAGCACATCCCCTTGTAAGGGTTAGCAGAAATCATTCCTTTGAGGACATTTCCCTCTGTATAACCTAATATATATTAGCTATTATGATTCCTCTTTGGAAATGCTCATAAATTCTCAGTATCCACTGCCTGTGTTGGGAGACAACAGATGCTGCTAATTTTTAAAAGTGCTTTGCCAAGTCATCTTCTTGTGCCAAATTACCTATTATACTGGCCATAATAGACCAGAGAGCAGTATGTGCTTTCTCTATTCACTGCAAAGAGATGCTATTTAGTTCTTGAGACACCTACATCTTCACTGGTCATATCCACAGCCTCTAAACTCATCCACTATGCTTTAACGGGACCCTTGTTATCCATATTGACAGGCAATTCTGGGCTTTATTCTTATTCTGAATCAGTCGCAATATGATCTTCTAAGAGTCCTGGTCATACTTCCGGAGGACTCAGCTATACCTCTCCTGGGCATATACCCAAAGGATTCCCCGGCATGCAATAAAGACACATGCTCCATTATGTTCATAGCAGCCTTATTTATAATAGCCAGAAGCTGGAAAGAACGCAGACATCCATCCCTCAAAGGAGGAGCATGTGGTACAGAAAATGTGGTATATTTACACAATGGAATACTACTCAGCAATTAGAAACAATGAATTCACAAAATTTTTAGGCAAATGTTTTGAGCTGGAAAAATATCATTCTAAGTGAGGTAACCCAATCACAAAAGAATACACATGGAATGCAATCTCTGATAAGTGGATATTAATTAGCTCAGAAGCTCTGAATACCAAAGGCACAAATCGCATAACAAATGACTCCCATGAAGAAGTATGGAGAGGGTCCTGATCCTGGAAAGGATTAATCTAGCATTGGAGGGGAATATAAGGACAGAGAAAAAGGAGGGAGGTGATTGGAGAATAGGTGGAGAGAAGAAGGTTTATGGGACATATGGGGAGAGGGGATCTGGGAAAGGGGAAATCATTTGAAATGTAAACAAAGAATATAGAAAATAAAAATATTAAAATGAAAAAAATAATAATAATTAATAATAATAAAGAGTCCTGGTCATTTTTTCCTTGTCAAGGATCAGGTATGCCACTCAAAACTCTATTATGTAAAGCAAGCACAGCAGAGAAACACCAAGGCACACGAGGAAAGGTGTATGGTAAGGAATCCATGGTTTACCACTTTTCCAAGTCTCATAAATGGCTTTGAGATGACAGGGCTAAGCAGTGGCATATAACAAAGTTAAGACCCTGGGGCAGAGAGTTAGGGATTTGGCCTCAAGTAGAACACTTTGGGTTGGTAGGTACTGGGAGGGACCAACAAAAGCCAGCTGAGCTAGCTCTGTGTCTTAAGATAGATTCATGATTGGTACAACAAAATGAAATGGGTAAAGCAGCTAGGCTCCACAGCCCAGCGGCAAGGATTTGTTATCTCATTCAGGCAAGCCCCTCATTGTAGAATTTAGCTTTCAGGAATTTTTAGCATCGGTTTTCAGACTTGCTATCTTTTATATCAGTCATCTACACAGGAAGTCTAACTAGGAAGAGGGTATGGTGAATAATCTCTACCCCCATCAAGTTCCTATCTTGTCAGGAACCCCAACCCTAGCAGCCCACACTCAGAACAATTGCTTATTTTATTAGAGACATCCAGGAAAAGTCTCTCCACCAGAGTTTTGCACCCCTGCATCCAGCCTCATCTTTCTGTCCAGTGTCACAGAAAGATGTGTGCGCTCTTCAGCTCATGCCACCATTTCTGCTTGAAAGCACAAGCCCGGGAACCTCTTCCCACAGAAAGCCTAGTCTCCTGATTATCAGTTCTTCCTGTAAAGTATCCCAGTATAAAAATAAGCTTAGGACATAGACTAAACTTTTGCCTATGATTACAGAAGGACTACAAACTGTTGTTGCTAGTATTATTATTGTTGTTATTGTTGTTGTTGTTATTTGAAAAATGGTCTTTCCAACATGCTAGACTTCTTTCTCTCTCCCAGGACAAGTTTGTCTGAGGAGGTTCTTTGTGGCAGCTGTTCTCTGTACCAGCTGTTCTCTTGAACAGTTCTACGTTTTCATCCTTTTGGCAAAGAATGCATTATCCTACCTCCCAGTTTGTATGAGCTCTTAGAAATTCAGAGCCGACCTGTGGCATAACTCCAGCATCCTAATGTGTGTGAATCATTTAGTGTCCTGTATTTACCACTGAGGCAGTCCTTTTTAATTTGTCTTTATTCCCCGCCCCCAGTGCCCTTCTTCCTGACCTTGCTTCCCAGTTGATTTCTTTGTGACACTAGAACATAAATCCAGGGTCTCCTACATGACAGGTAAGCATTCTATTACTGAGCTACATTCCCCAGCACTTAGGATTCTTATTTTAAATCATATAAAAAACTATATTTAAAAACTGCTTTAAGTTCTACCAAAACAGTAAGGTATGATGTAACATACCTGATGAAAAAAATCTCTTCCAGAGGACTGATTATCAGAAATATACATGAAAAATTCATAATGTTAAAACCATAGAAATGAAACCCAAATATATAAGATGGACACTAACATGTGTTTTATAGGAGTTCTTCTGTATTAGTTTAAATTCTACTACTGCCCAGTATCATTCACTCCATGCACTGAAAGGCTGTGATAGCTTCCCAAGATCATGGCCACACATGCTGTCCTTAGACTACATAACTATTAAAACAATCTGTGGTGACCTAGGCAGCCCAACAGAAGAGTAGGAGACATCATCTATTTTCTGACTAATGATTTATAATCATATAGAAAGTATCAGACTGATAGAATTAGGGATGATAATGTCTCTTCATTGTATTTAAATCTATGAAAAGGAGTAGATCATACCACTGGACAGAAAATTAGATATAATTGCAAAACACACTTAAATAGATACCCTAGATTGTACATGGAGTCAGCTCAAGCAGTTGTCCTGAGCATTACACTGAATGTCTTTGTTAACTTTTGCTCTCCCCCAATCCCTTTAATAAACTCTTTCTGATCTCTACTCATCATTCAAGAGCAACACAAATCTCATCACATTTCAAGGTGGGCCTTTCCAGTTGGGAAGCACTGAACATATATATAATTCTTAGAATGAATGTCATGATGGTTGGGGGGTTTAATTGGGATGGAGGCAAAAGACATCATTAATTACCATAGAAATCCAGACTTAGGAACCCACTGATGAGCAGAGAGAGCCCTTGACCCATTTCTCCTCAGATCTGCAATTGTATGCATTTTTATCTGTCCCATATGAATAAGGGAAGAGTCCTATCTATAGCGTCTGCTCTAATGTCTAAATCATAGTAGGCACTCAGTAATGTTTGCCATAAACTGAATGTATTAATGGGATAATAGATGGATTTAAAGAAATGAAAAAGGGGCCATTGTGACTCTTTTAAAAGTTCATTTTATACTGACTCCCCAACCAAGAAGGAAGGACATTAAGATGCATAGTTGAAGATCAGGGTCATTTTAACATCTTGATTATCACCACACTCCCTCAAGCCTTGGATATATTTCAAGTTGTTGATGTTCCTCATAAAACCTACTGCCCAGAACTGGGTAAAGACTACAGACAGACCCTAACTAGGACTTGCCTGGAGGAAGCAGCTCTTCCAGAAACCTGGATACTTTAATCTCAACAGAGCCTAGGACTGGTGTGGTATTTTTTAGAGACTCATCATGCTTTTGCACACTCACAGTTATCCTCACATCCACTATTACTACGTATATCTCTCCTGGCTTGGCATAGGTGTTTTTATAACCTAAATTCTTAATTTCATCATGTGCATCTCCATGGTGTTGTGCTAAGCCTGTCTGGTTGGTTTGGAATAGTTCTGCATCCCTCTCTCTGTCTTCATTCCCTGTTCTCTGACCTCCATCCCTTACCACACTTGGCAATATTCATATGGAAATCCTTACTTGTACCAAGCAAAACCCCACACAGGCTTTTATGAGCAGTAACAACATTTTTACAACCATGATAGAAAAGGAGATACTCATTATACTTGACTTTGCACTTTTACATTTAGTCTTTAAGAGAAGTAGGGCATGGGTACAATCCATGGCTTGGCGTAAGTAAAATCTCCTCACTTCTGCTTCATGATAAACTCCTATGACCTCATAAGACATAAGACACTGGGATAAATATTTTCTTCATAATTATTTTTCAGTTACTCTGTTGATGTCTTCTTGGAGACATATGACTCTCTTCAACCTCACTAGTCAATATTTCACCAAATATTTTTCATATACAAAATAATTTCATTTTTCAGGACATCCTTAACAATAATTTTCTTACTTGCATTTTACAACATTACTTTGAGTTGGACAGGGCAGTTATGGTCTCCTTTGCACACCCTCTAATATGCCACTGATATAAGGGACTACCACTCAAACTCTATTAATGATCCCCCAGCTACTGGAGAAGACACATACAATCTGCCCTGTGTTCCCACAAACATTACATGGCCTCTCTCCACCAACTAATTTCTGTTCATTTCATTCCATTCCAGTCCGACCAGTTCCTTACTTCTCCCTTTACCTGGAAAAAATCTTAGACACTCCAGGTGTCTTGCAAGCTGGCTTGCTTCAGACAGTCGCTAAAACATTGCCTTTACTAGAGCACCCTATGGATACCTTTCATGATCCTTCCACGGAAAGCATCCTCTGACTACCTTATTCTCCTGAATGTCTTGCCCAGATCTTATCATGTGCACACAGCACATACACAATTGTTTATTTGCTGGCTGTTTTCTCCCACACTAGGCTAGAGGCTCTAAAAAGAAAAAGGGATTCATTATATTTTTTTCAGGAAAAATGGAATTCCTGATTAGGAGGAGGTACTCAGCAAACATCTGCTGGACATAAACTACTAGAAATGCATACAAAAAGAGAGTTAAATTGTGTGTCCAGACTACAGTGAGGACTGGGAGCCAAGTCATTTTTGCGTCTGATTTCCTAATTCTTTCTGTTGTAACAATATTTTTTTCTACCCATTTCCAATATGTCACACTTCCTGTCTAAGATCTATGTACCATAGTGACTTCACGAAGAAGTTTGGTCTGGTTTTTCCTCCCAGACACATGGTTTCCAAAAAACTCAGACTGAAAATATATTTAATTGCAAATATCTAGGCCATGTTGTTCGGCTCTTCTATGACTAGATCAAAACTCAAAAATAACCCATTTGCTTTAACCTACATTCTGTCACATGGTTGGTCAACTGTACCCAGGTAGCATGTATCCATCTCCTCACATCTTTCCTGGTGAATCTTCTGTACCAGTAGACAACCTAGATTTTTCTGGGTTTATAATAAAAAAAATTATCTCAGAGCAACACAAAGAAACAAAATCCCTGAAGAAGAGTAAACAGAAGAAAAAGAAGAACCCTGGTCAGATTTTGTAAAATAGAGAAGAAAAGTGTGTAATATTTTAATTGGTCTTTTTGAGATGAGTTACAGATTTATAGGCTATATTACAAGGCAACTCTGACTTGACTTTATGTACTTTCTGTTGATTGTAACATATTTAAAAACTATAAGGCACTATCTTACCCAAGGAGCCTGATTTCTGTCCCTAGAACCCATCCATGTAAATGTAAAAGAAGCAAACCAACCACTTCCACAAAGTTGTTCTGCCCTCCACATGCACATGTACCAGAACATGTGCACATATATAGCACATACTCACACACTGTAATAATAATGATAATAATAACAATAGTGTTTGAAAAATGTTTTCTCTAAAGGAAAATATATATTTCGAGATAGATGGTAGCTGTTAACACATACAAATAATGAAACAGAAGCTTTTGTCTCTAGACATTTTCTATGGCACCTAATTCTTTCTTGTACAACTGCCTAAGTCAAACTTGTAACAACTGCTATGGCTATAACTCTTCCAACTTCATCCTTCTTCACTCATACATATGAAACATTTCCTTTCACAGTGGTCTTATGTGTACACATGACAATAAGCACCTTGATCTATATATATCTTGACCCTTCTGTAACATCTACATTCTGCTCTTCATATCTTTAAAAAAAAATCACTATTTTCATAAAGCCACTCTGTTGTGATTTCCACCTTCTTTTCTTCATCTCCACATGTGCCCATGCTCTATAAAAATTATACAATTAAATTCAATTCCTAGTGATTATTTCTTCTGTTAGTGACATGACCCACCACTGCATTGTCTCTTTTATGTCTGCCACTGCATAGCAATAGTTGCTTCACTGTATAAATCTTGGTCTTATGTAGAAAATGTGGAGCATTTAAATACTTAGGGTTTTTTTCCACATGGGGGTTTCTCTGTGTAGCCCTGGCTGTGCTTGAACTCACTCTGTAGACCAGGCTGGCCTTGAACTCACAGATTAAAGGTGTGTGCTACCACCACCCAGCCTAGATATTTAACTCTAAAGCTGTTGCCATCATTAAATACAATAATTAATATAAAACAGTTCTATTCTTATAATGAAACTAGCAATTTTATTCTAAATCATGCTGTTCTGAGAACACAACTGGTATGAATGTCCTATGTTTATGACAGACAACCTAGAAAATCTAAGCAAAACAAAATGAAAAACAAAAATGTGCACGCTCACGCAAAGTAAAAGATAATAAAACAATTGACTCTACCCAGAATGTAGAATAAGTTGACAGGAAACCACAGTCCTAGACCCTAAACAACCTTCCCCAGCTAATTTTGTCTTTTGGTCCCAGTTGCTAGGACCAACGTTGACAAGAAATCTATGGCTTCTACCTCACATGGAATAATGAGCTGGGTCAATTCTCATTTCCTGTCTGAAGGATTCAAACGAAAAGCAATTAGTAGTAAGGGAGCAGAAACTATAATTAATCAAGTAGATAGCTAACAAAACACAGTGTACAGACTGGTGAGGGGGTTCAGGAAAACTGCTACTGATGGAAATCAAGAGCACACAAAGCCTCTAGTCCGTCACCACCTGAAGGCCCCTGTGCAAAGGAATAGAACATCCAGTGTGTTTGGTTCAGGAAACCACTGATTCTTAATCCCAAAAGCCTAAGACTTTTGAAAAGAATCCTGGCTCATCTGTGACATCCTTTCAAAGAGGTTCTATTCAGAACAGTTGTCTTCATTGAGTACCCTACTTCTACTATTGGAATCCGTTCTCACTGTCCCCTCCAAACAGAATTCATCTCTCTTCCTGATGCTGTAGTTCACTATTATTTCTCTGTTCACTAAAATTTATGTCTCCTACCTTCAGATCATCCTGGAATTTCAGTTAGCCAAGTAATGCACTGGAGAACAAAACCAAATAAAGCTATGCTTTTTACAGGTATCTTTAAGCTATTTTGCTTTCCTATGAATGTGGCAATTCTACCAGTGCTGAGATGAATACAAAAGCTTAGTAAAAGTAGGCTTCCTGTACTCTTCCCTCATCAACAGAGTAATATTCTCTGACTTTAAATCTCTATGCTGACATTTATCCTATATGAGTATATGTGTGAGATACATATGTATATATGCTGGTTATACACACACACACACACACATAAAAATAAAACTTTATTTTTGCTATACTAACCAAGTACCTCTTATGTTCCAAGAACAATCAACAAAGGATCAAAAGTCTTGTGTAAGAGACAGGCAACAACAGATAATTACAGTATAGTATGATGAATATATAGTAGGACAAACGTTTATAGTAAATATTTTAGACACTGTGGGCCATCTGGTCTCTGTTGTAACTATACAGCTCTGCCACATGAAAGCAGCCCATAGACGATATGCAAACAAGTGGGTATGGCTGTGTTCCAATAAAGCTTTATTTATGTAAACATAGTTGGCCAAATTTAGCTCACTGATCATAGTTTGCCAACCACTGTACCAGAGCAGGAACATGACTTTTCAACAATTATCTGTTGGATATGTAGCTTATTCTTTTTTGGTTCTAGGTATGAGGGTTCAATAGTAACCCAATCACGTGAAAAATCCCTTCACTCATAGGCTTTACATTCCACCAGAGAAGGTCAACATTAAGGACAATGAACCAAATAAGAGGCTAGTGATGAATTCTAAAACAAAAAATCAAACAGAAACAAAACTGTGAAGACTCTAAGGAGTGTGTGACACTTTAGATGGCGCCACCAAAGCACATTGCACCTGAGGGTGACTTTGGAAAACAACCAGATGATCCTGTGCAAGATAACCATGCATAAAGCTGGAGGAGAACCTTCCAGATGAGTAAAGCCACCAGAAAGATCCTGAAGGTCCAAGGACAGGATTCATTTTGCTGGTGGCGCACAGCAGGAAGTGAGGCCACTAAAGTAAAGGTGTGAGATGAGAGGGGGAGGGTCCAACAGAACAAAGTGACATTGTTCCTTAACCTTGACTCCTTGTGAGCTGAGTCACCACTGTGGAAGGAGGACATGATTTGAGTTATGATCTCAGGATTACTCTGACGTGCTAAATATAGAACTGGGTTAGAAGGAAGAGCAGGATCACAAAACTCGCCAGTTTGAAAGCCTTTGCAACAACTGAGGGGGAGGGGGACATGTCCAGGATCAGAGAAGCAATGCAGAGATGAGCATTACAAATGCAATTCAAAGGGACAAGAAAACTTCCCAGGAAAGAGGAAGTGGTACTCTTAAAAGTCAAGGCTAAGTAGACATTAGTTATTCAAGTGTTAAGCCTGGGAAATCAGGTCTGTGATCATAAGACCTGATCACAAGTCCCTGAACATAAGACATAAGTCCCTGAAGAGAAGGAAAAGAAAGTTTGTAACTAAGAAAAACCAGTTGGTCAGCAGCTTCCTCTAAGGAGAGACGCTGGGATTAAACAGCCTTAGAATGAAGCCTGGATAGGCTGGAGATATGGCTCAGCAGTTAAGAGCACTCACTGCTCTTCTAGAAGCCCTGAGTTCAAATCCCAGCAACCACATGGTGGCTCACAACCATCTGTAATGGGATCCAATGCCCTCTTCTGGTGTGTCTGAAGACATTTACAGTGTACTCACATACATACATAAAATAAATCGAAGAAGAAGAAGAAGAAGAAGAAGAAGAAGAAGAAGAAGAAGAAGAAGAAGAAGAAGAAGAAGAAGAAGAAGAAGAAGAAGAAGAAGACTGGGTTAGGGAAAAACAAGATTTAATATTTCTTTGGTCACTAAACTAAAATACAAGGCTTCTAGAGAGAAAACAGAAAAAAGGAAATAGGAAAATAAGGACACACATAAATGTGCAGCTGTCTTTCAGATGCTTGTGCTCAAATTCTAAGAAGAGATCTTTGAAATGACATCGGATCAGCTGAGACAGAGTGGCAGCTGGCCAGGGGACCAGAGAGCTACACCCCAACTCCGAGGAAAACACCCAACTACCTTGAACGGCTGGATACAGTTGGAGACTGGGGTCTCTCCATGTTTTTCCTAAGAGGAAATGTTTGTAGCCCAGACAGACCACATGGCTCTTTCACAAGTCTGTATCTTGGGCCAAGAAATAACCACAAAGGGAGAAAAACAGTCTCTCTCCCCACACACCTGGAGAGAAAAATGCACTCAGCCAGGTGAACAGTAAAACCGGGTTTTATTTACTCTAAGACAATATTTATTGCAACTGTGGAAAATTTGCCCGTAGGAAAGTAAACAGGAAAGGTTTCTATTTCTAGGTAAACTGCCCAAGCTTATCTTCCTGTTCACTGCTTCTCATCCTCAGGTGACATAAGCGTGAGAAAGGAAGACATCCCTGGTTTGCACAGTTCAAGCTTGGTGAAGTGGAAAGACAGAGGGATTTTTTCTTTGCCGTTGTAAAGCCTTCTCTCCATTCCCTCTCCTCCTGCCTTCTTTTACCCCCTTACACTTATTTTCCCCTGCTTTTTTTTTTTTTTTTTTTTTTTTGGCTTCAGGGAACTTTGAATCTTGACTTCAAAAGAAACCTATAATGAACCCTGGCTGATGGTTAACAGACCCATCCCTGCAGGAGCCCAGCTACACCATTCCTTTGGCTCAAAAGCCACAGTGTGTGGGTGAGCAAATCCCAGTGAAGTCCCTGCACACAGACTAGTGCAGCGCATGGTCCTCCACCCACCCCCATTGATACCGTATCCATGAGCCCTCCTAACCCAAGATGTAGCACTCCTACGTTGTGATGCACATACCACATGCTCTTTGATAGGACTCTGCTGGGCCCCTCTCAGCCCACACACTAGCATTCCATGTACACTTCTCTACCCTTGAACAAAACTCAGGGGATGGAGGAGGGAGCAGGGTCGTGAACACAAGAGACATTTGCCTACCACAAGCTTCTGAACACAAATGGCCAGTTTCCCACTACCCGATCCTAGCAAAGTTCAAGACTAGATGCTTGACAGACTTCTGCCATTTGTTTTTATTTGATAACTATCGTCCTCAACAATATTACAGATCTGAGACACAGAATTAACAAAGGAAATAAGCACCCAGTTCCACATTGGGCTGAATACCTAACCCAACTCTTGGATAAGAGAGTGAATCAGAGAGAAAGCAGGTACAGAAGCAGAGAAATTTGGTTAGAAAGGAAAATCACAACAATAACAAAAATGAACAAAGGAAATTGGTAAATTCAAAAGGTCAGAGAATGCAGAGTTATCTTCAGCCACAGAGATGGTCTTGGCTTAGCTCTCTAAGGAAATGTCAGTGATTTCCCTTAATGCATGAACATGGACCTGCAATCCCTTCTCTCCTACACCTCTTGAGGACTCCCTAAAGACAACTAGTAAGCAGAAGTGGACATCTGGCATATGTACTGTGCCCTAGCCACAAGCCAAGTTCCTCTATCTCAGTAATTGTGATCCACTGGCTGGGTAATGTATCTATAACTCATATCTCTGACCAGTCCCAAGTCTTATAATTGCTTTCCCTTTGATAGCCCCATCTGGGCTACAGATGTGTGATGTTGGATTCCTTTGGTTCTCTCCTCCTCCCAGTCTTTGAGAAAGGAACTACTTTGGCCTACATTTCTGATTTCTCAATGGGAGTGGTGGGAAAGCTGAATAGGATTTGGAAAGCAAGAGCAATCATCAACCATCAGTTATCAATTACTAACGACTGTTACTCTGTAATCTATCTATAGGTCTGAGCATTCTCCCATTACCTCCCCCTAAACTGTGAGCTCCTAAGAGGATGGACTCTGTGCCTGGCATACTCAGCTGTTCAATAAGTGTCTGGCAAAACATTTGTTGAAGTTGGACCCGTTAAGGGTCACAAAATAATGGTATTGTGAGATTGAGCTGTGATTTAATTATAATAAGAGTGTCATACATGGCTAATTTAGTTCAGAAATGGCCGCTCACTTTACCAACTCCAAAGACCTCATAGGAACTCAGAGATCAGAGATCTTGTGAATCCAGAGTTCTTGCAAATAATTTAAGCCAAGATACAGAGAGGCACTTTATAGGCTATGTTCTGGGTTTTATGCTTTAGCCTGTATGTAAATGCAGAGAATTTAGAAAAAAAAAATGTAAGCCCTCCAGTAAGTCATTAGCACTGTTCTTCATGCATTCTTTTATTTGTACCTCTTAGTTTAATGTATCTGACACACCATGAGTAGCTGATAAATTATAGTGTCTTAGTATTTTTCCTCACCAATAAGTTATAAAAGTAATTCAATATTTTAATAATAAATTTTTCACAAAGAACATAATGTAGAAGATAAAGAAAAATCTTCACACACAGAATAAGCATGAAGAGATAGAAAGACCATTACCTCTTACTATGTATTTTAGGTTCCATCTTTCATAAAGTGAGATTAGGGTACAATGAAATATAAGTAGAGATTTTAAATTGCATTCTCTACTGTGTGAACAAGCACTAGATAGTTGAAACAAATTACTAGCATGAGAAAAGACAAGAAGTATTTTGAATCTTATTTTCATTAAAAACAAAATAGAACCTTAAAGAAAATTGATTGACCAAAGAGATAGTGCAGCACATACTACTTTTCCAGTAGACATAAGTTTGGTTCTCAGCACCCATATTGGGAAGTACACAACTCCCTCTAACTCCAGCTTCCGGACATCTAAGGCCTCTAGCCTCCACAGATACCAGGACACGCATGTACACACCCTAACACAGACACAAAGACACAAAATTTTAGATAATGAAACCAAATCTTAAAAGTTAAACTCTGAAATAAAATAGACTGATATTAAAAATTACAAGATTAAGCCAGGTAGTGGTGGCACATGCTTTTAATCCCAGAATTTCCGGAGGCAGAGCCAGGTGGATCTTTGTGAGTCTATGAAGTGAGTTCCAGCCTACACAGAAAAACTCTGTCTCAAAAAGAAAAACAAAACACCAAAAAAAAAAAAAAAAAAACCCTAGAAGATTTAAAATGTATTTGTTAAAAATTTTAATTTGACAAAAGAAATAGGAAATAGTTGCTCCTCACCAAATTTTGGGCTAAGATCAAGTGCAATACATGTCAACATGTTAGTGTCTGAGGTGGCCTCTAGTGTAGGACAATAAATAAAATTTGGGAACTAAGAGATGGAGTTGGAATAGGAGCTCGCTGTATCTAGTCTATTCACAACCTGGTAGCCCTAGAATGGTGCACCCCTTTGGGGGGCACTGAAGAATTAGAAGACAAAATTAAAGAAATATACCCCACATAAACCCAAATAACAAAAAGAGCATATAAGAAACAAAAGGTCAAGGAAGAGATTCCAAAGATCTACATCTGAGGAAAACAAACAAAGATAAAACAAAAACTGAAAAAAAAAACTGAGAAATTCCAAACAAATCATTTTAAGAAAAAGATTTTTTAGTTCAGGAGAATAAATATTCAAATTTAAAGAACTACCTTGGTGCTCAAAAATAAAATAAAGTAAAATAAAATAAAAAAACAAGACCCCAACTATGGCGGTGATTGCCAGAGAGAGGTAAATTAACTCAATATGGCTCCCGATGCTAACTAAAGCTCAAAAGTAGAGAAGAAATGGAGAAGATCAGGGAGTCTGCTGCTCCTCATTTAGTACAATTCGATATTTTGAATATGAAGATTAAGGGCTAGAGAAATGGCTCAGTCAATAAACTGTCCTTATTGTAAGCATGATAATTTGAATTCAATAGCCAAAGCCTGTGTTTTAAAAACAACCAGCAAACCTAGTGGCACATGTAGGTGATCTGAGAGCTGGAGATGTGGAAACAGAGGGATCCCTGGAGCTCATTGGACAGACACCCAAATCTATCCAGCATGCTCCAGCCAATAAGAGACTGTGTTGAGAAAAGGTTGACAGTACCTGAGGATAACCTGAGGTTGTCCTGTGCTCTCTACATGCATGCATATGTACACTGATTTACAGTCACACGAACACCTACACATGCATGCACATGTATATACACTGTGATTGAAATATTTGTAACAATCAAAATGTTCAACTATTCAGGGCTTGATGCATATGATCAAGGTACTAGATTAAATGCCAGCTCCTAAAATTATAAATATCTCCTTTACATATACAGTGCAAATACTGTATGTAGGCATTGCAAGTCTGGATAATGAATGGAATAAGATGTGTTTCCATAGCAACACTGAAGAGACTATGTTATGAAGACTCAGATATGAGTAATGCAACCAAAATCAAGGAAATAAAGGACCATTCTAAAGATAATGGTGCCGAACACCTTGAAAGACTGTTACTGTGACTTAGATGAGGTTTCTTGGTATGATTTGAATCTGGCATTGGTCCCATATGTTAAAACACGGATAGAACATTTGGAAGTGATCGATTATGAGAGGAGTATTAATTTACTGATAGGATTGTTTAATGTCATTGTGAAGTCATTGAGAATTATGAGATGGGGTCCTACTGAAGTGGGCAAGTCAACAGGACATGCTGCTAAAGAGCCTATCTCCTCTCCTAGAACCTCTCAGCCTTTCTCTGCTTCCTGTCATGAAATAACAGCTTTCCTCCATTGTGTTATACAGTCTCACCATAGGTCCCCATACATCAACTGAAACCTCTAAGATCATAAGTCAAAATATGTGTTTCCTCTTTTAAATCACTTCCCTCAGGTATCTGTCACAGCACCAAAAAGTGTGATCCAGTTCTTCAAAGGCTGGGGTGATGCTATGGGAAGTGATAGGACATTTAGGAATTCAGGTCTACTGGGAGGTTCTTGACTAATCCGGAATGGGCTCTCAGGGCTTGTAGGACTCTGACTTCCTCTTCTTTTGCTTCCTGAAGCATGAAGCAAATATTTGTTCCTCCCACAATGCCCTGCTTTATCCACCAAGCCAACCAGGAGCTGGACTGGTACATCCAGGAAATAAGTCAAAATAAGCTGACTTCAGGTCCATCACCTTACTGACAGAAATTTGACTAATTCACCAACTTCCTCATCAGGACACTGGCTTTTCCATGAGCCTTGCGATCGAGGAAGACTCCCCTCTTTCTCTCTGAGAAATCCTGTGTCTCTTCTTGAGGATTCCTCCACCTCCTCTAGTGAGAGCCCTTTGAGCTCTTACATGCCTCCACTGCACTGCAGGTGCCCTCCTATGTGTTGTGTAAGCTCCACAGACCCTGAGCCCTTTGAGAGCTGTACCTTATCTTAAACCATTTCTGAGGTCATAATTACCTCACAGATCTAGCACTTCCTAAAAGCCCAGTAAAGCCTAGGAGGGGAGAACATTTCATTTGGCGGCTGTATGAATGCCTTTTTTCTCCTGGAATCAAAAGAAAAACGCAACGATAATCATGCACTCTGTACGAAGGACACCGCAGACCCCAGTTCCTTACCTTTTGGGTGAGTCAGGGTCAAAGCAAGTCTTTCGGACATCAGTCACTTCAGGATCACAGCAGTCCCCATCATCAAAATCATTCAGCATGTTGTTGCATTCCACGTGACAGAGACCATCCCTGCGATTCCAGGAGTAGCAGCGTCCCTGCAGGCGACAATCGCCCCCATCGAAGCCTGTGAGTGGATGCTCACACTCGGGGTCACAGTGGTCATTGCCGATCTTGCTGGGCTCACAATTAACAAGCACAACCCGGTGGCGCAGGGTGGAGTTGTGGACCCGGTGGACACTCAGCTGCCAGCTGATATTGTAGCGGCTGAAGGCCTGGTTCAGGGCCTCATGCTGACGGCGGATCTGAAGATCACTCACAATGGGATGCAGACCCTCATCGTCATAGATGTTTACCACTTGGTAGCGGATCACTTTCTCTCCACGAAGGGGCCCGTGTTTATTGTACTGGGAGATGAGTTCCACATTGTCACAAGCTGTTTGCCCACAAGGTGGGGGCTGTAAAGGTGATAGAATCTCAGGCTGTGACTCAGAGTCCTGGAGAACCTCCAGCCGGGGATATGTTTCATCTCTAAATGGAACCCACTGCTCCTTCAGAGGATCAAAAGTGGCTGTCAGGATCAGGGTGGTCAGTTCATCTGCTGCACTTGGATGCTGGGGGCTGTGCTGGAGGTGGATTTGGGAAAGGGCGGTCGACCAGATGACTAGTGTGCCCAGGTAACCACGGAAATAATTCCCATCTTCGGAGCTGTCTCCTCCCAGGAGTAGTGAGCGGCAGGATGCCATGAAAGGGCTATTCAGTGGGCCAGACTGGTCAGGACTACTAGCCACTCGAGTGCCATCCACATACAGAGATATATGCTGTCCATCATAAGTGGCTGCCACATGAGTCCACGTGCCCGGCTGGTAGCGGCTGTGGCCAGTCACAATAGTGGCTTTCTTCATCCGGTCAGTGCGGAGGGAAAAGAAGAAGCGAGCATCTCTCCGCCCCTTGTCCTTCCCTGAGCGTATCCCCAGGGCCCAGCCCTTGTCATTGACTGTGTGGGAGCAGTTATCAAACACACCTGGGAAAGAAGGAAGAGTTGAAGGGAGAAAGACCAAGGGAGTGGAGAAAGGGAGAGGAAAGTCCGTGTAAGTAGCAAGAATGTAGGTTTTCAGTTCCCCACGTCGGCTGCCCGTCCGTACTCCCTTATTAAATATTCTGACAGTATCTGTCCACCAATGAGGGAAACAAGATGTCATTCAATTAAATTCATTCTGGTAATTTAAAAATAACCAAGATAGTTATCCAGCACAAATGATGGCAACTCTTTGCTGCAAATATTCTTCATGCTTGTGTACTTTGAAAGGCTGCCTTACTTTGCTAACACTAGCATCTTTACATCTCTTCAGAAACCATGAGGGAAGCCATATAGTTTCTGAGACCAAATGGTCATCATTCATTTTCTCTTTTGAATGTTCAAATGTTTCTTGTGAGGGACCTGAGGAGTCTGTCGCATCCAGACACACCACCCTACCCCACCATTCCTCTAAGTCAGCCACAGAGAGTAACTGTTTCTCAGACAATATAAAGTAACAATGGTCCACTTGCCCTATCCTCAAAAATGAGAGAGTCGGTTATGGGACTGGCCATTTTCTACCCAGGGATTCCTACCACAGAACACAAGCAGGACTTCCCAAATAAATGAGATCCCTGTGTGGACCCACAACAGGCTCAGAGCAAGCACTAGACCAATAAATCCATTTGAATAAATAATGGCAAGGGGATACCTGTGAATACTAATCCTGCAAATGGAGGCAGCAAGAAATATGTTATGGATGCAGTGGTAGGACCACAGATGGAAGGGAGCCCTCAGGCAGAGTGGAGTCCTTGAAAGCCCCCGCGTTCCATTTTGATTGATTCCCCATCTCTTGCTGAGTAACTTCTCTCATACACTCTGAGGAGGCAGCGGGACTCAACCTGTGTATCATGACCCCTTCGGCAAACCTCTATCTCCAAAAATATTACATTACAATTCATAACAGCAAAGTTACAGATATGAAGTATCAATGCAAACAAGTTTGTGCTTGGGATGGAACCCAACACAACATGAGGAACTGTATTAAAGGGTTGCAGCATTATGAGGGTTGAGAAGCACTGCAGTAAGGAGCATTTTAGTAAACCACAGGAAAACATTACATTTCCATGGAAACATTCAATGTGATAAATATTTCTTGCATTGATGAATGATTGATTGCAAGTCTAAGGAGCTTGTGCCTGAGAATAAAATAAGAGTTGTTGTCCCTGGGACAGTTAGACAATAATTTTATCAATTCCCTGAATTCTTGTATAATCTAAGCCAACATTATTTGTTAATGGGATGGGCAGGATGGGTTTATGAGCAGAAGACTTACCATGCATTTTCTTTCCTTTTTTTACTTCCTTGATAACTTTACACAGTGTCTTTTAAAAAATATATATATCCTTAGAGAACACCCCTTCTCCAGTACAATTTGGGAGAGTATGTTTTCTTTAAACCATCATATTTTCCTGGTAAGCAAATAACTATTTTCTCATAAATGACAGAATAGTTCTCTTGTCCCTGACATAAACTAATAACTAAGCAATAAAGTGCCTTGTCTACTGAATAATTAAACTTCAAAGAATGATAATAATAAGACAGAATAAAGAATATTAATTAAAATAACAATTAAAACCTGAAGAAAAGGCAATAGCTTCCTGCAGTGCAATTCCAGCTTGGCAGGATTGGGTTTTCATTGTTGTTTGGGGGGGGAGCGTATTTATTTATTTATTTATTTATTTATTTATTTATTTATTTTCCTTTGTTTTCTGTTCTTTTGCTGTTGCTTTTCATATATATATATATATATATATATATATATATATATATATATATTCCTTCTTTTTATTTAATCTTTTTTTTTTTTACACTCCAGACTTTATTCCTGGTCCACCTTCCAAGAACTACTTCTTCAGAAATCTTTGTGTCCATTTGGATTTTCATAAAGAAGACAGACCTACTCCGATCAATACTGTTTCCTGCTTCACATTTTCTTCTAGGTTTTGAAAGTACAGTATTATCTTTTTTTGAATATATTCTTCATTCCAACCATTTGCCTAAGAATTTCATGAATTCATTGTTTTTAATTGCTGAGTAGTATTCCATTGTGTAAATATACCACATTTCCTGTATCCATTCTTCCATTGAGGGACATCTGGGTTCTTTTTAGCTTCTGGCTATTATAAATACAGCTGTTATGAACATAGTGGAGCATGTGTCCTTATTGCATGCCGGGGAATCCTCTGGGTATATATGCCATATCATCCTAAGTGAGGTAACTCATTCACAAAAGAACACACGTGGAATGCAGTCACTGATAAGTGGATATTAGCCCAGAAGCTCTGAATACCCAAGACACAACTCACATATCAAATTATTCCCAAGAAGAAGGAAGAAGAGGGCCCTGGTCCTGGAAAGGCTTGATGCAGCATTGTAGGGGATTACCAGGACAGAGAAGTGGTAGAGGGTTGATTGGAGAATGGGCAGAGGGAAGAGGGCTTATGGGACTTATTGGGAGAGGCGAACCAGGAAAGGGAAAATCATTTGGAATATAAACAAAGAATATAGAAAATAAATAAATAAATAAATAAATAAATAAATAAATAAATAAAATATATTCTTCATTTACATTTCAAATGTTATACCCTTTCCCAGTTTCTCTCCTCCCAGAAAACCCCCATCCCATTCTCCCAACCCCTGCCTCCAAGAATATGCCCCTCCACCCAACCCACTCCCACCTACCCCCCTTGATTTCCCCACAATAGAAGGCATCTATTGAACCTTCATAGGACCAAGGGCCTCTCCTCCCACTGATGCCTGACAAGGCATTCCTCTGCCACACTTTTGGCTGGCTGTATTAGCTTAATTATCTCCAACCACTGACCAAAGAACAAAAGTGCCACGACCTTTAATATGAGTACAATAGATACTGATAGCTCATCTATGTGCTGATTACAAAAACAATAATTTGGATCTCTATTGTAAAGGGCCATATATGCAGCTATGCATAATCTCATATAGTTTTTAATAAGTGATTAATTAAATCTAGTTGTAGGTTTGAAGACTTCAGTTTACTGTCCTTAGTACTCCAATTCAATTAACAATACAGTAATTATTTCTACGTTTTGTCTCACAGGAAGCTATAAAATTTTCAGTGTTTGCTAGTTTCTGGAGTTGGAAATTACACCCACAGCACCAATTTTAGGTTGCTAATATGATGTCACCGCACATGGTATTCGGAAGAGAGGTGTATATTTGGCTCTACTGAACCAGTGGGAGGCTGTTCCAGAAGCTCCAGGCTAAACGGGAACGCAGACCTAAGCAGCCAAAATGTCCTTCCTCTCCCTCTGACTGAAGTAGACACAGCTGTGATGAAATTTCTGCAATTCCAAGGGGGTAAATATTGCCTCCCATCCAGGTCTTGAGCTTCTTCATGTCTACCTGTGCATCGGTTGTACATGTTAATAGAATCTGTCCACTCCAAGCCTGCTCGTTATCATCCTTTAATTACAGGCTGAAACTATAGGGTAGCCTGGCACAGCTCTCTGCATGCCCTTAGGAAAGACAGTCAGCCATGCTCGCCTGACTCTATTGAATAGATACAAGACAAATTTTGTTTCACAGGGGAATAATGGCAGAATAGTGGAGACATATCTCTTTCCTCCCAGTCTCACACAGAAGCTGTCAGAAGTAACAAAATTGAGAAGCCAACACAGTATACAAGGTGAAAGTCAGAGCTTTTACACGAGTGGGATTTTATAACTCTGGATGTACATGTGATAGAAACAAACACATTAGAACTGGTTTTTAGTCACCAAAACCACATTCTTGGGAAGAACAGAGGGACCAGGTCGTGAATATGATTTATTAAATCACTCAGCAACAAACTGAACTCTGATAGCCCATGGTTAGAAAAATCAGATAGAGTGATGTAACTCAAAAGATGGCAGTGGGATTGAAGCCAAGCATTCAAATTACATCCTCTTAAAACTCAGAGAGTGATTTTTCAGCACTTCCTTCTAATTGCTTTCTGTTATTTATCAACATTTACCAATGTTTACATTTGGTTAAGTGCTTTACATTGTATTAAAACTGAGTGCTCAAGGGCAGGACAAGGTAAATTCAGAAAATATATCTTGGTCATTATATTTGTGTTCTGAACTCCCAAAACTATTTAGAAGCTATGGTGATCTTAACAGAGAAATATCCTCAAGTGTGTCTTTAAGGAGAAAAAAAAACCATTTGTATCCAACTCTCTATTATTAATTAATTACTAGCATTTGGAATTAATAGAGTCATTACCATCAGAGAAAATGTCCTTCTCTCAAACTAGCATATCCCCAGGGCAATATAAAAAATTCTAATACAATGCAAGCCTCAAAGCCAAAGCGTTGTAAATAACTGTTTAGTAATGACATTTTAAGTGCAATACCTGTATAGACATCTCTCTGTTTCTTTCAATTTTGTGGGTTTATTCTTTATGCTTAGGAGATCTGCTCCTTACATCAAGATGAAGGGCAAGAAGTTTAAGTTCTCTTTTGTGAAAGCTTTGCTGTGTTCTAACCACGGCTCATGTACCATCCCTATTAATATGCCACAAATATTTGAGCCGAATTGGGATATCCTTCCCTGAGGACCAAAAGCTGAACATTGGAAGATGGGAAAATTGATTCACAGTCTCACATCTAGCAAGTGCCAGAAAACAGAGACCAAATCCTATTCAACCAAAACGCCCATCTCCTTTTTACTACAGCAAAATACTTCAAATCATTTTTAAAAAGATGTTATTGCTTGGCACCCAAAAAAAGCTACATGGGCTGGTGAGTGTGGCATTAAGAGAGTTAAAGATTGCTTTTTGCCCCCCTGTGACTCCTGGAAAAATGCACCAGACCCAAAGCCACACCTGGAAATAGTTTGAAGGAGAAAGCAAGTAACTAGCAAGGACATAGGCCAGAACCTACACTAACCAACAGCTTTGTTGAATATTTGATAAGATTTCTAGGCAGCCCACAAGCTTATTTGTGATCTATAGCAATCAGTTACCAAGTCGTAAGGATCCCAAGACCAGGGATAATTGTTATGTTGAATCGAGAGCTGTGGCCACAGAGAAGAGGGCTGAGGAAAGGCATTGTGAAGAACCAGAAGGTGGAAACTGGCTTGACAGTGGCTTCTTCCATCATTTCATGATTAAATATGTAATGGATGAAAGAGGAGCCCAACCATGAAGAAAACAACAAAAAGCTGTCTCCATCTCTCTACTGCCAGTGACTCACTTCCTTCTCTATAGATCTGCCTTCTCCCTCTTGGAGAAGCTCAGGTCCTCCATTCTCCTTTATCTCCTCAATTAAGCACATTCCCATAAGCACACTCTCTTCTTAACAACACTCCCACTATAATCCAAGAACCACAAATGACATCATAGCCATCATATTATCTGAAATATCTCCAATCTATTGGGATTCTCTTCCAAAATTACCTCATGTTTCATCTTGTTTGGGATGTCCTTAATCTTGACCATCCTCACTGAAGTGGGTAGCGTGTTGAGCCTTGCTGTACTGCTACTGTTTTTTAGCCTATTTATCTAGGCCTTTGGGGACTTTGCTGATAAAAGTTGGGTTTAGCTTAGACATCTATGATTCCCACAGGATGAAGAAATGATGGATTTTTTTGTTCCTTTGCTGTATCTACTCTGTTATAGAAATCTGAGTGGGGAGAGTCCCAACTGGCAGAGTGCTACCATCAAACCTTGGGGACCCTAATAACCCTAAAGTTGGATGTGATGCATAGAAATTAAGAGAGCTTAGGTGTGACCCATGCTATACAATTATAGCTATTGACTTTCTTCAGGATGTTAGATGAGTTTTTCTATCATGAGCCACTTTCTTCTGAAGTCTACACAGTCGAATGATGACACGTGTGATTAAAAATTGTTTAGAGCTTTTCTTGGGCAAAGCCCTCCCCTGGAGGCTCCTTTATCCATGGCAGATTCTCATAGAAGAGTTCACTTAAGAGCAAGCCTGGGTAACAGGGGTGGGGAGGTAAGGTCTGGGCAGAAATGATGCTCTTGGCAAAGACACAGCTGTAGAACCTAACTTCCAAGAAAACCCCATGGCAAGGGTTTTACTCTACCTCTCGGGGATTAAAATCAGGAGCAAGAGTTCTGCTTCTCGGAGAAGCTTCATCTGCTTCCAGGAAGGTAAGGTTTGGATATCAAAACAGAAGAGTCACACAGGGTGTCATCAACTCTGGGAACTGCAAAAACATGCTGTATGGTGCAAGTTTGTTTTTAGGAGGAAAATGGAAAAGAACGAACTGGGGGGTTAGAGAGCAGATTAGGTCATGATCATAAATCAGCCTGATAGAAGGCAGAAGCCTAGGATAGTATGCCTAGGTCTACCCCACACATCTATATGATATCTTCTACAGAACTACTTACTCAACATCCAGCACCCTCCCCTCAGCACACACACACACACACACACACACACACATGCTCGCACGCAGAGCAGAAAGATTGTGGAAGAGTAGACAGGACAAAGGAAAAGGCTATCCATCACAAAGCAGTAAAGCTGGCAGTTACAAGCTATATGAGCAGGAAGAGGGGTAGAAAGTGCCATGGGCAAGCCCGAGGAGGTGCTTTTCAGCTGTTCCAAATAACTTTCTTTCAAGACAGCAACAGGCACAACCTTTCATCTCTGAGTCCAACGCTTTACAAATTACAGCACAGACTTGAGGAGAGTCTCGTGGGGACCATCTCCCCAGCATCTTTCCAGCAAAAATGTCAGCCTCTCTTTACAGAATACTTTTCCTTTAGTCATGGTTTCAACAGAGGCTTAAATGATAGAAGCCAGGATGGGAGGATTTCCCTGGCTCCCCGCAGGCCACCCAGGCATACAGCAGGCACTGAGAAGGCTGCTTTGAAATTGCCTGAGAAAGCAGGAAAGGAAACAGTGGAATGTAAGAACCTAAAGAAGGAAGAAGCCTTATAAAAAGAGGCTCAAAGGTGATCCTAGAGAAAGTAGTTAGCATAGGTCCTGGTGCTGTATCAATATAGACTAGCTACTTTTGGGGTTAATCTTGTGACTTGGTGGAGATGGGGTAGCTCAGGGAGCTGATCTGAAATCATACCTTCTGCCTGTACCTGGTATCTGCAGGCTTTAACTAGATCTGAATACATACAGATCCTAATTCAGTGTCATTCAAGCAGGACCTGCAACTGTGCCTTCCTACAGACTTGCAGGTGACACCTTGAAGGCCAGATGCTGAACTCAGTGCCCCATGAATAGCAGAACCCTGTGGTAGTTATGGCAGTAGCTGTGCCTGTTATCATCATGCTAGAAATGGAATCCTGGCCTGACATGTGCTAGATAAGAGCTCTACCACTGAGCTATCCTTCTTGATTCATCGTTTTGTTTTTTTTCTTTTTTCTGATGCTTCTAGGGACCAAATACACAGTACACATACTAAGAATATATTTAGCTACATCCTAGTCTCTGAATAGCAAGACTCCAAGTCAGAATAAACTGTTTGAGGTTAAGTGTTGATCAACGGTGCCTGGGGGTGAAAATTTATGTAGAGACTATATAACACAACTATATAAGAAAGAAAGTAAATAATCCACAGAAGCCAGAGAAGCTGCCAGGATAGTCAAATTTCAGTTGTAATGTGCCTTGGGAGAAGAATGGTCAGAGCCTTCAGAATTTCCAGGATAGTGCTAGAATATCCCTCTCCTGTCTCAGCACCCTTACATCTCCTCAGCAAGGCCTTGGAGACCCACAAATGGCCAAGCATGGCCAGCCCAACAGTCAGCTGAAAACTCAAAGATTGCTTAATATTTCTTTTTCTATATGAAGGAGAAGGCTGTGAGGCAGAGCAACTGGACCAGACAAACAATAATTCCATGACGCTGGACAACATAAGATAGTCCTCCATATCTGTTTCCAGACCATAGAATGGAGATAACACAGTAGCACCGACTTACAGCATAAAAGAGATAAAATAGACAAATACAATTAAGAATAATCGACATTAAGCAGTCAGTGCCCGTATCTGTTGCTAACATCATCATTTTCACACACGGAGGTCCATCTCTTCAACAAATTTGCAAGCTCCTTGACAGGTGGCAACCCTGCCTTATAGTTCCCTTGATTCCCATTGTATCAAGGCCAGCACCTTGCCCATACTAGAAATAAATAAGTTATTGCTAGCTTGGATCCACAGGAGGTTTTTAGCAGAGTTGTCAAAGGTACTCTTCCAACTGAAAACATGTCACAGAACAACTGTGTTTTCCCTAATGAAAAAAAATTACTTTATCCTCCTCCCTCTACAATTCTCTCCCACAGAGGGAACAGCTACTAAGCTGACCTAGCAGGGCTCTGCCCCCAAAGTCTATGCCTATAAAGAGGAATAGTGACTCTCACCTCACCTTATACTAACTACTGGGGACAAAAAAGGATAAAGAGCCCTGCTGACCCTTGTTCCTCTAACTCATCTGGGAAACTTCCTCCAGACTCAGTACTTTGCCAGGCATCATCTGTCATCTCAGTATATTTGAGCAATACTAAATTATTTTTTCCTCACATGAGGTAATAACAGAATTTTAATAAGTATTGAAATGTTCCTTCTGTGTAGTCTTTGCTACCAAGAAAGGGTTGGGAGAGAGGGAGAAGGCAGTCTCCTGAGTAATTGAACACTTGAGAAATTCTGTTTATTTGCCTATTTATCTGTTTACTTATTGGCATGTCAATAAATATTGGGTCATTTCTAATTGCCTTCCAGAAGAAAGAGTTTGAAAGCCCCTGAGTGTGGTGAGCTATGCTGATCACTGCAGCTATAGAATTCCCTTAAGAGCTAGCCAGTAGTGAGTATCTATAGTGTGACAGGAGTCAAGCAGCCTGCTGTTTCTCATCAAAAGTTGAAAGCTGCTATCTCCTCACCTTAACAAAAACAGGAAAGCCAGCAGGACAGCAGAATGTAAATTCCCAAGTGCAGAAGGAAAGAGATGCAAACTCAGGGAAGCAGAGTCATACACCAGGGAGAGCCCACAAAAGGGCAAATGTTCATTTGACATGATACCCTCCAGAGCCTAGTAGTCCTCAGAGAGGCACAGCCACACAATAGCACCCTTCCCCACAGACACTGCCACTTCTCCAACCTTCTCCACCTCTACCAAGATCTCCCCAAGAACTCTCTTTTCTAATGCTCTTGAAGCACAGATATTCTAATTTCCTACTGTTCAATTCCTCCATGGAATAAATGACTGTGGGGAGCCCCTCAGAAGTTTATTTTAGCATTTCCTTTTAGTAGGGTCAGTTGGCAGAATCAATACCACTCTAGGAAGTATTTAAACAGTTCATACAATACTCAATATTCTGGCAATACTCAGAAGTCCTAGGTTAAAGCAAGCTTGGAGGAGAGACGTTCACATTGAACCACTTCTTGTTCTAACAAGAAACTTTGCATAGGATGTTTTCTTTTTTTTTTTATTCGATATACTCTTTATTTACATTTCAAATGATTTCCCCTTTCCAGGATCCTCCCTCCCCGAAAGTCCCATAAGCCATCTTCCCTCCCCCTGGTTCCTCAGAAAACTGGGCATAATACTACTGGAGGACCCAGCTATACCACTCCTGGGCATATACCCAGAGGATTCCCCAGCATGTAATAAGGATACATGCTCCACTATGTTTATAGCAGCCCTATTTATAATAGCCAGAAGCTGGAAAGAACCCAGATATCCCTTAACAGAGGAATGGATACAGAAAATGTGGTATACTTACACTATGGAATACTACTCCACTATTAAAAACAATGAATTCATGAAATTCTTAGGCAAATGGGTGGAGCTGGAGAATGCCATCCTGAGTGAGGTGACCCAGTCACAAAAGAACACACATAGGAGGTTTTCTTAAAGCAATACATGCACTGCTCTTGTAGCAGAAATCATTTGCCCATTGGCTAATAGAATCATTCTGATTATACGCAAGGCCTGTGCTCATTTAATAACAGCTAAATGGCCATGCTTCTGCCGTGCAGACACAAGTCACCTCGGAGGCCTCTGCTTTCCAGGAAGAAAGCACTGGAAGACAGAACACTTAGGGCCTACACATGTGAAGGTTATGAAGTCAGTCTTAAATATTCATAATGGCTTTGTTCAGCTGTCTGATGGTGACAGAGACCCATGCCTTGTGTTCTCAAACTGAACTCAGGTGAGTCTGCAGAGTCCTGTGTTCAAAGAGCATTCTCTGAGTGTTAACCTCTAGGTAAACCCCTGCCTGAAATGAGTCTGACTGTTTGGTCTCTAGGAAAGAGAAAAATGTGATCTGTTGAATGGATAATTAGGGTTAAATAAAGACTAAAAACATTTTTTTAATTCTATCTTACTGAAAATATTCATAAAGTCTTTTCTTCTACTTTCCAATGAGAAATTTAAATTAAACCAAAGCAGCCAGAAAAGGCTAAAACCAAATTAGAAGCTAAGAAACTTGGGGGTATGTCCCTAGGCTACTCCTGTTTGACTCTAGAAAAACTGTCTTTACCTCTGTATGCCTCACTAGGGTGTTGCATGAACAGCCAGTGTCTGGAATCTTGGTTTCTCTCTCTCTCTCTCTCTCTCTCTCTCTCTCTCTCTCTCTCTCTCTCTCTCTCTCCCTATCCCAATTGGTTCTCACTACCTACACTATGGCCATAGAAAGTGGAGAGAATTGGGTTATTCCACATGTTAATGATGGGTCTTCGCTACTAGGATTCATTTTCAGTCTCATCTTGCAGTTCTGTCCCTCTATTGCCTAAAAGGCAGGATAATCAAATTGTTCATTTGTTAAGGTTGCTGGTTACCTAGGATTCAGGTGATTAAGGTTTCGCCTCAAATAATTCCATCAATGGTCCTCCAAGGATGTTCAGGCAACAAGTGGTCAGGCCTGAGGAAGTTGTAGGTTGTGAGGTTGCATGTTTGTAAGGAAGGTCGTGAGGAAGAGAAGCCTAAGGCAGGATCGCAGACTAGGGGAGCCTACCTGGCAGAGTTCCGTGCACCACCAATGAGGAAAATAACCACCAGCATTGAGCAAGGACTTACTACCTACAGGCATAACTTCAAACTTGCAGTTCCTTTAATTTAATCGCTATTCTTAGAGCAAAATTACTAACATTCCAATTTTACAGATGAGGGATTTCACAGTAAAAGGCTTGAAGCTAGAAGTCCAGACTCTAGATCTGGCTTTGGTTCCCACCAGTCACTGGTAATAAATTTCAGTGGAGGAAGAGTTGTGGGTAGGACATTTAGCCGTAGGAATTGTCCACACAGAGGCAAGGAACAGGTAGTCTATGTGGGGAGGAAAGAAAAAACTCCCTGAAAGCCCATAACTCTGAGATACAGTCCTATTAAGTACTCAGAAGAGGCCAAGCTCTGTGTGTACAAGGTCCAGAATATTCTTTATCTATTCATTCAAACAAGATATCCACTCTGTTCCAGGATCTGCCATGGCGCTGTGTAACATAGAAAGTACTGAGTTCTAGAGCTGTCCAGAGATGCTAATGAGAGATCCTTAAGGCCTCACCTGCTAAGCAGACCTGGTGGAACTTTGAGGGATGCTTCTGGCTAGTTGAAGGCAGAGTCAGGAGGAAGCATGTTAAAAGAAGTGCCAGAAACAGAAGCAATGATCTCAGGGCCTAGGTTTCATCAGCACAACCCGTATAGTGCTACGCATTTCCTAGAAATGCTGAGAACAGAAAGACAAAGGGAGTAAGGCCAGGATGTCATGCCTGTCTTCTGTCATGAGCTTCCCCTGGTTGAGTTCAGGCAATGACATTTCATACTCTGTCCAAGGACTCAGCCAGACCACCAAACCCAAGGAGGAAATCTTGGCCCGCCGTACCTTGACCCTCAGGATCTATGCCATGAGCTGGATTATAAGGATTGTAGGTATAGTCTATTGTACAATTATTTCAAATTATTGATGTGCCTTGAAATAAATAGTGTCTAAGATAGACAACTGCTATGATTTAGGATTATAACTATTCTAAGGATCATGAATTATACTTAGAAGTAGAAGTAGGTTATTTTGTTTTAGTTTCAGAAACAGCTATTGAATGCCTACTTCATGTTCAATAAACACCTGCTGAATAAATAATCTAGTGTGTGAGTGAATGGAAAAATAAATTAAGCTAGGAACCATCCATAAGTCTACATTATATTCAATTAAAATTATTTCAAAGCCAGACATAGTAGTGCAGCCTGAGGAGATGAACCTTTCACAGAGACAGAAAAGAGTGGCTTAAAAGAGGGATGCCTGTGAGGCAGGAGACTCAGACTCAGACTTCAGCTCTCTTTCCAGCAGGTTGGAGACCTTGGTTCTGGCTAGGAAGGCTACAGAGCCTCAGCTCGGAGGGCACTAGCTATATGCCCCCGGGCAGTGTCCCATTTCTTTCTGAGCTCTCCGCTCTCTATTTCCCTCTTCAAGTTATCCCAAGGAACACCTGAGTGGAAATGTCTACACTGACTGCTGTAGTACGTGACACAAAGTCAGCATTATGCAAGTTGCCAAGGAAACCTCGCTATGAAAGTCCCTTACAGTAACTGAGCCAACGTTTGCCCACTTAACATTTCTGTTTGTCCTCCATGGTTTCCCCATGTTTCTGCTACCACTCTCTCTAGATTACTGGTTCTTTTACATTGTGTCCCAAGTCCTGGATCTCTGTTAACACAAAATAAAATCTAAGTTTGCACTTACCCTGACAGCATCCTTCCTTAGGATCCTACTGAATGTGCCTTTACCTCTCATCAATAACTGGACTACCAGAATTATCTGTTTTTCTACCCAACTGGAGTGAAATAACCTTCCTTAAACTAGTCTGTGACTCCCACAACTGCTGAGAATCAAATCCCCACCTCCGACCTGGGTTTCTTGGCATAGCTGTGCCATCCAACATTATTCTTCCCTTTTGCACCCCCACCCCATTCTTCAGCTGCCAGTCTTGACTCTGTTTACCTTTCATTGATATAGAGCTGTTCACTCCCATGAGGAAGATTATATAAATTGTAGGCATTGTGTTTCTGTGCACCAAGGTAAAGTTTACCCTTGCATTATTCAAATGCTGATTTCTCTGCCTTTGTATCACCTTTCTCAAGTTTGTGTAAACAATGCTTACCATTTACTCTCTTCCTTGCCAATAAAAGCTGGTCACCCAATGGCTGGGCAGAAGAGAGAATAGGGCGGGACTTCCACCAGGCAGGGAAAGGGGAGAAGGTGAGGGGAAGATTGAGCCTACTGTAGGAAGGAGGAAGGAATTCATAGAGTTCAGCTGGAGAATGGAAGGTCATAAATGTCAGTATTATGGGGATTAAGATAGACTGCCCAGGTATTGAAGTGAAGCTTTAAAATAAATCTTGGTCTTTCAGTGTCATGGTTGGGGAAGTAGCTAAGATAAAGAAATGTAGTGCCATATTAATTTACAGTATAGATTTAAATTAAAATGAACATGTACATAATTTATAAAAAGTCTTTCACCTGACTGTGAGCATCTTGGAGACACAGCTCTTATTCTTAACTCTCTAGAATGGGTCATAATATCTGGTACTTTGCCTAACAGAAGCTCAATAAATGTTGAACGAATGAATGAATGAATGAATGAGCATGTACAGTACAAAACATCGTTCATAATCTGCTTCAAATGTATGGAAAGTTCTTGAATGAAAGAGGGAAAGCGTACAGTTATGGCTAAGAGGTGGGATGTCTAATCAGTGGTAAAGCTCTTTGATTTTCACCTCGGATCCCTTGCCTGGACTTCCAATCTAGACATGAGCCACAAGAACTGGCCTTGCTCTCCCAACTGGTTGCCATGGCAATGCTTCAACTTCAAAACGCTCTGAAGCTTTGCTTGCAGTTGCTGTATTGTATATTTGAGAAGAACCGCTTTACCCCATCACTCACTTCTGAGTCAGAGAGAAAACTGGTCTTGTTTGCTTTGAATTTTATTTCCTAACTGTTTTCTTTCCTTATTTTTTTTAAGTAAGATTGTTTTAAAGCAGGTAGTAAACAGGGGAAGTGAGGAATGTTGTTATTTTGAGGGACACATACTTGGCAAAGAAATATGCTCTCTGGAAGGTACAGGGTGAGGGTGTGTGTGAGGTGAACAGAAACAGATTTGACGAGGTCCCAGAGTAACCTAGCTCCGGGGCCTCAAGGGCAGAATCATGAGATTTATGTACTTATTTGTGACATCAGGAACTCAAACTCCTGAACATGCAGGGTGTATGGGCTCAGGATCTAAATAAAGGTGTTGCTGCACCCTGCTTCTCCTCCTCTTCTTCCCTTCCTCCTCCTCCTCCCCCCCTCCTCCTCCCCTTTCCTCCTCCTCCTCCCCTCTCTTCTTCTTCTTCTTCTTCTTCTTCTTCTTCTTCTTCTTCTTCTTCTTCTTCTTCTTCTTCTTCTTCTTCTTCTTCTTCTTTTTGTCTTCATAAATGCCAAATAAGGTATTTATTTGGCCTCTGCAAGGCCAGAACAAAAACAGGAAAGAGATGGAGCCAGACCTCTTGGCATACACATTCTGAATGAATCACGTGGCCAGCTCCAGAGGAACAAGGAAAGATGCATAAGGAAGGAAGCAGGGCTGAGGAAGGATGCAGTGGTGCTGGTTACAGGCAAAGTGTTGCATTTGCCCGTCTGCCAGAGGTGATTCTTACTTTACAGCTTGACTCTGTTACTCCTAGCAACCTGTGCTCCTTGCTAGAACTGACATCCAAAGGTCTCTGGGGTTTTCATCTCATCCTTGAGGACTGGGAGAGGTCATACCTCACAGAGAACTAAGAGTCTACCATGCGACCTGAATTCAACATACTCACTTGCCATGTTGTCTGTCTAGACCAAACAGAACCTACAAGAACCCTTTACCTCAACAAGGTTAGGGGCAAAGAGAGAAAAGGCAATAACATGTATAAGGTATTAAGGCCGAATTGTCGTGAATGGGATGGTCAGCCTTTTGCTCTCAGAGGAAATCCATCTGTCTCCAACACCACACTAGACTAATAGATGATTCCAGAGTCTCAGGTCTAAAGCAGCAAATCAGATGTCGAGCCTTGACCAGACTTGACTCAAGTACCCAGCTAGCACAAAACCCAGAGAACATCGTAGTATTGTAAGGGAGCCACATGAACTATATCTTCCTGCTTCCTCTCTTTTGTGATAATTCGGAATCTAATGGCATGTGAATCCTAAGTGGTTTAGTGTTCCCCCAGAAACCTGTTGCTTAGAACTTATCAGGAAGAGCACAATAGATAAGGATGGATTTTTGCAGATCATGGGGAATGAAGAAACAAGGCCAGAAGAACTATAGATGAATAAGGGCCTTCCGGAAGAACACTCTACACCAAAGCTCTGCAAGCAATTACAGAGGAGCAAAGCCCAGCATGACACTTGCTTTGATAATGTTTTATTGGAACACAGCCTACCAATGTGGTCGTGCATCAACCGTGGCAATGTGCACATACTAACTGCAGAGTTTAGGGGTTGCATCATAAGCTCTATATGGTCTACAAAGCCTGAACTATTGAGCATCTGTTCTTTTTCAGAAAAAAAAATCTGTCACACACTGTCCTATGCTTATAAATCTGAAGTCCCATAAGTATGTAACAGTGCACATACAGCAGCTGCTGCATTATCTAAGCTAAGAACCTTGTTACACACGCAGTCCCAGGCTTCCCCAGAAAACCAGAATACAAACCTGCATTTGAGTTAGAGTGGCACAAGAGCAGATGCCAAGAGTAGGGTTAAATAGGCAAAGATTTTTGTCAATAAAAGAACCTCTGAGCGAAAATGTGGAAAGAGCCAGCAAAGGGCTGGGAGAGTTATCATCAGCCCACGATATTAAACTGACCCTGGGAGAAAGAGAAAAAAAAGAAGCAGTTAAACCATATTCTGGAAGGCCTCTGATGGTACCTGAGCCAGAGCCAACCATGCCAGGTCTCCCTTTATCCTTGCCACTTCAGGAAGAGGTGGTCTCCATCCAAACATAGTCCTTGTCAATGTCAGTGACAATATCAATGGTGTCCATAGTCACTGAAGCCCCTGTGTTGGATTCCTGAAAAACGTGCTTCTCTTCGAATTTGCTTCTGGGTGGACCCCAGCTGACCTCTGTGCACCCCCAAAGTACAGGAAGCAATGCTCTAGAGCAGCCCTTGGGCCACTTTGCCCTTCCGTGGTGAAGGGACAGACCCATGCGTTTTTTGGGCTTCTCAGGATATACAGTCTCTGTCACAACCACTAAACTCTGCCATTCACCATGGATGCGGCCACAGAGAACACATCATCAAATGAGGGTGGTGTGACACCTTTCATTTACAAAAGCAGCTTTGGGGATGATGTGGCTCATAGGGCTGTAACATGCCAGCCCTTGCTCTAGAGTTGTGGGAGTAAAGTTTCTTAAAGTACTTCAAACTTTTGCTCACATGATAGACATAAAAGAAGGGGTACCCCGATGGAAGACAGGTAGGTGGGCAACCTTGCGCTCAGCAGTTTCCCTCGGATGCTCTTCAGGTGGGCAGTAGGTGGCGACAGCACAGCTTCAAAGCCGTTGCCCTGGATCCTCACAAAAAGCTTCCCGTTCCAGAAAGTTCTCCTGACCCCAGTGGGAACCCAACCATCTAAACTTCGAGTTTATTCTACAAACACAATTTGTAGAATTATTTGATGCTAACATTATAGTAGATATTTGGAGGGTGACAAATATGGGTTGGAGCTGCATATGACTTTTAGGGGATGTTGATAGAAATAAGAGCTATGCCTAACTAATAAGGCAAGAAGCATGCGAAGTCCATAAAACACAAGAAGGTCTTTAGGAGGTCTATAGAAGATGAGAAAAGGCCTATAGAAAATCTATAGAAGACTAGAAAAGATTCATAGAAAGCCTATAGAAGACTAGAACGAGAGAGAGGGAGAGAGAGAGAGAGAGAGAGAGAGAGAGAGAGAGAGCTCACCCACCCCACCCCACCCCACATGGACCATCAGAGAGCTCTATGGAAACATGGCCATAGTAGGTCAGATTTACCTCTCAGACCAGATAACATTCACCTGACTTCTTTGTTGAGTACCAAGCCTCACAAAGAAAACTCCAGTGCAAAGAAGCTAAGTTACAACTATCAGGCTTGTGTTCCCGTCACACAAACAATCCATGCATCTCCCTGTCACCTGGAACAGCAGGGCCACCCCCAGGAGACAACCATGAGCCCTCATACTAACAGCTCTGTGGCAGCTGCGTCACTACAGCATCGGTGAATAATTGAGCCCGATCCAGGAGGGGGATGTGGAGAGGAACAGGGTGATTCCTCAGGGTCTGATAAGGACCAACACTCTGATTTGACCATCACTGTGTGTAGGGAAGCAGCCAACGGGTGGGACAGAGACCTTTCCTTAGGGAAAGATCCTGATGCAGCATTTTGCCTGACGAAGCTTGTAAGATCAAGGCAGCCACACTGAGGTCTCTTTACATCTATGCCATTGTGTGTTCTGCACAACTCTGTGTTCCCTGTGGTCAGAACTCTTTACCCTGAAGCCTCATTCTATAGACGTCACTCACACAGAAAAGCTAGGAATAGACTCTGAACAATGCCCGAATGGCAGCAGACTTGGGCTACCAGAAAATCTAGGCATTGGTGTATATTTTTTCTATTAAGTAAGCACAGATTTCAAGATATTAACAGGGCTTACAGCTCAGAAAAATAAAATAGAGGTTTTAGCACCATTGCCCAACTGATTTGAAATTGTGCCACTCAAATAAAAAGAACAGATGAAACATTTTAATATAATAAATGTATCCTTTGGGCTTTTTCATCTACAGTTTTTATCTTGGGACCATATTGTGCAAAAAGAATAACGACTTACAGTCATTCCCATTTTATAAGTTATCAGAGTTAATTCCTAAGGAATTGAAGTTAATATCTCTGATAAGGAAAAGTTAGATTTAAATTAGAAAATAATTTAGTTTGAATATCTCCTGATAAATACCTTTTATGTGACTATTACGTAAATAAGCCTTCATTGGGCCAAATTTTGTGATGCGCAGTTTGTCTACATGATGTATAAAAAACACTCTATAGGGTCTCTCCTTATTTTTTTTTTTTTTTGGTTTGGGAATTTTTTCCTACTTCAAATAGAATCATATACATACATATGTACATAATCATATATATATGCACATGCATATATATATATACACATATATATGTATATACATAAATAACCATTTAAATTTCAGTTTGATTAAAACATAACTCAGGGAAAAAGAGCTGGCTGGGTTGCCAGAGACAGTTGTCCCAGTACATATCAGAGAAAGATTTGATTCCACGTCCATCTGTCCCCAGACTCTACACTGGGACGCATAAAGCCGGGGCCTTCAGAGGAACCAAACTGCCATCACGTCAAGGACAGTTTCTCAGACATCTTTGTGTTCCCCTCAATGACTTGCCGCACTTTGCATGGCAAGGCACTCAATAAATATTTGTTGGATGAAGAATTCTGGGCTGAGGTTCCAACCTACCATGGATTTAGTGACTCAGTGTCCTGCAGCACAGAGCTGCAAGTGGTTACTCAGCCAGGCGACTTCAGGGAACATTTGAAATCAATTACGGGTGCGGAGGAACCTGTTAAAATGTCCTCTTTTGTGTATGTCGGGGTTGAAGTGGGGGATGGAACGGAAGTTGAAGTGGTAGGAACGGCTCAGATGGTTTCAGGGTTATGCACTGGACCTTAAAGAGTCCACACCAGAATAGGACAGAAGTTGGCTTTTTTAAACACTAAATTCTAATGGCCCAACCTAATGGGCTCCTGACCTCAAGCTACTCCTAGCTTGCCACATAGCCTCAAAGTGCCAGACCTTTGACTGGCTACCTTTGTGAAGAACCACATGAGGGAGCAGACCTCTCTCTGCCGCCACCAGACTGCTCCAACTGTGGGGTGGCAACTGTGGTCTACCTTTCAGAAAGCCCAGAGGATGACCAGCAGAATCCCCTCCATACCTGAAGTTTGTGTACCCTGCATTGCCCTCAATCCTCAATAAAAACATTCTTGCAACTCATTCTGGAGTCTGACTTGTTTCCGAAGAATGCAGGAACTTAGAGTGCAGGGAGAGGGTAATTCTAGCTGATTTTGTTTTCTTCAGAGCTTGCTAGAGCTAGAAGTTAGTCACAACTCTAATAAAAAAGAAAAGGGGTGGGGAGGGGGAGTCACTTCAGCCATCCAGACAGGCCTTTCAAAAAAAGAAAAAGACGCATGAAGTGGACCCTGAGGGATGCCTGCCAGCAACATTTTAGGAGAAGGTGATTAAATTACAGCCCAGAGGCCAGGACAGGACAGCCCTCAAGGAAACTAGAGAAAGTCCCAACTTTGTGGCTTCATAATCTCCTGTGCACGAGACAACACTGCCACCTAGCGTCCAGTATTAAAACTATTCCCTAAGGTCCCATAGCTGTGGGTAGGGGCTTCTTTTGCTGTGACTGGTATTGACTAAATTGTTTGAGGTCTCTGATGAGGAAAAACTGCCCCAAGCATGGTAGGTAGAGGACTTGGAAGCTGGTTAGAGTTAAGTGGGCGGAACCTGAGGTTTGAAATCTATTGGTAGAGTGAGATCCAAGTCTTGGCCCACCCTCAGAGGAGCAACAGTAGAGCTACAGGCCAGCTTGACTCCACCTTGTCGATCTGTGTAACTCAAGTCCCACCATACTAGGAACAGATACACACAATCTTGAGGGCCCATGTCAGCAGAAAAAAGGAAGATGGATTGTTGAGAGCTGTAAAGTTGTGCAAAGAGAGTCAAGTCACTCGAAGTCGCTATTACCAGTAACTTGATTTTGGTAACCTCGTGATATTTAGCCATGCCATTCACAGGGGAAATAGCAGCATAGACAATGGGTAGACATGGATGCTAACTCCTAAACAGTCTACTTGCTGAGCCCAAAGAACTGAGGCCTTGCTATCCATTCCGGCCTCCCACGGGATTTTAACCCCCTTTGATAATTTGGGCTGCGTACACCGTCTGAAGAAAGACAGAGGATAGAATGGGTGAGGGGAGGGCTTGGCTGTCATCTGCTCCCCACCTCTGACAGGCAGACCTTAAAGGGAAGTCCCGGAACACTGCAAGAGCCACTTGGATTTGAGGAGAAAGAAACCTTAGAAGGTAAATTGCTAGAAACAATTTCCTGCCCAATTTTACATGCTCTGAGAGGATGCAGTCCAACCATGCCTCAGCTCTCCCTGAAGGAGGTGAGACAGAAGGACGGGAGAGGTAAAGGACAGAGGTCAAGTGCTCTGTTCCTGATTTCCAGGATTGGACTTTAATAACCCCAAGCAATAGTCTCCCACGTATATTCTTTTTGGATTCTCCTCTCAGGCTTCACAGCCAGGGAACTGATCCCAGGGCTCGACGTTGCTACTGCAGGAGGAAGTATAGGCAGATCCGTGTGGGCCTCAATCTAGACTGCGAGCTTGCAGGCTCCTTGGCAGATGGGCACTAGGAAGCCAGACTAGGCAGCACGAAGATGTCATCTGGGGGAAACTGTGAAGCTGCCAACTCCGATCAGATAATCATCTCATTATTTCTTCCATTTTGGCCCCAGAATAAGGATTTCCTTCTCCTCTTTCTCTGCCCCCACCTAGCTTACAGCCTGGCCCCTTCTCTCACCCCCTCTCCCACCCAAAACTAAAATAAAGCAAAGCCACATGACTGGAGAGTGCTCAGTGTCTGGGAATCCCAGATTCTGAACGAGAAATCGCAGCCAAAGAGGGGGAGACACAGTGTCCACAAGGATGTTCCAGAGACACCCCATTGGAAGAGGCTTCTTCCCTCCTGATTTCTTTGCCTAGTCTGCAACTTATTTGGAGACACTTAGAAACCTGAGTGATTGTTGTTGTTGTTGTTGTTGTTGTTTTGGTTTAGTTTGGGTTTTGGGGTTTTCTTTGGTTGGTTGGTTAGTTGGTTGATTGGTTGGTTTGCTTTGGTTTGTGTTTTGTTTGTTTGTTGAGATATCAAATGATTCATGAACTCCTACATTGCTCTCCCTGCCCCCAGCCTGGTTCTGACATGCCCCTCATTGCCTCAGTTTCTCCATCAACGTAATGGAACTGACGAACAGGAAAGGGTGTGTGGCTGATCCAGATTGGTGCCATTATGTCTTCTGATAAGTATTTGATTATTTTTTAGTTGGTGCATAAAGTAACTTGGTCTCGTTGTGACATTCTTCTGCCTTTTTGTCCCCATACTCTTTTGGGGGAGTGTATAAACAAATAAGGAAACACCACAGGGATAAAGTATCTTTTCCTCACTCCTGCCTGAAATCAACTTTTTCAGATAGGAAAAGAAAAACAATGGCTCCAAACCCAGCTCTTTTCTTTGTCATTCTAGGTGTTTCTGTTAATCAAAATAAACACAGGTAACAAGCCCAAATAAATGCCTCTGATTATCATTATAGAGCTGTGTTAAACAAGCTTTCCTGTTTATTTAGGTCTTTACAACAATAGCCAGGGCTAGAAGTCAGGACCCTAGCCTGCAAGTGTCTACCTTTTCCAGCAGATCTGTTCGGGTCAAGAGAAGGGAATCTAGGGTATAGAACAGGAGCTACCTTTTTTCCTAGTTCCCGGGTGGCAGCCTGTTCCCTTGCTGTTTGGACCCAACTGGACATTATTCACTACTACCATCCTTGGACTACCCTCTGCTTTCCAGAGGTGCCTGGATACCCCATGCTAGACTGTGAGAAGCAGTATGAACCCCCCCTCCTTGACAAAGAATCCAAGTCTGTTCCCTTTAAAAGGGGGAACGATCTAAACGGAGGTCTCCTAAAGTATAAGCACCACGTATAGAACTCTGAGAAATCGACAATGACAATGATGTCTTGGGTAGGAGTCATTTTCCCTTTGATGGTGCCTCGGCTACTTCTGCACTGATAAATAACCCCCACACCCACACAGCCCCTCTGGCCAAGCCTTCCTAGCTCTCCTGCTTTAGGCTGTTCCCCCCTTTCTATTCTCCATTTCTCCTACAACAGAAATGGAGTCTGCCACACCCCCGGGACCCGAGAAAGCCCAGGAGTAGGATAGGACATTACCTGCAATGATGGCTGGGTTGCTCTGGCCTCCCTCTGCTCTCACCCAGGCTTCCACTGTGAACGCCTCCCGGGGAATCTCAGCCAGCACTTCTGGACGCAGCAACAGCCGCTCCCTCTTCCCAGAGAAATACAGTACAGGCAATCCTCCTTGGGGGTTAAAGGTCTCTGCTCTCCGGGCAGAGGCCCCTCTACCATTTTGGATGGTGCCCTCCAATAGACTGTCACTATGTCCAAGCTTAAGGGGGTCTTTAGACCAAAGCTGGAAATCTTGAGGGGTATTCTGGGGGTCTCCGGTCATATCTTCTGCCTGCCTCTTCTGCACTTGGCGAGGAAGCCTAGACTTGGACCGGCCCTTCCCCTGGGTCTCTGCTGTGGGTCCCTTCTGATATGCGAAGGTGGCAATGGTGGAGACAGCAATCTCTGAGCTTCCCCGAATCGCAGTCTCACCTAGAGCCTCCTTAGATCCTCCCTTGCCAAGATAAGTGTCATCATCTCTCAGCAGCTGCGATTGCCCAATAGGACCATCCCCTACCCACGGGGCAGCTGGCTGCTGAGAGTCTCTGCTTGCTCCTGCTGGGTTTTCAGTCAGGTCTCGGGGAACACCACTCCGAACCTGTGTCTCTGTGCTTCCCTGATTCCATTCTGCATCCTGGGTGTGCTGCGTCCCCACCGGATAGGACCTTAGGTAGTTTTCGAGGCGGCTTGGGTAGACCCCAAAGAGATGGTGTTGTGGAGCACTTCTAGGTCTTCGCACCCTGTACCCCAGCCAACAGCGTTCCCCTTCCAACAGCACCTGGTTGAGGTGTTCCTTCTGGGCCAGGAATTTCTTGCGTTTCCAGCCCAGCTCTGAGTTGGTGGTACTGAATGCCCACCCGGCCAGGACCACCAGGCTTATTCTGAGGACCTTCCAACACATCATATCTCCCTCAGTTTGCGCCTTAGAACCCGGAAGTCAGCTTCTGGGAACCACACAAGAATGATGGGGAGAAGAAGGAAAGGCAAGCAGCAATGGAATTGAAGTCACCAGGGAAATGGATTCACAAGCCAACCTTTCTCAAGTGGCCCCAGGAGAATGCCTCTCCTGGCTACCTGTCATGGGGATTCAGCTAGCCCCAGTGGTGGCTTCTGTAACTTTCTTCCTTGACCTCTCTTGCTTGATTTCAGTCCTTCAGAATGAAGTTCAGTGTTCTTACTTTGAATCTTCACCCAGGGATCTCAGGTTTCCTTCCTTCAGTAACTTCTCTCCTCACTGATAAGAGAAGAGAATGTATGACGTAAGCCAAATTCTCTCCGACACACACCACCCCAGCTGGTCATTCAAAATAATCTTATTCTCTAATGATCTCTTCTGGATCTTCTCCCTTCCCTAGGAGTTAGAGTCTCTTTTTAGATCCCATCACCCACAATACACTCAACTTAAAGTAAATTGCTAGAAGAAGAAGAAAAAAAAAACTTTTAGGTTGAGACACAATTTGATGCTTATTCTCTTAAAAAAAAAAAAAAGTAAAAATAATCCGGGGGCATAAAGATCCAAACTGGTACTTAACTTTCTCTCCTCAGACGTCCTCAGTCAGGTGTCCATGCAGCTCCCAGCCTGCCTGGGTCGGTGAGCACTCCTGCAGCGTGGCACTCCCGGTTGCTGACTATTGAAGAGAGTGTTTTAATTCCTGTCCAACTTGTTGGTATGCTGCAAGTCTCTGTAAAGTTCTCTGGTTGTCAGTCTGCTGGTCTACTGTTCAAATGAGTCTGGGAGGCCTGGGTTTCACCTTCGGAGAGACTGGTGGGTCCCTAAAGATAGATAACAAGGCCAAGATGAACCGCATATACATCAAGGGACCTGTTCCCTCTGATCTCTCCTGCTCTCGCTCTCTCTTGCTCTCTCTCTCTCTCTCTCTCTCTCTCTCTCTCTCTCTCTCTCTCTCTCTGCCTATAATTATCTCCTTGGTTTTTATTTTTTTATTTAAAGCAATGATGATGTCAAAGCTAATAAGTTTGGTACATCACCCCTCCTACTCCCTGTCCCCTCCTTTCCCCTGAGCACCCCTTCCCCCACCTCTCTGAGGCACAAGGGACAGATACTCCTCTTGGTTTCCCCAGTAAACATCACAGGCTTTCTCTCTCAGCAGCCACAGCCACACAATCAATATAAAACAATCAATACTGTTTGGGAGCATTCCTTTCTGTATGTAGCCTCTCTCTCTCTCTCTCTCTCTCTCTCACACACACACACACACACACACACACACACACACACACTTTGAATGGACCTGGTCAATAAACACTCGCTAGCCTTTTGGAGACCAGTCACATCTCTTCCTTTTGATTTATGACAAGCCCCCTACATTTTTCCCCTTATTTTACTCTATCATTTCAGATGTAAAAGGACAATAATAAATTCACTTCCTCTTGGACAGTGAAGGAAAGGAGAAATCAATTACCTTGCCACGAGAAGCACTAACTGGAAACACCGTGTGCTCCTAGCGTATAGACATCCTTTTTCTCTCAGAAGTTTCTCAATCTAAAGTTAGTAAAAGTCACCATATGCCGAGTGAACAAATAAACACACGAGGTGCTCAAGATAAGTCATTTACACAAATGAACAGCTAAACCGAGGCAGCTATTCTTTGATTGATCTGAAATGAATGGGGAAAATGGGGGGAGGGGGAGGAAACTGAGTTTAACCTCTGCGTTGTTTGCCTTGGTGTTAGACGCCAGCCTTCCTAAAGACTTCCCGTCCCTTACAGGAACATGCATGTATACCGGACACACTGGACAAACACATGGACGCATGCAGAGAATGCAGGCATGCTTGCCCACAGGTAGTATCAAACAGGTATAAATATCCATTGAGCCCTTCTTTCAAGTAATAAGAAAAACCACTTAGACTTTTAAAATCCCTGCTTCTGCTGCTCCTATCTAACTCACACAGCCCGCGTGCTCTGGCATAAGATCAGGGTCCTTCCCTCACCCTGGGTCTCCTCATCTCTCTGAACTCCTTCCTTCCAGTTGATAGCTGACTTAACTGCTTTTAAAATGTTGTGTCCTGTGCACCCCATCCCACGTGCACCCTCTTTCCTCATGTAGCATGGAATCGAGCCTCAAAGCAAGTCCCCAAAGAAGCTCTCAATTCAAGCACGTGGACACTGCTGAGCAGACACCCCTAAGTTCTCCACTGTCCCTCTTCTTTTATAACTTCCCTGGCTCCATGAACTTTTCTGACTCAGTTTTCCCCACCTGAAGCAGATCAAGAATAGAAATTGAGACTGGGGGGTCGGGGGTAGAGAAAGCCAGAAAAGCAGAGGAGAGGAGGGGCGAGGAAGGGAGCTAGAGAGGAAAGAAGGAGAGGGAGGGGGATGAGAGAAGGAGAGAGAGAGAGAGAGAGAGAGAGAGAGAGAGAGAGAGAGAGAGAGAGAGAGAGAAGAAGAAGAAGAAGAAGGAGGAGGAGGAGGAGGAGGAGGAGGAGGAAGACAAGGAGGAAGACGAGGAGGAGGAGATATTAGGAAGAGATAGATGGCTTAGCTTCTGAGAAAAAAAAGAGACTCAGGCAAGAAAAGAAGTCAACCCCTCCCCTTGCCCCCTTGCCACCCCAAGGACCCTCGGAAAAACATCTCCTACCATTCATTTCAGGAAGAGGGGATAGGACATCAGAAAAGGGTTCCGCCTGCTTTTCTGCCCCTGAGTGTGTGGGTGATCTTGCATCCCCTACAGGACTCTCCTGGCTCTCAGCTGCTAGTAATCCATTCATAAGATTTCAAGGCAACACCAGACTCAGGCTTCCAGTTCAGTTTCTCTCTCTCTCCCCTTCATTCCTTTGCACACCACTCTTCAGCTCTTGGCAGTCCAAAGTTTAAAAAAAAAATGTTGAACCATTTCTGTGTTTTCCTCCTGTTGTAACTTGGGCTGTGACATCATAACCCTGCCCACCAACACCCCACCTCTCTCCCTCTCCACCCCCCCTCACCAGCCCCATGCCCCCAAACACTCTCCCCCACCCACAAAGAAGAAGGTCTCCTGTCAGTTCTAATGTGTGAAAACACAAAGCTCCTGGAAGGTGCCCCCTCCTTCCCCTCGGTGCCCCTCCTGCCTCCCCCTCCCTGCCTTACCCACCGCTCAGCCCCGGCTCTCAGGCTTTTAACAATGATCCCATCTGTTTGACATGTGCGGAAAGGTGGGCTGGATTCAAATAATCTGTCAAGTGAATCGGATCAAAAACACAGCAACCCCCTCCTCAATTCCATCACACACACTCACACAGACACTCATACCCAAAGCCGGAGCAAAAGTGTGAGCGAAGTCAGACTTACACAACGCCCACCCTTGATGCCAGGGAGACAGACACCAAACATGCCAAGGGAAAGCACAAATTTATACATATATAAATTCTGTTGCTTATTTGTTTATGAGAGACACCCACACCCCAAGTCTTCAACCCCTCTTCTTCAAACCCTGCCACTCCGCAAAGTGCACAGATTTGAAAGCTGGTAGAATCTGTTTTGAAATCTCCAACGAGAGGGTTTTTCCCCCTTTTTTTTTTCACTCCAAAGCACTATCTGTGACGATCAGGCTCAAGCAGGGTTGCCAGCAAATGCAGGAGGCCCCTTCTAGGGTACAGGCTTTCAAACCAGCAAAGCTAGAGGGAATGAATTTAAGGACACACAGCAGGAGCTGGCTGAATTCATTTTATTTTGACGGGGTAGTTGGGGGAGGAATATCATTTCTGAAATGCCCAAGGAATGAAAGGAGAGGGTATGGATTTCTTAAACAGTCCTTGCAAGAGGAGCGGTGTCCTGGTCTGCAGGTAAATCTAGAAGGCAAGAAATTGGAGCTGTATAAAGGAGGGCCAGGACACAGAGGGGGAGCAGGGAAAGGGGAAGAAAGGAAAGAGAGCAGCAAGGAAAAGGGGATGGGGAAGGAGAGAGGGGAGAAAGGGTGAAAGGCAGAGAGGGGGCCAAGGGAAAGAGGGGAAGGAGGGAGAGAGGAGAGCCAGGGGAAGGAAGGAAGGTGAGAAGGAGGAGGAGAGACAGAAGGGAAAGGGCTGACATGAAAAGGGGAAGGCAGGAGGGTTGGGAAAGATGAATCTGGGGGCAGGAAGGATTGGGAGAGAGGTGTGGGGAAGACCTGAGGGGAGATTGGAACAGGGAGGGAGAGAAGGGGGAGGGGTAGCGAGTACATGAACTCTGGAGACCAGAAAGGCAGTTAGAGCCCCACTGGGTAAACACAGCACAAATACAGAGGCAGGTGAAGAAAGTCACTGAGAAATGGGGCTGAGCAAACAAAGGGCACACGGTGGAGGGACTGTCTCGGGGACAGGGCACAGTTTTTAAAGCTGGGAGGGAGTCCCACATTGTCTCTGTAAAGAATCCCTTCTTCTCCACTCCTGCTGCCGGCCTCTCCTCTTTTACTATCCCTGGCTCACACTCCTCCTCTTACCTTTGTTGTCCTAGCATGCCAGCCTCCTGGAAAATACAGGAATAAAATTCTAACACCCACCCAAAAAGAAAAAAGAAAAAAAGAAAGGAAAAGAAAAAAAGAAAGGAAAAGAAACATAAACAAACACCTTTTTAAAATCTGCCTCTTTGTTCTGCCCACTAAAGATTCTGGATTCGCTTATCTAGACTGGGCTGTGTGTGGCCGTCTATACTTCATTTTGACACAAATTGTTTCCTTCAGATGCCAGGGGGAGTTTTGCCTGGATTCACTGCCACGGTGGGGCTGGTCTGTTCCCATCAGCAATGTCATCATTAATATTAGGAGTCTCTGAGCAGAGAGAGGAACAGGTCTATGCTGGCATCCAGAGTACTAACAAAGCAAGAGAATAGGAAAGACCCTTAATATGGTCAGTGGTCCTCTTTGACTTCCTAATTCCAAAATCTGAGGGAAAGTCTCAGCTGGGAGCCTGCCAAGGAGTGGAATAATAGAAGCATCCTAGAGCACAACCAAACGCAGCATCTATATATAGGCTCTGGGTCTGTTTTAGCTACTTGCAGACTAAAGTGACACCCGGAAACAAACATTTCAGCAATATGTTTATTGGAATCCCATTCAGCTGGTCCTGGAAAGAGTGAAAAGAGACTGAAAAGGCTTCACTAGGAGGTTCGGAATTGTTGCTTTCTGCTCCTCTGGCTCTGATGCTCAGAGTCTGGAGTCAGTGGCACCTCCTAGGGCAGTGTAAGCTTTAGAGTGACTTATAGCCTTTCTTTTTCACAGGTGGGGCAAAGCCACACACTTAGTAGCAGGGCCCTGTGTAGCACCTAGCTCTCTTAAGGCCCTACCCACCTTCCTTGTTTGTCCCTGTCTGTGCCCCTGTCTTTGCCTGTCTCACTGGTAAGCCAGGCAAGTGTCATGAGACTAGAAAAGAAAATCAAAGACTGGCCTCTGCTTCTCGTGTTTCACATCCAGATGAAAGTGCCTAGGGAATCTCTGTAGGTCAAACAGTTCTGTAATTCAGGGACACACAGAGAGAAGGAAATGGAAATCTAGATCTCACTCCCCTTCCTGTGCATTCCGAACCAAGGGAAGCTCCATCTTCTTGTGAAACTGTGAAGTACCCTACTGCTAAACAACCCTATCTCCCACCCACCCCCAATACAATGGCTTATACATTATCAGTTCTGTTAATGATTTTGTTTTGAAGATTGCCTTTATGCAAGTAGATCAAGGAACTCCACACATAGGCTAGCTTTCCCAGCATCCTCCGGAAGTAGCCTGACAGAAACTGCATACCAGAGGCATAGATCTTTCCTGGGGCAAGTATTTCTGGTGAGATTTGAGCCTTGGAGCCAGTTTGTAGGGTCTGCTAGGTGACTGAGAATCCAAGGAGTGATGCTGCAAACAGGCCTGCCTTTTTCATCCTCAATGGTCAATGCCCTAATAAGAATGATAACAATAAAAAACTGTCTTTCCTTTCCACCTAACCACATTTGTGTGCATTCTTTCTCCTTACCCACGTTATGCCCATTTTACATATCAGGATTCTGAGGATGAAAGATAGGAAGCCACAAACCCACAGACCATAAGAGCACATCCAGGACAAATCTCAACTACATTGTGCCAAGTGAAAGAAGCCGGTCTCAATGGGCTGGCTATGTACACTGTGTGGTTCTGAAAGGCAAGGCTCAGGTAAGTGCTTGCTGGGAGCTGAGGGCTGGGGAGAGAGGAATAAGAAGGCTACAGAGCAACTGGAGTTCTTGGGGGACTGTTCTTTATCTTGAAAGTAGTGAGTGGATACCTTTACTAAAACTCAAAGCATGCGTACTAAAAAGGCTAATATATTTGAGCGACACCCCAGTTATGGGAGGGAAAATAGAGTAGGTGATAGAATGATGTTCTCTTGATATCCTGCAGGTGGCAAAGACCAAAAGAGACAGGGGTGTGATTCAGTCATGCCCAGGGGCCCTCCTTGGCCTGAACTCACCCTGATATTCTGACGTACACTCCATGGGGACTCTGTGCAGACAGACTAGTTGGAACAGATAGCTGACTGATAGTCACAGCTTCCTCAGCCTGGAGATTCAACAAACAAAATAACCAGGTTCCAAACGAGCACTGGTAGCACTGCTCTGCTATGTATCTGCCTACATTTTGGAAGAACATTAGTGAGCTCTAAACTACTTGTATTAAAAACTGGAGGCAAACTTCTAAGGATTCAGGTTTATTGGATGCATGGGCCGAGGCAAGAGGCATGCTGAGGCAGGACATGTGGAGAACACTTTTTTTTAACTACCTCTGGTGCATTGTGGGCTACAAGAAAGGTTACAATTGTTTAAGAACCGTCATTAAAATTAAGGTTTACAAAACTTAAAGTTACATTGGAATTTGTGTCTCCATAGTTCCACACATGGGCATGTTACAAAGATATCCAAGGCAATCAATTCAGTTGAGTCTTAAAGTCAATTTTGAGTTACATACTAGACACTATCAAACAGTACTAAAAAGTGTAAGAGGAGGTATTTGTCATGATTAGTTCCAAGTTACTTGAATGAAGCTTGGTGAACAAATATATGTTCAAAGATTAATCTGCATGCTTTTATGAAAGAAACTCTATAGAAGAAATTTTCATCTGTGAATCTTTAAGAAAACAAATATTCTTCACGATATGACTCTATCACATTTTATGAGTTGAAGAATTTAGCTGACCAAACACTGACTTTTTCCAAGGAAGAAAGAAAGCATTGTGGTGTAAACTGCATGTGAATGAGAACATCAGTCCTTCCATATGTATCACAGATTTACCTTCCAATTTGGCGTTACTAATTTTGCTCAGTTTGCACATCCTTAACCTCCGTTTCAATCTCAAACCCAGACTCTGTCTCTGCCTGTCTGTCTCTCTGTCTTTCTGTCTGTCTCTGTCTCTCTGACTCTCTCTCTCTCTCTCTCTCTCTCTCTCTCTCTCTCTCTCTCTCTCTCTCCAGTACCCTGGTCTGATTGTTCCACGTAGAAAAACCTTTCTTTTCTTTTCTTTTCTTTTCTTTCTTTTTCTTCCTTCCTTTCTTTTCTTCTCTTTTCCTTTCTTTCTTTCTTTCTTGACCATGTTTTATTATAAATTCTTAGTTGGCCTTAAAATCATAATCCTTCTCCCTCAGTCCTCTAAGAGTTTAGATTATTGGTATGTATACTATATCTAGTTGCCTTTAAAGAATATTGCAGAAAACACATTTTCTTACAATAAAATTATTTTCTAAAAAAAAAAAAAAAAAAAAAAAAAAACTGGAGGCAAGACCAGTAAGTCCCTACTAGACCACACCTAAGATCATAGAAGTTTTTAACCCAAATATTTTCAAAGAAATATTTTTCTAAAGTTCTCTCTCTCTCTCTGTCTCTCTGTCTCTCTGTCTCTGTCTCTGTCTCTCTGTGTGAAAGAGAGTCATATATATGACATATATATGTTGGTCAATGCCCAGTTCCTATAAATATTCCAGGGACTTAAGGGTACATTAGCAGTAAGGACCCACAACATTGATTTCAGTCCTTAAATAAAGATATATATTAAAATGTAATGGCACTAAAATACTAATATTCGTAAATGGAGGTAATATGTGGGAAGTTTTGGTGCTTAACTACATGTCATTGTCCCATATTTAACAAATCCAATATCATAATGAGAGTATCTGATATTAAAATGAGATTTTTTAAAAATAAATACCTCAATTTAAATTTTTGATAATTTCACAAATATGTCAATAGTATTAACAATAATAAAAGCTAATATTTATTATTAAAATATATCATTTACTGTATTGGTGTGGTGTGTTTATGTGTATGTGTCTGTATGTGTTTGTGTGTGTAAATTAATTCAATCTTTATAATATTTCTATGAGGTAAGTGTTGCCATCTCTATTTTCAGTTGAAGATTAACAACATTTACTGAGCATAAATATTCTACTTGCTAAATGTAACATCATCATAGGTATACTATGCCATATATATATATATATATATATATATGTACATATATACATATATATATATGTATATATATGTGTGTGTATATATCACATATCAATGAATTTATTAACTATCTCCTGAGATAGTTGTTTGGTAACTTTCCCTAGAGAGATATAAACAAATATTCACTCATCCCAGTTCATCAATAGAGCAAATTATCAGGTTCCATCAAGGGCCACCAGGCTGAGCTAATGAATTTACTGGGTTCCAGTAGCATGGGTGACTCTAAAGCAGTTGCATTATACCATCTCAGCAAACCTTCTGCTTCATATAAACACCTATCAAGACCTATGCAGCTAGGGGCTAGATAGCATAAAAGCTAGAATTCCAGGTGAAGTTTTGGTTACCCTCTCTCTCATACATGCATCTGTGAGGGAATGCTTAATTTGGTACTGTACCTAAAAGGTTACTTTCATCAAGATAGAAGTTTCCTAGCTGCTACCATAGATCCAACTGTCAGTTTGTTTTACTTATTTGTTATCATGAATTCAGGGATACTCCAGAAATCTCTGCCCCATGATAGTAATTGTCACGTTGTGTCTGGAGAACACAGCTTGTTCTGCTATGGTCCCTGCTTCCAAATGGAACGCCTCAGCCTATGAATTAAAGCAACTGAGCTATCTACCTGGAAGAGAACCTGGGAGCCTTCACTTTATTTTTTGTTTGTTGGTTTGTTTGTTTGTTTTTTGAGACAGGGTTTCTCTGTGTGGCTCTAGCTGTCCTGGAACTCACTGGGTAAACCAGGCTGACCTTGAACTCACAGAGCTCTGCCTGCCTCTGCCTCTGGAGTGCTAGGATTAAAGAAAGGCATGTACCACCACCGCCCAGCTGAGCCTTCACCATCAATCACCATTTTGCATTATGTCTTTAGGATGGACTTAAGTACACATGAATTACCACTTCATTCCTAACATGATAAAACCAGTCTATTCCTCTTAGGAACCAGTCAGTAATTTCTCAGGAGTAATGGAAAGAGCATTCTTAGACCCTTGTCTAGTACCTATTCTTGATAAGCTTCTGATTGCTCTAAGAAATGTGATCCCAGCTGGTATCAACAGGATTTGCAAGCTTCGTGTCTGTCAACCACAAGGTACCTCCAAAGGACCCCCAAGAGCTCCTGGTTTTAGTACCCTTGCTCACCAGATCCATCATGTCCCCATTTACAACAAAAACCAAATAACTAACCCATTAAACATAAAAGTTCAGATTCATTCATTTCATAAAAATAAAATCAGACAGATTGGACAAGTGTAATATTGCTTGGTTAGCTAATGCTGAACTTTCACACTAATAACAGCTACTAGTTGATAATCTTCTGACCACCATAAAATATGTGCTTTATTTTCTGGGGAAAAAAAACACTAAAATGATTTTTTAAACATTTTTATTGATTCTTTGTGAGTTTTACATAATGCACCCAGTCCCATGCATGTTCTTGTCCCCTCATATCCACCTTTCACCCTTGCAACCTCCCCCACAAAATAAACACACAAACAAATGAAAAAAAAAAAACAAAACAAAGCACAGAAACTTCTCTTTATCAAAGTCTTAGTATGTCACAGTGTGTCCCACAGTATAGCCCTCTATACCTCTTCATTTGCAAATGTTCATTACAATGGGTAATTGGTTCAGTTCCAGGTCTCTGGCTTCTTTGACACCATCAATCAATATTGGATTCTCACCAGGACTCCTCCTGGTTAACTTGCTGCTGCCCTGTGTCACAGAGATCCTCCAGCTTTTGCTAGGCAGGACTGTCCCTTTCACACACCACAATAGTTCACAGATGATGTAGATGTTGGAGTGGGCCAATTCAAAGCCTTGGACCTGGGCATGGGTGGTAGCTGAGCTGCTCAACCTGCTCACTCCCCTTTATCCAAACCACCAAAGCAAGCTTTCCAGCACTGCTCCGGTTAGGCCACCCAATGCTACCACTGGCAGAAGGCTCAGTCAGTTCTCCTGGTCTCATGCCCTCGGGGCTGACTCACCCACACCCACATCTCAAGAGACAGCTCCACTGTACTGGGCCCACTCTTCCAAGTGCCACAGCCAGGGGGGGGTCTGGGTCAGGTCTCCTGCTCTCACATCCTTGGGACTGGCTCTCATGATCTCCGGGCAATTCTCTCTCTACTAATGCTATTGGTGAGGGGTAAGAGGAAGGGCATCACATCACCCCCATGCCCACTCTACCTCAGGGCAGACAAGTAGTAGGGCCAGCTCTCCTGCTCTTAGACCCACAGGGCTGGCTCATCTGCATATCCTCCTTCAGGGACAGCTCTACTGTGCTGCCCAGGTAAGGTGCAGGGACCATTCTCCTGAGTGCTACAACCAGTGAGGGGTAGGGCCAGCCAGTTCACCCGCTCTCGTGACACTGGGGGTTGAGTTAGGAGTGAGGGAAGCATCACCACCCACTGTAGCCCCCATGCCACCACAGGGCAGACAAGTGGCAAGATCAGCTCCCACATGTTCATGCCCTCAGGCTGGTTTGCCAGTGCCATCACCACCATCCACTACGCTGCCCAGGCAAAATGCAGAGCCTGCTCTCCTGAGTACTGCAACCAGTAAGAGACCTGACCAGTTCTGCCTAGTTCCTGGTGACTTCCCAGACCGGGGATGTTCCCATGTTCTCTCAAGGTAATATGAGCCAAGGACATGAACCTCAACCCCTGCTGCTGCATAGCCAAGAACCCAGACATGGCCCTCAGCGGCAACATGGGTTGTGGTCATCCAGTGGCTCTAGGTGAAAAAGGGATCACCTGAAAGGGGGACTGGAAATGTAAAGGACGGGAGTGAGAGAAGAACAGAGCCAAGACAGTGTTCTGATCAAGGCTCAACTTTATTACAGTACACACAGAATATAAAGGGAAAAACCACAAAACCCACCCCCAAGTCAATATTGCTGACAAGACTGTCTCATGTTGGCAGCCGACAGCATGGTTTCCCAGTTTTCAGAAATAGTCCCTTTTTTAGAGAAGATAAAACTGGAAACAGGCAAAAATGGAATTCCCAACTTTGATAAGGGATTTTCACTAAGTACATTGAAGCAAGAGCAGGTGACGTGGCAACCTCTGCAGTGCAGGTCAGGGTAGAAGCTCCACAGGTTCTTCCTTTTAGTTTTAAAAAGCAGGCTTTACAAAAAGCCAGAAGAGGGCACAGGAAATGCCTGTTCACCTTATCCCATCTATGGAGAGGGCAGGACAAAGGTGACTGTGCCTGTCATAGGTTGGTCCACCCTGTGGGCTCTTACTCGTCACTGACTAACCAGCCATTGGTTGTTGAACCTTCCCGCCCCCCCTCATTACTGAGTCTCATGCTTCAACTGAGCAAGCTACACATCCAGCAGCACTGGGTCTGTAGTCAAGTGTTGATCCCGGAGCGCCAAAGTGATATTGATGGCCTTCTGATGAAAGACATGTTCCCTATGCTGAGTATTCCATACGCATCAGAACAAGAGAAGGAAACCCACAAAGACACCTCCCATGAGGGCATAGGTAACAATCCAGGATTGATTTAAAAAGCTTCTTAACATTATTCCAAACTTTACCTAAAAAGGAGGAATCCAAATCTAAAACCTTAACATACACAGCAAACAAATTAGCAAAACCTTGGGTTAATATAAGAGAGAAATTCAAAAACTCATTGTTCTGTCATCCTTTGATAAAGGAAGCCAATCATTCTTATTCTAGAGAATTATTTTTAACTGAAAATGGGCACAAACAGGAAGATTAATACCTAGAGTCACAATCAAACTAAGCCAGAATAAAACATCATGCTAAGTTTCTCAACCTCCATGGCTAAAAGATCAATCTGTTGCTGGAATGCCAAAACTGCCCAATGTAAATGACCATTCAACAGCTGCTGGGTCACAAAGGCCTAGGAGGAAACACTAACTGCATCATTCAAGGTCTTAGCAGTTACAACATTTTGCATAATAGCCATGGTGGCTACCACTCCTCCAACCAAGGTCAGGAGCACTGCAGAAACAATGGTGGCTGTAACACCAAAATCCCTAGTCCCCCAGATCGAACCACAGCTTTATTTGGGAAAAATGTCCTTCAGGAACCCATAATGAGGTGGGACACGAAGCAAAACCGCTGAGGAAGAACTTCCATGCCAGCAAGGAGACAATAAACAACTCTCATTGCTACAATTAACTTCCTCTGCAGCAAGGGATGAATTAGTAACTAAAAATGCAAAAGGAAAAGTAACACAAACAGGTGCAGGAGAAAGGGGAACAACGTTCTCTGAAAAACCATTATAATTAAAACCGATCCATTCACAGGTGCTATTAAAAAGAAAGGAATCTCTTAAAAACAAAAAAGGGCGAAAATCAAGACAACTATACTTATTACAAAGGTTCCAATCAGTAAACAGGGAGGTACCTGTCGATTCCCAATTCTTAAAGTCTCTGGCCCTGAGGATCAGACTGGAGGAGACACTAAAAGGAGTCTCCTCTGCTATGGATCGGCACCATCGCCAAGGGAGGGGCAGCTGTAATGGGAATAAAGAGTCTTCCTCAGAAGGCCACATCCATGGGCAAGCAGCAGACAGAGAGATAGTAGAAGAAGGTGCCTCTCTAGAAACGTTCACAGGTATGGTAAAATTCAACAATCCTCCACAGGTGCCAAAGGCTCTGGATGGCTGTGGTGATTGGGTACCCTGCAAAACAGGTGAAGGAATGGCAAACAGCTGAACGAAATCACCAGACCTATCATAAGATATAAGTCTTAAACAAGAGGAATTTTCATGAAAAGAAAAACACAGAGCCCCAGTAAAATTCCACCATCCCGAGATATTGCTAGAAAGATGCACCAGGTGGGGTAAGGCTGGTAAGCCCAAGGACTGGTTTCCTGAATACATAGCAGGAAAAACAGAAGCATCCTGGGCAACAGGTAATAAAACTGGAGGAAAGGGAACGAAGGCCCATAACTCTTCAGTATTCATCATAAGAAGCTGCACCAGGATCAAGATCTTCAACAAGGGCCTTTTCCAACTGGCCGACCAATCGTTCCAGCAGCCACTGTAAGGCATTTTCTTTCTGTGAAAAAACATAAATAGGTCCTCGGTCCCATATTAATGCAGGGTCAGGTCCATTACAGGTATTGGTTAGAGGGTCCCTCCATTTAACCATAGCATAATTTCTTGATGTTTCAGGAGGCCATTTGCGATTGGTTTCAGAGTGATCCTGCTTATCAACTTGTAAAAATTTAAAATAAAAAGGGTAAAAGTAAGATGTGCCCTAGGGGATGTCAGAGGATACATTCCTCCTTTTTTGTTTTATTTAACCAATGTTTTAAAGTACCATGGGCCCATTCCACAATGTCTTGTCCCATGGGATTATAGGGAATCCCAGTTTTTTGTTGGATGTCAAACTCCCTGCAAAATCCTTTAAATTTTTTTCCTGTATATGCTGGACTATTGTCTATTTTAATTACTTTTGGTAGTCCCATAATATTAAAAGCCTGTAAGCAATGATCTATCACATTCCAAAAGGACTCTCTAGTATCTAAAAATGCAAAAAGGAAACCCTGAGCATGTGTCAATGCAAACATACACATATTTTAGTTTTTCACTTTCAAGTGTGAACATCCATTTGCCAAAGTTGATTTGGGACTAGGTCATGAGAATTAACCCCTAGATGTGGTATTGGAGAAAGTAGAACACACTCAGGATAATGTTTCACAATCATTCATGCTTGTTCTTTGGTAATATTATGGCAAAGCCTCAAGGTATGGCTTGATAAATGAAATTTATTATGATCCTGCTGGGCCAATACAACAGGGTCAGTTTGGAATACTTCCCCAGTAAGGGTCTGATCTATAACATCATTACCTTGAGCCAGGGGTCCAGGAAGATTGGAATGAAATCTAACATGACTAACAAAAAAAAATGGATTTTTTTCTAACAACTATGAAGGAATGAATTTTTAAGAAAAGAGATCCCACAGAAGTATTTACATAAAAGGTTCCACATGTTTCTCACAGGAGAACTGACTGAGCTATATAAAGCCTATCAGTATGAAGACTAAAGGAATCATCAATAGACTGAAACACTGACAAGATAGCAGATAAGTCCAGGTATATCCATCACTACTTGTTGGTCCCCCAAGGAATATCCCACATGATCCTAGGAGGTACTGTCAGTAAAAATCAAAAAGGCATTAGCTAAGGGATTGAGGTAGATAATCTTGGGAAAAACAACCTCATGAATGCTTTAAAAATTTCAGTAATCTATCTTGAGAGTAATGATTATCCATAGTTCCAATAAATCCAATTTGTGAAAGAATCCAAACAACATTATTTTTGCTTAAGCCATTCATTTTGCTCCACATTATAAGGCTGTACAATAATATCAGGTTCTTTGCCAAAATATGTAAGAAATTGCTTTCTGGCCATCATTATAATTTGGGCAACAGCTTCATAATAAGGGACTATACTCTTCTTAGGAGACACCTGCAAATGCATCCACATAAGAGGGGCATTTTTCCACAGCAACTCTGTTGACAAAATTGCTGTGGAAAAAAGCAACAAAAATAATGACAGGGAATAATCAATATAGGATGCAAATTGTTCTTGAATAGCTTTCTTTACCAACTCCGAAGCATGAGAGCCTTCTGATGATAATTTGCATGGGGACATAGGACTAGCATCTCCCCTTAAAAAAATATCAAACAAAGACTTTAATTGTCTTGTAGTTAACTTTAAATATGGGCAAAGCCAATTAATATCCCCTAAAAGCTTCTGAAAATCATTTAATGTCTTCAACTGAACAGTATGAACTTTATGGCTTGATATTCTAACCTGAACCCTAAATGATTATATGGTTCATAGATCTGAACCTTCTCAAGAGCAATTTGCTCTTTCAATCTCCAAAGCATAACAAAACTTTCTGAGAATCTTTACAAGCCAATAAGATATCATCCATACAATGAATCATATTTGACCATTGTGAACGTACAGGCTGCAAGGCCTACGCCACAAATTTTAGATATAAAGTAGGACTATTAGCCATGCCCTGGGGTAAAACAAACTCGTGATATCTTTTCACAGGCTCTTTAAAATTGCTAGAGGAACACTGAAAGCAAAATTCTCACACTCTTGGGAATGTCAGGAAATAGTAAAAAGACAGTCTTTTAAATCAACCACAATTTTATAATGTCCTTTATGTATTGCAACAGGAGAAGGAAGACCAAGCTATAAGGATCCCATGTTTATCATGGTGATATTTACCTTTTTAAGATCTTCAATAAGTGCCATTTACCAGATTTCATCTTTATAACAAACATGGGTGTGTTCCAGGGTGAACAGAACTCTACCAAATGCCCAGCCTTAAGTTGCTCCTGCACTAGTGAGGTTGCAGCTTTAACTTTCTCTTCAGATAGGAGCCACTTATCAACCCACACAGGGATGTTATTGAACCATTGGATTTTATCTGCATGAGGTGCAGGCATGACCGTGGCCAGTAATGAAAATGTCCCAGCCCTGTTTTATCCTGTTTTACCTTAGGCAAAATAGGCTATTGCTTGCCCTGTTCCTCTTTGCCCAATTCCTTATTAGGCAAGTATCCCTGTTGTAACATGTTCTTAATAACTACCTCATTTGGACTGCACATCATAAGACTCATTTGTGAAAGAAGATCTCTACCCATAGAGTAACTGGTAACTGGGATATGATATACGGGCAAATCTGTCCTGTATTACCCTCTTCCTTTCCCTTATTTAAAATCTTGGAGCTTTGTTTAGGATTATTGGATTGCCCTATACCTTGTAAATGTGTAAGAGTTTCAGAAAGAGGCCAGGATGAAGGCCAATCTTGCCCTCTAATAATAGTTACATCAGCCCCTCTATCTATAAACCCTTAAAATTTTCTTCCCTCCAACTTTAAGAAGAAAGTAGGCCTTTGATGAGAAACAGCTTTTACCCAATAAGCATCTGAAGATCCAAAGCTATCTTGTCCTCTTTCACTTTTAGCAACTTTAGCAGGTAATGGATACAAGGGAACCAAAATGAGTTGAGCAATTCATTTATTGGCAGGTACAACTTAATACCATAGGGGGAAATGGGCATAATTTTAATTTCTCCTGTATAATCATTTTCTATTATTCCTGGGTAAATCTGTAATCCTTTTATAATAGTGCTACTTTGGTCCAGAAGTAGCCCCCAGATCCCCGAAGGTAAGGAGCCAAAAATAGATGTTGGTAAAGTCTGAACTCCTAACTCTGGGGTCAGTACTGCATAGATGGTAAAACTGAGGTCCTATTCAGTGCTTCCTGGATTCGCTCTGATAAGTTCAGAAATGGATTTTCTTGGTTTTGCAGCAGCTCCATAGCCCCATAAGCTGCTTGTTGAGGATGCTTTGAGGTCTGAGGCTGACCCCTCTTCCCGTTTCCCAACAAGGGATGCCCTTGATTATCAGTTTTAGAGCTGTACTCATTGGCCCAGTGATTTCCTCTTTTGGATCGAGGGCAGATTCCAGGGTAATGGTTCTTCTGTCTGTCCATGCCTCTATCTTTCAGACAGTATTACTTAAAATGTCCTATGCCACCATATTTAAAACATCCTTCATCCTACTGGTACTGTAAAAGCATAGCCTGTACTTGTACCGTAGTCACCTTTAAGACAGTAGTCATTGCCAGACCCTGATTATAAGATGGGCCAATTTCTGCACAAAGGCAAATATATCCTGACAAATCTACCTTGGCATTATATGAGGATATGGCTGCCTTGCATGCAGTATTGGCATTTTCATATACCAGCTGTTTAACAAAAGGCACACCTGCTTGTGGATCCCTAAAAATTTTACCAGCTGCCTTTAGTAGACGATCCACAAATTCTTGAAAAGGTTCATTGGGACTTTGTTTTATATTGGATAGACTCCCATCCAAGTCCCCCTTAGTTGGCAGTTGAGTCCAAACATGGTGGGCAGCAACTGTAATTTATGCATAGACTCCTGTGAGCAGCCCAATCTTATTCACATCTCCTTCAGGTGGTGACTGACATATTACATATTCATTGCTCTTCCCTATACTTGGTGCATTTTTTAATTCCTGTAACTCATCAGTTAATTTTTGCAGCTTAATTTCTAATTCTAACTTGTAGACTTGCATGTCTGCTTGGGCAACATCTTTTGGTGCTACTGACGTTACAGAGAAGGCCATAGGCAGAACAGAAAGTTCATAAGGAGGCCAGTCCTGATTATGATATTTGGCAGCCTCTTCCACCACATCAGTTTCCTCTTCTGGATCTAATTTGTCATCAGTGTTCCTGATTTCTTTTAGGGCTTCTCTCAGCAACTTATAAGGTCTATCTTCATCTAATTTAGATTCTGAGGGGGATTTTTCAAAGGGGACCTTTTCTGACTGCTGTTTCTCCTTAAATTCCAATAGCTGTGCCTGGGCTACAGCTAATGCCTGGGAAATCTCCCTGTCCTTATTATCATCAATGGCATCTTTTATGAGTGGTCAGAGGCAAAAGATATTAGGATCCTCCTGGGCATGCCTTAAAACTTACCCAACTCTCCCCCACATAGCCTTATCTAAAAGACCCCTCATCCAGGAACCAAAGACAATATAAATCCACTTGAGTTAGGAATTTCTCCAATGCCTGATTTTTAAAACCTGCTCCTTTCGCTTGAAGAATTCCCTTCAGACTGCAAACAAAGTGGCTTTTGTATTTCCCTATCCCTGAGGGACCCTAAGGGGTTTTCCAGTCCCACAACTTCCTTACAACTTCTCCTCCTTCCTGGAGTCAAGGCTAGGCCAAGTTCCATCCTAAACCCACAGAAATATTCTTGAGTAAAAATTTCTCAGAATGTACTGACTACTAGTTACCTGGTGCTCTGGAAAGTCCCAAGAAGGCCATGCTTGGTAGTCAATAGATTTAAAGGTCAATATGCTTAGCCAATAAGTTTGACCTGTAACCTTGCTAATGTAACCTGTGACCCTAAAAAGTATAAAAATTGCTTGTAATAGCCATTCGGGATGGCCTTCTTAGTAACTCACCTTGAGGGACTAATTGAAGGTTGACCCCAACGTACTGGAAAATAAACCTCTTGCTTTTGCATCGATCTGCATCTCAGTGTCTCACTGGGGGCATCTCGAAAAGTAAGTACCACTGACCTAGAGTTGGAGTCTTATATTTGAGGGTTCTTCCCGGATTCAAGGAGACACACCCCCATCACCCCCAGCAACCACTGACTAGACTGATCAGAGAGACAAAGACTGAGCTTGGCAACAGGTGTCAACTTGTGTTTGTCAGTGTTTGTCTCCCTGTCCTTTGCTTTCACTTTTGGCTCTCAAGATCAGTGTCAGCTGGAAAGCCTCTAGTCTGGAAAGCCACCAAGTGCGGTGGGCAGACATGCCTTAACGCCATGACTGTGGGGAATCTGGAGGATGATTCAGGCCTCCCCAGAGGGAGTTGAGAAGACTCTGCTCCTTTTGGAAACAGCAAGACAGTATATATAGCAAGAGTATTGCTATAACTGTGCCTGTAGAAGGGGCAAACTGTGTATTGATTGTATTTCTCTGTGTCCTTGGATTTCGACTGTCTGCACCTGTGGCAGGGCTGAACTGTGTGTGTTTATTGTCTTTCTCTGTGTTTGTTGGTGTTGCTTATCTTGTTCTGTGTTCTTGGACTTGGACTGACAACATTTTTGGACATTGGACAGACTGAATCTACCCCGTTAAACATTCTACTTAACCACATGAGGAGAAAACTTGTCAGCTGTAGTAAACAAAGGAAAGTTAGTTACTCTCTGCTTCTCTGAATGTCCCACCTTCAGAGTAGGGTGGCCACCTGTAGGGACCTTCAACTTGGAGGTAATCAAAGCAGCAGAAGAAAAAGTCTTTAGACCAGGATCCCTTGGGCACCCAGACCAAGTACCCTATATAAGTTACCTGGAAAAATCTAGTGTAGGACCCACCCCCTTCATGAATAAAAGCTTTTATTTCCCCAAGATCCATCTCACAGGTTCTGGCCATCAGGAAAAAGGAAACATGGGAGGAGGTATCCAGACCCGAGAAGAAGTCAATCCTCCAAGACCCTACAAGAGCATACATGCTGCTCCAAGACCTTCCTCCTTCATATTCCCCTACCCTTGCCCACATGGCACTGCCAGTACCATCACCAGCTCCAGGATCCTCAGCCCATATGAGATCAGGGCCATTGTACTCCCCCTTTAATGGAAGGAGGGACAAGGGAGACTCCCAACTTCCCAGTCTCACCATGGAGTTGGGAAATCTGTGAGCCACCTCCCCTGATACCATGGTGGCTCTCACGCTGAGGGCATATGGGCCTCTAGAAAAGGGCAACAGGCTATGCAATATTGGCCCTTCTCTTCAGCTGATTTGTACAACTTGGAGGCCCAGCACCACCACCCCCTTCAGATAACCCCAAGGGCCCAATTAATCTCTTTGAGACTCTTTTACTTACTCATCAGCCCACATAGGATGATATCCATCAACTCATGAGAATGCTATTCATGATCAAAGAGCGAGAGAGGAAAATGCAGGAAGCCAGAACGAATACCCTCTAAAACACCTGGACACCATCAATTGACCAGGCTGTTTATGACAGCAGATGTTTTCCCTTACTAGAACTGACTGAGACTTTAATATAGAAGAAGGTAATGGGCACCTGAAGGTCTACTGCCAGGCTCCATTGTCAGGTCTCAAGTAAGCCACACAATAACCCACAAATTTGACCAAGATACGTGAGGTTAGACAGGGATCAGATGAGTCACTGCTTCATTTCTAGAGCGAGTCATGGAAACGTTCTGTCAGTATACACCCTATGACCCCAGCATCAAGGAGTACAAAGCTACTGGGACTATGGCTGTTATAGACCAGGCTAGTAGAGATATCAGGAAAAAGCTTCAGATGCTAGAGGGACTACGGGATAAGTTGTTGAGGGATTTAGTACAGGTTGCTGAGAAAGTCTACCATAACAGGGAGACAGAGGAGGAGAAGGGACAGATAAAGAGAAAGAAAGAAGATAAAAGGGAGATGAAAAAAAAAGAAAAGTGATAGGGAAGGAATCTACAGAGAATCTTGGCTACAATAGTTAGGGAAAGCAGGGAAGAGAGACTAAAACCAAAGAGAGACAGAAAACCCCTTGAAAAGGATTAGTGCTCATATAGCAAGTAGAGGAGTCACTAGGTCCGAGAGTATCTTAACAAAAGGATGCCGGGAACAGGAAATCCCAGGCCTTGGGAAAAGCAACCCTAAACAGCAAAGACAGCAACTAGGGAGGACAGAGTTCAGAGGCCCCTCACCAAAAACACGGTAACTCTGAGAGTGGAGGGGAAACCCACTCAATTCTTGGTGGACAGAGGGGCTCAACACTTGGTCCTCCTCCAAGCTAATGGTCCTGTTCCCAAGAAAAAAATCTTGGGTCCAAGGAGCCACTGGCACAAAAATGTATTCATGGACTATCCGAATAACATTGTACCTAGGGATGGGCTGAGAATCCTTTTCATTTATGGTCATCCCAGACTGTCCCTATCCTCTGTTGTGGCTAGACTTACTCTCCAAGATGGGGACCCAGATACACTTCCTGCCCGATGGGCCACAACTAACTGGCCCAAAAGGAGAGCCCATGAGTGGAGGAAAGACATCTTCAACTGTCCCCTGCCAGGAGCCAAGGCCACCTGCTTTATAGATAGGAGCAGTTTTCTCCAGGCTGGTCAGGAACAAGAGGATGTGGCACAAATGTCATTTGGGTAGAACCTCTATCCCCTGGCATGTCAGCACAGAAAGCAGAGCTAATTGCCCTCATCAGGGCCTTGGAACTTAGAGCTGGCAAGAAAATTAACATCTACATAGATAGCAGGTTTGCCTTTGCTACAGTCCACATCCACAGGGCTAAATAACAAGAGAGAGGACTGCTCACATCAGAGGGAAAAGAAATAAAAAACAAACAGGAAATCTTGGATCTCGTGGATGCCCTGATGAAGCCAGCAACTATATTACTCACTGCCCAGGACCTCAGAAAGGAAGAGATTCAGTGTCCCATGGCAATAACCAGGCAGATCAAGAGGCTTGAGAAGTGGCTATGCAGCAGCCCATCCCAGTTATGGACCTGCAAGAGATACCCGCTGGAAAGCGGGACTGGACTAAGGAATGACCTCATTTAGAATATACTGAAGAAGAAAGGACTCAAATTGCTATCTACCCTACCATTTACTTCCTAGAGAAGGAAGGGCAGTGGCGCACACAAGAAGAAAAAACTATACTGCCCAGAAAACAAGCTGAGGACTTACTTGATCAAATGTATAGATAGATCCATTTAGGGGATAAGAAGCTCACCCAAGCACTCAAGGGATCTAAGGTAGATGTAATGGACCTTGTAGAACAATGTAAGGTATGTCAGCAAGTAAATGCTTATGCAGCTTAGATCAAACAGGGCAAAAAACCTAGGGAAGAGCAGCCTGGGATTTATTAGGAGGTCAATTTTACAGAAGCTAAGACAGGAAAATATGGTTACAAATACCTTCTAGTGTTTGTGGATACTTTCTCTGGATGAGTTGAGGCTTTCCCCACCAAGCAGGCAACAGCTACCATGGTAGCCAAGAAGATATTAGAGGAAATTTTTCCAGAGTTTTGGAATGTCTAGGGATGGGACAATAGTCCTCCTTTTGTTTCTAAGGAAAATCAGGGATTGGTAGAGATACTGGGGACTAATTGAAAGCTCCATTGTGCATACCATCCCCAGAGCACAGGGCAGGTAGAGAGAATGAACAGAACCCTAAAAGAGAACTTAACTAAATTGACCTTGGGGATTGGCACTGACTGAGTGGTGCACCTTTCCATGGCTCTACTCTGAGCCCGGAACACTCCTTACTATTTTAACCTGACCCCTTTTGAGATCCTGTTTGGTAGCCCAACTCCCTTGGTGTTCACTGTGCCTTCCATGGAGGTATTCCCAACTCAGTGATAGCAACCTCTTCTTGAGGCTTCAAGCCCTTCAGTCAATGCAACATGAGATTTGGCCCAAATTGCCTGCCTTAAATGCTCCAGGGATGCCAGAGACCCTTCACGCTTCCAGACTGGTGACAGAATCTACATAAGGAGGCATTAGGCACAGTCACTGAACCCTGGTGGAAGGGACCCTTTGTGGTACTGCTAACCACTCCCACAGCCCTCAAGGTGGATGGTATTGTGGCCTGGGTGCACTCTTCCCATGTGAAACTTGCAGACACCCCACTCTCCAGGAACACCCGCTGGATGGTACAGAAGATAGACAATCTGCTCAAGCTCAAGATCACTCGATCTTGATCATGACTGCCTGGTGGCACCTTTGGATTCTGGTTCCATCCTCCATCCTATGTGTCCATCCGCCAAACCTGTTACAGCACTCACTGTCTTCCTTCTGTTGGGGTTGGGAGTGTCTGGGGCAGCCATTGGGACCTCTGCTTTGGTTTTACAAGGGAAAAATTATGACAGTCTGAGGGCAGCCATTGATTTAGATATAGAAAGAATAGAAACGTCCATCAGTCACCTTCAAGAACCATTGACTTCATTATCAAAAGTAGTACTACAGAATAGGAGGGGACTAGACTTACCTTTTCCTCCAGCAAGGAGGGCTATGTGCTGCCTTAACTGAGGAGTGTTGCTTTTATATAGAACATTCTGGGGTTGTTAAAGATTCAGTGGCCAAGGTAAGAGAAGGGATAGCCAAGTGGATGAGAGAAAAAGGTCAGGGCTCGTTCGAGTCTTGGTTTAACTCCTCACCTTGTTTAACTACCCTCATATCCATCTTGTTAGGACCTCTGAACGTTCTCCCCCTATTGTTGACCTTTGGACCCTGCATATTGAACAAGCTTATAGCCTTCATAAAAAAGAGAATAGAAGCAGTGAAGCTGATGGTCCTGTGCCAAAAATATGAGACCCTGAGGACAGGACCTGAAGAATTAGTTACCTAAGACCCCTGAGCATAGCTCCAGGATTGGAGCTTGTACAAAAAAGGGGGGGGGAGAATGAGGGACCCTAAGGGGTTTTCCAGTCCCACACCCTCCTTACAGCTTCCCCCCCTCCCACCTGGGGTCAAGGCTAGGCAAAGTTCCATTCTCCACCCACAGGAATATTCTTGAGTAAAAAATTCTCAGACTGTACTGACTGATAGATACCTGACCCCATGGAAAGTCCCAGGTAGAGTTCAAATACCTGTCATGCTTGCTAGCCAATAGATTTAAAGGTCAATAAGCTTAGCCAATAAGTTTGAACTGTAACCTTGCTCATGTAACCTGTGCCCCTAAAAAGTATAAAAACTACTTGTAATTACCATTCCAGGTTGCCTTCTTAGTAACTCACCTTGAGGGATTAAAAATAAGCTTCCTGCTTTTGCATCAATCTGCATCTAGGTATCTCACTCGGGAGCATCTCAAAGTAAGTACAACTGACCAAGGGTGGAGGGGTCTTATACCCCATTGTGCTGTGATTGCCCTAGGTGAGTTAGTGTTGGGTGTGTACAGTCTCAGCCTATTTTCTCTGAGTACAGTCCATATAAGAGCAGGCAAAGATAATGCCCCCCAAAATAAGATTTGCTATCAGCCAGATGGCAAGGAAGAAGTGATAACTCATAGACTTGTCCATATGGTTGCTTACCCGTGCTCAGAGGTGCTCTCTGCCTTCACTTTGCTCCGTGGAGGCTCCAGTCAAAGCAGCGAGTCCTTTCTCAGCGAGTCCTCCGTTTTCAGGTCCCTGTTTGGGTGCCTCCTCTGGCCGTCCAGCAGCTCTAGATCAAGACGGGATCACCTGAAAGGAGGGCTGGAAATAAAAAGGATGGGAGTGAGAGAAGAACGGAGCCAAGACATGTTCTGATCAAGGCCCAACTTTATTACAGCACACACAGAATATAAAGGGAAAAAATCACAAAACCCAACCCCAAGTCAATATTGCTGACAAGACTGTCTCATGTCGGCAGCCAACAGCATAGGTTCCCAGTTTTCAGAAACAGTCCCTTTTTTTTAAGAAGACAAAACTTAAAACAGGCACAAATGGAATTCCCAACTAGGATGAGGGATTTTTCACTAAGTACACTGAAGCAAGAGTAGGTGATGTGGCAACCTCTGTAATGCTTATCAGGGCAGAAGCTCCACAATGGGTTGGGACTTAAACATGGCCCCAGCTGGCTGGGCCGACTGCTCACAACAGGCTGTTCCTCTCCACCCTCAGGTCTCCAGTTCCATCTCTCTTCATAATACCCAAACTGATCTTTTCTTTCTCTCCCACCTGTCTACTACATACTTGCACACAGTAGTGGCTCCTGCTGAGGGCAGGTCACGGAGCTGGTGGGCCTCTGTGTGTCCTTCTCTGCTGGCAGGCTGCAAGCAGGCACTAAGTGTCTAGGCAGACCTCTATGACTCTATAGCCCGCCTGAGCCTTGAGGTGGCAGGCAGGTCTCTGGTGTATCTCCCTGCCTTAGCTTTATGGCATGGTGGTGGGTGGGTCTCTGCCTGTCTTCCTCCACTCAGGCTGTACTTCGTGGTGATATGTGAGCTCTGTGTGTCTACCACCCAACCCACATGTCTCTGAGCCTTTCACCACCTGTGCCTCCGGGACATGGCTGTCAGCATATCTCTGGTTGTCTTCTCCAGCAGCTGTGCTGTGTGGCCTTAGGTGGTGTTCTATGTGACTTCTGTCCCCTTGTGCCTCAAGACAGAGGGTGAATCTGTCTACCTCTTTCCTGCCTGCACAGAGAAGATTGATAATCTGCCTGTCCATGCTTTATTAAAAATGTATTTAAGAAAAAAATGCTGTGGCCATCTCTAATATGTCTTACCCTTTCTTCTACATTTCTTTATTAGTCAGTTTCATTAGGTTATATTGTGCTAGTAAGCAACCTGAAAATATAAAAAAACTTAGAAGACATTGGTATCTCATACATGTTATGTGTAATTATAGGTCAGCTACATATAGAGACATGTTGAGAATAAGTAGATTTCTTATACAAGGAGATGCAGCAGGACATTTATAACAATATGCATATGTATTGCAAGGTTCTCTAAAGGACCAAAGTTGATAGAATGAATGAATGAATGAATAGATTAAAGGGGGATTTATTAGACCAGCTTACAGGATGTGGTTCAAGTAATGCAAAATGGCTATCTCACTGTCTCACAACAGAAAGACTGAAAATGTGGTAATCATTTAGATCATGAGTCTGGATTTTCTAGTCCTGGAGTCCTGGAAGATTTCTGGAGAGCTGCTAATTTACAGTCTATGTTGGAATCCTAAAGAAGTTGAATTTAATACTGGCTGCAGCAACAGGAGAGATGAGCATGCCGGAAAGGGCAAAGGCAAGCAGGCAAAAGGCATAGTATTCCTCTGCCATATCCATTTATGTGTGCTTCCAGAAGAGAGTGTGGTTCACATTTAAGGTGAATCTTCCTACTTCAATCCATCTGATCAGGAAAAGTCCTCACAGCAGTGCCCAGCAACTTGGATTCCAGTCGTTTCCAGATACAATTAAGTTGACAACCAAGATAAAACATTGAGGCATGGTTATATAATCTTCCTGCTAGGGTGGATATAGATTCCTGTGGACAACAATACAATCTGGCACAATTTATTGATCAAATGGCCTGTCTGCAAAGGTTTTGGTACAATCCTCAAATGGTTTCCATGTGTACAACTATAGGTATGATGTATCACTATCTGAGAAGACAAGTCTGTACAAAGAAGGGTCTTTGCAAGTGACTTTATGACCTGCTGACATAAAGCTTCCACCTCACCAAAACTGAATGCTAATATCTATCATACAGATTGTCCAAAAAGTGATGAAATGTTGTACATAAACTGCATTGCACTAGGCTGGCCACAGAGAAGTACGTGAGGGATAGATGGAGATAACCCAACTTTGTGGCCCACTTCCATGTATAATCTAAAGGTTCAGAGTATTTTGGCTCACTGTTGTGATAAATTTTGGCCAAGTAATTGCTTTCAAAGTCCAGACCTTTGGTTCTATGTAATAAACTGACCTCACATCATCTAAAATAACATTAGATATTAAAGTTTATTGATTAATTAATTGACATATATAAAGCCAACATTATCCCCTTATGTACCAGATTTCAGGAGACAGATTTATTGAGCCACTTTCTTTGATCAGTTCTTACCAGTGTTGTTAAAACTCTTTCATTATTTTATGTTTCCACGTTTATTTTACTAAAATCCATTCTCATCTATATCTGCTCTTAGCACATGACTAGCTAAAATGAAAAAGATCCAGCTTTATTTCACAGGAGACTTTCATCGATTCTAACATCTGTTGCTGTGAGTTTTGCTTTGTGGCAGTAATTGTTATTGTCAATTTTCCTAGAAAACATTTAGCATATGTAAATTTAACCACCTAACTTTACTCCATATGAGATTAACATATGGTTGTTTTACAGGTGGTATTTGGTACAATTTGGGTCAATTTTGTCTCTCTGATCTTCAAAGCAGTATTCTTTAAATGTCTATAAATCATCACTGGACAAAGAAAAGTCAATCTCCTGTTTTATCATTAAAATAAGTAAATAAATAATAAGATTTTTAAATTCAACTATCTAATCTATCCATAGACATTTTGACTTTAATAGACCCCTGAGTAAAACTGCTCTTAAAGAAATGAGTACCATGCTAATCTCCTATTTCTTCCTATTTTCTTCAAGCTGTTACATTTCCTTCTTTGAGAAGTATGGTTAAGAGAATGCAAAGAAATTACATTACTATGAGGACAATAGAATCAGATACTTGAGCAGAGCACCAACAGCGACACAGTAGCTCCAGATAATGGATGGCGATTCAAAGCCCTGGTCCCAGCCTTCTAGGCTCTGCTTCCTCTTAGATCCTTGGAGTCCTCAGCCTTTAGCTGCTGAATGGAAAGAAAGAGGTGGGCTGGTCCTTAACCACTTCAGGTTGGAGGTAACACAGATCCCACTTCTTTGGGAACAAATCACAACAGTACCTGGAAATCAAAGAGCTCAAAATATAATTTCTTGTTGGCCACAGCTAACAATTCTACTGCCAAGAGAGTAAGAAGACTGTGACAATCAGGGTCTATCTCAGGGGACATGCCCAAGATATGTTTCTAGAGATGGAAAGAGAAAGGACAGGAACTCTTAACTGAACACTGACTGTCCAATAGACTGTAGACAATTACTCAAATAAGTCTACATTGAGACACACAAAAATGTTAGAAGGATTCTGGGTACACGAAAAGTTTCCAAACATAAGAAGCACAGTTAATGTTGGAAAGTGGAGCCTAACTAATAACATATTAAAAAGCCACATGGAAATCTGATTCTTGCTAAGCTACTGTAAAATATAAAATTTTTAAAACATATAAAATGAACAGAGACACCCTGCATGCATAGATAGCTGTTCCCATAAGCCATGACATAATAAATGAGAATCCTAGCAGCAAAGGTGGATTTCTTTGCTATGACTGGATATTTATGGAGTTCCTAGAGGATCCCAGAAAAAATATAGGTGATGGGTACTGCTTTTGGTTGCCCACAAGAACTAAATAGTGAGAAGCTATTGCAGAAGACCTCATGTGTTTTGATCATAAGGACATCAAGCTGAAACTGGCGTGAAAACTTCTTCCCTGCTAGCCCTCACAGTTCTGGAGGGTATGGTGCCAGTTGCTGGGAGAAAACTTATTAGCAGCAGTCTTTCTCCACTGTAGGTCCTGATGCAGCATTATTCCTGGCCGAGCAAGAAGTGTCCACTGGTGTAATAGTGGCATGCCTAGTATAAATGTAATCAGTCCCTTTCTGGTTGGATTCAGCATGTGAATCCACAGGAAGAAATAATCCAGGTATGGTACTGTAAACCTGGCTGAAATTCTATGGCTAAGATGTCATAGGCCTTATTAGGAAAGGTATTAGTGTTGTTTGACTAAATGGGCATGATATGCCTATCAAATCACCTACTCAATAGCTATGTTTATGCCTATGAATCCACACTGCTCTTAACTTTGGTCAGAAAGTTTATTTTTACAGTGGGCAGTGGTAACTGCAGAAGCTTGTAACTGCTCAAGGTGATTATAGTAAATGGTTGGATGAATGCTCAGCACAAATGAGATACCTTTCTCACCCTTTCTAAGGTTCAGGGGTTTTCACAGGAGAAGGAATGAAGAGAATAGAAGAGCCAGGGGGGGATGGTGTTTAACACTGACTTCTGAGTACTGCATGGTCTTTGTGCTCTCAAATTTAGAAATTGTGATTACCTGAACAAGATCAGGCCCACAAGCATCCTGTTATGAAGAGGGAAAGAACTTACAAGACCCTACCTCTCTTTCAGGATTTATACACAGTCAGTTATTAAGGAAGGAGAGAGATTTGCTTTAGCAGTATAGTCACAGGTGAAGTGTCTGATTGTAAACAATCTTTCACCAATGTTCCTGTAAACAACTTCAATGACATTCATTAGGTCATCAAAAAAAAAATCTAAAACCCATGAAAGTAGGAAGGGGGAAGGATTGGCGAAAAGAAAGGGCTCAGTAGGAGTGGGAGGAAAATGAGAGAGATTGACAAGGTAAACATGATCAGAGCACATTACATACATGTATGAATGATCTGAATATATTGCATATATGTATGAATATGTCATAAAGAAAAAAAATAAAAGAAAAGAGAGACACATATGAAAATGGTCAAGAAGCATTATAGGCATTTTTCTCTATATATAATATTAGTCTTTTTTTAAGGGTTAATAAAGTATCTGGGCATACATTTGTAGATATTCATAGCCAGAAATTCTCCAAATGTAAGTTAATAGAATGTGTGGTGCTGGTGACTAAAATACAAGTGACATTTTCATTGATGATCTGACTTTGCAAAATGAAAAATGACTCTATAAAAATGTATGAACAAAAGAGTTTTGTTTAACAACAGAGTAGCCTAATTTTTTAGAAATTTGAAAAATAAAAAACACTTTGCATGGAATTTATAATTAAGATAGAATTGTCACCTAGGCATAACCATTAAAAAGGTTTATATCTGTACATGTGTCTACCAGGATACTCATGGTGCAGGAGTATTAGTTAGAATGTAGGAAAATTCACAACCTATATACTCCAGGGATATATAGCATCCTGGAGGCTACTGATGACTATAACACTAACACATCCTTTGCTTCTTTCTGAAAACCCCTTGGGGCAGGGCTTCCTCTATGGAGAACCACCCATATAACACAAACATGTCGTGCATGCATGTCTTTTTGGTTGAACTCTCATCCTTGAAAGGTAGTCCTTAGAACAGTGTGAGTCACAACCCTTTACTGAAGCTTAGGTATAAAAACTACTGCATGTTGCTTCAGTAGTCATTCTGTCTGACATTGTGGATTCTGATCTTTTCCCAGACTTGTTATACATAGTAGGAAACTTGCTCTTGATGTTGGACGGTGACAATATGGACATAATCACAAAGCTGAGCAGCAAACACTCTACAGAGGGCTGGCTGCACAGCTAAAAGGTGGTGAAGGGTCCTAACTTGACTGTTTTTATTGTTGACTTTGAATAATTTGTTATGTGTTTTAGAGAGTGAACCTTTGTTGGATTTGTACTTTATGTACACTTTCTGCCAGTGTATAGCCTCTGAGTCTATACTTAAGATCTTCAAAAATGGAACAGTTTTTAAATTGATAAGTAAAACTATTGCCTTCTGTTGACTTTTTAAAAGATGAGGTTGGGTCATCATGTGTTATTTGTTTGCAGACAGGCATCACTATAGAGCCCACATGGCCTTTGATGAACTTGCAATCTTCCTGCCTCTACCTCCCAAATGCTGGGATTATAGGCATGTGCCATCATGTGGGTTTCAATCAGATATATTGAATGCATTTCTACTTATAATCCTATTGTAAGATAAAAAATATATATATATGGTTCTGATCCCAAGGTGGGTGCTGTCCAGATCCACTCTCAGAAAAATAGTGATTCTAGCCACATTTTTAATGGTTTATGGTCATAAGGCTAAACTACATAAGCCCCAACAGTGTCTGGATTATATGTGTCTGGTGTACACAAGGCTGTGCATAACACTTTTCTACCAAGTGGCCATCTTTCTAAGTGTCACCTGGAAAGCTCCATCTTATTAAGTGGCATTTTACTCCAGTCTTCTGAATTTCCTCTGGATTGTTCTGGGTACCTTTATGTCAACTTCACATAAGCTATAGTCATTTGACAGGAAGGAACTGCAAGTGAGATGGTTTCATAGGATCAGGCTATGGGCAAGCATGTAAAACATTTTTTTCATTAGTAATTGATTGGAGAGGGCCTAGCCCATTGTGATCCTGGGTTCTATAAGAAATCAGGCTGAGAAAGCCATGAGGAGTAAGCCAGTAAGCAGCACCCTTCCATGGCTGCTGCATCAGTTCCTGACTTTAGGCCTATGTCCTGTTTGACTGCTTGCCCTGACTTCCTTTGATAATGAATAGAGATGTTGCGGTGTAAGCCAAATAAACACTTTCCTCCACAACTTGCTTATGGGCATGGTGTTTCATCACAGCAATAACAACCCTAACTAGGACATAAAATAAATTAGAACTGTCAAAACTCAAATCATGTTAGCCCCCATACCAAGTAGATGATTTTATTTTATCACTAGAAAATGACAGTTAAAAGAGCCGTAGCTAACACAGGCTCTGAGCAGTTTCTTAAGTAAAGCAGAAAGACCTTAGAAGCCGTGGTGGTTGTAGTGGTTGCTGCTGGATACAGGTGTTTTCCATGTAACTCCAGATAGTATGCTCTGCTGAAGGTGTTCCCACTTCCTTTGGCTTGAACTGAGTGAGTCAGCTGCTCCAGCCAACTGGCTCTGAGTTCTGAGCTTGTGCTGAGCTTATCTTAACCACTATTTTAGCAACATCTTGGCCTCTTAACTAGGTCTTCAGTGAAGAGAAGGGTCTAACCATGGCCTTCCTTCTCTCCCAGGAAATAAAGAGTGCAGTCTAAAACAGTTGGTACTTCTATCACAGTAAAGTAGGACCAGTGACATACAAAACCTCCTCTGACTGCATCATGCACATGTTAGGGAGAACTGTAAAATGTTGTTACTGCCTTGTCCAAGGTCTGAATGAAATGCCGCCAGATGCCAAGAACAAAGCAGCAAACGTTCCATGAAGAGAGTGAGATTTCCCAGACAGACTGCTTTTGAACAGGGTGATGGTATTGTTCAATGTTTCCTTTTTGCAATTTTTTTAATTAAAATATAATTACCTCATTTTCTTGCTCCCTTTCTTTCTATCAACCCCTTCCAAGCCCCCACCCAACTCCCTCACAAATCCATGGCCTTTGCTTGTTTGTTCCATTACTATTCATTACTATGGTGATATATACATATAAACACACAAATATTTAACTACAGCCTGCTCAGTCTATTTAGTGTGGCTTATCTATATATGCTTTCAGGGCTGACCATGCAACATGAGACAACCAATAAGGAATCATTTCTGGAAAAGACTAATTCTTCTCTCTCAGAAGTTGTTAATTTCCTGTAGCTTTTTGTCTAAGGGTAAAATATATCTATTGATATTTTGTCTAAGGGTATGTATATCTATTCATATTTCCCTGTTGAGGTCTCATGGATATAGCTTGCCTGTCATTTCTAGAAGATACAGTATGACAGCAGACATCCTTGTCCTCTGAGTCTTACAATCTTTCCACCTTTTTATCCTATGATATTTAACGAGCCTTAGGTGTTATATGCACCAGAAATGGACACCCTCATACTCAGCTGTTCTCTGCATTTTAGCCAGCTGTGTCTTTCATTAATGATCTCCATTAGCTGCTGAGAGAAGCTTCTTTGGTGAGGGGTGATATTTATACTCAATCTCCTTGTATAAGAATAAGAATTTAAAATGCAATTAGAAATTAGAAATCATTTAGAAAAGTATCAATAGTAGCTTGCCTGCTAAGACCCATGGTCTCACTAGCCACTGGTAGTTGACAATGTTTCTAGTACCAGGCATACTTTTCCTCCTCTAGGGCCGATTTAAATCCAATTAGACAGCTTTTGTTTACTAACATATGAATGCCAATATTGAACCTTTAAGGATATCTTGCCATGCTGGTCATTATTGTAGTTCCTAGGCATCACAACTGGTTGGGACTATTGACTACTTTCTGTCCTTGGCAGCTTGCACAGCACTTTCCAGCACTGTGAAATGGTCTTGCAGGGGAACAGGGTTTTCAGGTTTGATTCAGCTTGATCGCTATATCCAATGTGTGTGCTATCTTCAGGAATATGGACTTAGATTCAACATCTGGAAGGCGACCAAGGGTAAGAGAAATAAGCTACATTGCTTTGGGGTTCTCTACATTTATTGCAATGTCTTCCCTGTGATCCTCCAAGCTAGTTTACAGTAGAAACTATTAGTATCTATGTATTCCCAGAAGTTATGTTCAGTATGGAACCAGAGAAAATCTTCCTATAAGAAGAAAGCATTTTAAAGAGAAGCAAACCACCTTTCCTTTGCTCATTTTCTTGTTGAAGAGTCTGGAGCCTTTCTAACAGACTAAAATCTGAGGGTAAACGTATATACCATGGACTACTCCCCATAGCTCTCCAACAGACTTATAAAGGACAAAAATCAACTAATTAAATACCAAATGGCTATCTGTTCTTCATTTCTCCTAGATTCAGGCTTAAGCAAGACCTCACCTGAAAGAAAACATGGCCACATCCAGAGGATTCTGTGGCTTCCTACACAGCCTCTGACTCCTGACAATTGGAGCAGAAATAAGCCCGATATATTGGCAGGCAGAAGATCTGATATTCAAAATCTCTCATTGTTACATGGGAAAGCAGCAACATTCATTTCCCAGTACACAAACCTAACTAAAAGCCCAAAGTGTGCCATCCATAAGCATTAAGATAAACTCCCTGGATATTTAACTAGAGTCATAGCTTGCATTATGGAGTCCTCTCTTCCCAGAGATTTTCCTTGTATATGAATATGAGCCATTTGAATGCATGGGTCTTTCTCACTCATCTTTTTGTCCCTAAAGCCCAGTATAGAGCTTGGGCAACAAACAAAATCTACATAAACATTTATAGATCTAAGGTCCATATGTAAGAGATCTATTCTGCTGCAGAGTAGGCTACCATGATCTGAGCTTTTCTGTGCCTCATTTTATCTTTAGCTCACACCAGCAACCTTGTTAACACTTTGTTGTCCCACAATGCACTGAGCCCCACGCATGCCCTACACTTGTTACAAACCACAGCAGCCTCAGAAGACAACTAAAGTAACACAAATCCTGTAGATTCCAAGATCTGGAGGGTCTTCATTTGCCTAGCAGAAACAGCACCCACACATTGGAACTGAAAGGATTTGGTGAGAAGCTTTTCCAGAAGGGCTAAGACAAACCTTTTCTGGACACCTGGTAAACTTGAATCCCAGTTGTGTTCACCAGTACATGAGCCTGGGGTCCAGCCAAACCAAGGAAAGGGACTCAGAAAAGACTGAAGTGGCCTCAAGAATCTGAGGGATAATCCGTAAAGGTTATGTCCACAGTCATAACTTTACCAAAGTTTTTAAACCTGTGAGGCCAAGCAAAAAAAAAAAAAAAAAAAAAAAAAAAAAAAAAAAAACCAGACTGTGAGACTTTTAGAACCAGAATCTCAGCTAGCCTCTCATGAGTCTGCCTTTCAAAGACCTGTGAATGAAGAGCTGGCAGCAAGGTTTATAGGTGGCTGGAGTTAGTGAAAAGTCGTCCGGTGCTGTGGTTAAAGGACTTTGGAAGGAGATTCTCTGAGTGTGGATTCTCCAGAGGAAATTTGGGCCACCATGGGTGGCAAAGCACAAGGGGTAATACTGAGCAAAGCAAACCGATCCACGGGAAGAAACAGGAGAGGCTGTAAGCTTCCTTTTGCATCTCATCTCTAAGGGAACTCACTGGGGTTTGTTCAGAGGGAGCTATGCATGGCTTTGGCTTCAGAAAGAAATGTGTGTTAGAACACAGGCCTGGATGTGGGAGAGGCAACTGAAGCCCAGCATAGTCACTTAGTGTCCTTGTGACCTGACCTTGGACAAATGTCTTCACTGTCCTAAGGTATGACTTACTTGGCTTCACAGGCTGCGGTCAGAGGATTGAATAAGATGATGAATGAAAAGTCCTGCTCACACTTACAGACACTTATTCACAGACCGATGCCATGTGAATAGATGCTTCTAGGGTTCTTCTGACTCTAAACAGAAGGTGGGAGAGATCACGAGGGGTGGGAGGAACAGCACCCCTGCGGCTCTGGCCCATGTGAATCGAAGGAGGGGGGAGGTGAGAGGAGTTGAGGCCCAAACGAAAATCGGTGACACTTTGAATCACTAAGTTGAGATGGTGAATATGAAGAATTGAGGCAAACTCCTCTCAAAGCTTCAGGAGAAAAGGAAAGAAAGTAGGAGGAATGATGGGGAAAGAGAAAGTGAGCTGTGAGGAAGTCAAAGAGTCAGATGGGTCCAGTCAGTGGCTAAAAAACAGGAAGAGCCAGGTCAAATTATGGGTTATGACAAGATTAAAGTCTCAGCTCTCACAGCATTAACAACCAAAGACACCTCATGAAAGACGTGGCTGCTTACTGGGCAGACAAGCTACATTTTTCAGACATGCAGTAGCAGAAACAGGCAAAGGGAACTGTTGGTTAAGCCATCTCAGATGGACTTTTGCTGGGAAGTTAGAGAGCAGTTTTTTCTACACTTAAAGGGAATGAAGTGCTTACATCTTTCCCAGATCAATTTTGTTCTTTGATATATTGGTGTCCAAAAACGAAGCTGTATGTATGAGTGAACACACACACACACACACACACACAGAATCTCTTCTTTGTCTTGTTTGTCAAATGCCTACAGATGGCTTTTTGAACATGAAACAGATAACTTGATAGATAGATGAAGTGAAAGACATTATCTATCAGTATACCAATATCTACTGTGTCTAGTAGACAGGTCAGAGGGGGTTTTGTTGTTGTTGTTATTTTTATTGGTTTATTTTCTTTGTTTACAATTCAAATATTACCCCTTTCCTGGTTTCCCCTCCGAAAACCCCCTATTCCATCCCCCTCTCTCCATGCTCACCAATCTACCCACTCCCACTTCCCTGTCCTGGTATTTCCCTATACTGGGGCATTGAGCCTTCTCAGGACCAAGGGCCTCTCCTCCCTTTGACATCCAACAAGGCTATCCTCGGCTACATATGCAGCTGGAGCCATGGGTCCCTCCATGTGTAATCTTTGGTTGGCAGTTTAGTCCCTGGGAGCTCTGGGGGTACTGGGTGGTTCATATTGTTGTTCCTCCTATGGGGCTGCAAGATCCTTCAGCTCCTTGGGTCCTTTCTCTAGCTCCTCCATTGGGGACCTTGTGCTCAGTCCAATGGTTGGCTGAGAGCACCCACCTCTCTATTTGTCAAGTACTGGAAAAGCCTCTCAGGAGACAGCTATATCAGGATCCTGTCAGCAAGTGCTTGTTGGCATCCACAATAGTGTCTGGGTTTGGTGACTGTATATGGGATGGAATCCCAGGTGGCGCCGTCTATGGATGGTCTTTCCTTCAGTCTCTGCTCCATGTTTTGTCTCTGTATCTCATCCTATGAGTATTTTGTTCCCCCTCTAAGAAGGTCCAAAGTATCCATACTTTGATCTTCCTTCTTCTTGAGCTTCCTTTGGTCTGTGAATTGTATCTTGGATATTCCAAGCTTCTGAGCTAATATTCACTTATCAGTGAGTGCATACCATGTGTGTTCTTTTATGATTGTATTACCTCACTCTGGATGATACTTTCTAGTTCCATCTATTTGCCTAAAAATTTCATGAATTCCTTGCAGAGTTTTAAAATAAAGCTGAATATGGGATTTATTGAGCTCCTCCTGTATTCAAGTTACTCCCTTAAAATGTATGGCAGACGAAATGACTGGAGAGTCACTCAGGTCCCAAGGGAACCACGGACAGAAGATATAAAAGTAGCATACTGATGACAACACATAAGTACCATTGCCCATCATCTTGGAGAGGAAATGAATGAGAGAATTGGCCAGTGAGAACCCAGTAAGTCAATACTAGGGTGGAGAAAGGAATCCATACCAAACGCTCAGGGCAAAGGAACAACTTAATTGTTTCTACAATGTGCTGTACCACTGTTACTGCCAACACCCAGAAACCTGTACAGACGTATCTTTTTAAGGCAAAAAACCCAGTGAAAATATTTGTGCCTCTCCGATGGGATTGCACATGCAAACAGAGTTTCATGAAGGGTAAAGGCATGGGCACTAACAAAACCATGTTGGAGATGATCCTCAAGATGATTGTGAAGCAGCAAGCAGTGCTCTCCTGTGTCTCAACGAATCAGCTGTGATTGCTGAAAAAGGGTATGGAGCATGGACAAGAAAGGTAAGGCACACTGAACAATGGGAATACATGAGGTGAGAGTCAGAAACATTGGACATTTTGTGTCCAAAGGAAACAGCAGAGCCCAGTTAGGTCATAGAACAGATTGGTAAGAGAAGGAAAATCACCATCACCTGACTCTGGGCCTGCAAACAGAAAGGGGGAAGATCCAGAAGAAAACATTGAAATGATAAAATGTATGTGGCAGATCTGCATCCTATGTGTAACAAGCACTGGGGAACAAGGCCCAGTTAGGGTAATACTACTTTACCTACTAAGCTCGAACAAAACAGAATCAATACTGTGAGAAATGCCTCAAACAAACAGCTTTGGTTGGAAGAGCAGAGAATGTGGGCAGCATCATTTCTACCAACCACAAAGAGTCTTCCTACTTTGACCAAACAGACAATAACCCTGAGAACCACACAACCCCCTCCCCAGGAGTTGAGTGGGCTAAGCACAAGAACACACAGGTACAGACAGTGGGGTGCTGGTGGAAAAGCAGCCTGAGCCCCGGTAAGGTGTAAATAAACTTGGAAACTAAATGCCAGCTAGGAAGTGGTACCTTTGGACACTCAGACATTGAAATCTCTGGGTGTAAAGCTTGGCCACCTGGCATAATCAGGACCCAGGAACTGGCAAGAATGGCACTGTGTAGGAGGGCATCACTGCTTTGAGCAGAGAGGAAGCTCATTACTGCTCAGGAATTCAATTACTGGGGGAAGAGGGATTATAAAAACTAACTCTGGACTGGGCAATTGAACTCAAGAGTGATAAGAAGTTTGTCCATCTGTCTAGTTTGCTGACAAAAACAACTGATAGGAGAACTTATTTTCATTTTAGAAAAGAGAGAACAAAATACTGGCAGAAGTTGTAGTAGTTTTCATTTTGAAGTTTATTTACTATTCTGTGTTACTAATTTCCATTATTTTTAGATTGTATTGTGCATGATTATTTTTTTATAATGGTGCCGCCACTTTTACCTGTCCTTTCCAGCTCTCACCATCCATTGTCTTACCTTCAGCACATGCACTCTTTCTCTCAAAGAACTATAGGCCACTAAGGAATGCTAAGACAAGGAAAAATAGTCTTCTCCAAGGAAGAGCCCCTCAAGCGGTTATCCAACACCAAATGGTCGACCATGAAATCCTATACATTCAAGCATCATTAAGACTGAGCAGGACTTGATGGGCTGGGGAAAAGGATACTCAGGGGGACCCCCACCCACTGTAAACAGAATAAGTTAAACAATCTGAGTAGGTTGTATTTATATATTTATACATGTACTATGTATATTATATATATATATATATATATATATATATATATATATATATATATTGCATGCATGTGTGTGTAACAATAATTGAAGAAATAGAGGTCATGGACTTGAGAGAGAACAAGCAGAGTACCTGAGAGGCATGAAAAGAAGAAAACAGAAGGGAAAGGGGAAATTATATTACTTTAATATCAAACTTTAATATCAAAAAATACAAAAATAGTATTTTTAAGAGGTAGACTCCTAACCAGGGGCAGCACTCTGGAGAGCAGGCCCTGAACTGCACAGTGGAGCTGGCCCTGGTGACAGAGAGCAGTTAAGCTAGCCCAGAGGGAGGCGTTTGGGAGTGCACACCCATCCTCTCCTCGGTGGGGCAAGGAGGTGATGCCCTCTCTTGCTCCCTGCTCCTCACCACCTCCAACAGTCACAAAAGCTGGCCCTAGGGTCAGGAGAGCAGGAGACCTGGTCTGGCCCCTCCCAGGATGCAGCATTTGGGAGAGTGGACCCGACAAATGGGGCCTCACACATGATATGATTCTGTATCTAAAAGACCCCAAAGATTCTACCAGAAAACTTATCTCTGATCAATACTTCCAGCAATGTAGCATGACACAGAAATCAACATGTAAAAATGAGTGACTTAGCCGGGCGGTGGTGGCACAGGCCTTTAATCCCAGCACTTGGGAAGCAGAGGCAGGCGGATTTATGAGTTTGAGGCCAGCCTGGTCTACAGAGTGAGTTCCAGGACAGCCAGGGCTGAGAAACCCTGTCTCAGGGGAAAAAAAAGTGACTTTTATAAATTACAGTGAACGTTGAAGGAAAGAAATTGCATACACAATCCCATTCACAACAGCCTGAGGGCAAGGGGGTGGACTACCTAAAATTAATTAAGAAAAAAAGGGGGGGGGGGATCCTCTACAATGAAAACTTTAAAGCAGAAGAAAGACTGTTTAAGAGGACAGTGGGAGACAGAGAGACTTCCTGTGTTCATGGATTGGCAATATTAATATTGTGGCAATGGTTATGCTAACATGATCTCAGGTTAAGTGCAATCTCCATCAAATTTCCCTATTTTAAATTTCTTATACAAATTCAAAAGACTCCCAAATAGCCAACATGATTCTGAGCAAGAACAATCTTGAAAGGATTATAATATCTAATTTGCAGTTGTATTTCAGAACATAGAATCAAAGACACTCTTGTAGAAACAAAAAACAAAAAAAAAAACAAAAAAAACAAAACAAAAAAAACAAAAAACAAACAAAAAAACAGACATGTAAATGGATGGGATAAATAGAAAACAGAAATAAGTCCACAAATCTATAGCTATCCTGTTGGTTTGTGGTAGGGGAAGAGACAATGTTATAGAAGAGACAATCTTCAACCCAAGGTTCTAGGAAAACTGGTTATTGTGTATATATGAATGAAAGTAGATGCCTAGTGCCCTGTAAATAATTTAATTCAAGATGGATCAAAGCCCTTAATGTAAAACTCTGTGGTGTGAAACTGTCAAAGGAAAACAGAGAGAAAATAGGCCAAGGTGTAGCCATAGGCCTTTTCCTTCTGAAAAGCACTCCAAAGGCTTAGAAAATAATAGCAAGAACTAAAACGTAGTATTGTGTGAGATTTAAAAGCTTCTGCACAGCAAAGGAAATCATCAGCCTACAACAGGACAAAACCTTGGCCAACTGTACATCTTCAGGAAATCAATATCTATAATATATTGACATTTTAACTCAACAAAATAAACACTCAGAGCCCAAATATCCCAATCTATAGAAAGGCAAATTAAGTTACCCACCACTTCTCAAATATAAAGCAGAAATAGGCAATAAATATATGGTGAAAATATTCAACATCCAAGGGTGGCTGCAGCTCACCCTTGTCTGATGGGTATCATTTTTTAAAATTCTACAATTGGACAGCATCTTTGAAACTGTGTATATTGATGAGGAATCACTATATTGCTTTGGGGAATGTACACAAATACAGACACTATAGAATGGAATTTCCTCAAAAATCAAATTACCAAGAGAACTATCATGTGATCTAGATATACCACTTTTAGGAATATACCCAAATGCATCTAACTCAGCCAAACACACAGCCACTTGACATTCACATTTTTTACAATGCTCAGAATAGCCAAGTTGCAGGTAAATTCTCTGTGCCTGTCAGAACATAAATAAAGAAAATAAATGTGCAATGGAGTTATATTCATGTATAAAAAAAGACCAAAATTATTTTTTAATTTCGTTAGTAATCAGTTTCCATATGGCATTTAAGCCCTGCTTCCCTCTGGTCTGTTCTCCTCCCCTTCCTGCCTCTGTCCCGCTTACCTGACCCCTTGGTCAAAGATAATCTTTGGCCTCCATTTTCCCCACCTCTGCTCCAATATCTTATGGTTCTATCATCTTCCCATGCCTGTCCTTTAAAGGTTTTTCCTTTCTCATCTTTTCCTGTCCCGTGGGCCTCTTTCCAGTTTTCTGACCTTTACCTACAAATTATAACTACCTAGATAGACACATGTATTTGGCAATTAGAAGCTAGAACCTGCTTGTCAAAAAGAGCACCTGATATTTGCCTTCCTGGACATGGGATGCCTCCCTTAGTATGTTTTCCAGTTCTACACATCGTCCTACCAATTTCATAAGTTAATTTTTCTTTATCAGTGAATAAATTCTATTGTTACATATTGAATTTTCATTACTCATTCGTCTATTAATGAACACCAGGGCCATTTCATTTCCTTGCTCTTTGAGTAGAGCAGCCATAAATATGATATGCAAGTATCCTTCTAATATTTAGTCATCTGGATATATGCCCAGAAGTGATATAGCTAGATAATATAATAGTTGTATTTTTAGTTTGTTTTTGAGATGCCTCCACTCTGATTTCCATAACTGCTGAACTAATTTAATTCCTGCCAACAGTGGGTAAGTGTTGCTCTTTCCCTACACTCTCCTCCTGTTGTCACCAGTTTCCTTTCTGGTAGCCATTTTTTGCTTCAGGAGGAGGAAGGTTTTGTTTTGTTTTTTGTTTTGTTTCATTTTGTTTTGTTTTCCTGGCTCTGGGAAGCATAATGGAGGATTTTTCTAGCGTGACCTGTAATTCTGTTTGCGTAGTTTGGTTAGTTTGTCTGGAGTTTTGTATGTGTTCACCAATATAATGGATCTAGTTTTCTTTCTTCTATTTTTATCCTGTTTTTGTATCAATGTTGTACTATCCTTAGAAGATGCATTCGGTACTGTTCATGTTCTTAAGAATATGGAATTATGTCATGTGCAGGAAAATGAATGCAATGAAGGATCATCATACAAGCAAACCAAACAAATTCTCAGACAAACACTGTATGCTTTTTCTCATCTGTGTCATCTAGATTTGTACACATTGCTATATTGTGGACGTCTTTTTGTGATCATTGTGTGATACAGAGGAAATCAGGTCCCTTCTTAGGGTTCTTAGTCTCATTAATATTTTTATTTATAACTTAATAATTGACTCAAAAGGAAGTTTAAGGACAATTTTATTAGACTTTAAAAAGCAAACAGCCAACGGGAGGCATGCTGTGAGAGAGTTGGAGCTGCCTGAAGAGGAGAGTGGGTGATCTGAAGGTCAGACTCACGACTGACTAGCAACTACATGGATGTAGAGAAGCTTTAAGCAAAAGATAAGGAAGAACACATATTGGGGAAATACAGACAATTAAGGAAAGCATGGTTAGGGAAAAGACAGAAATAAAAACAAAGAAGCTATACATTTTTTGAATAATTCAGCCAAGCAGACAGGCTTTCCAAGCTGCATGGCTGTGGTCCAGTAATCCACTGCACTAAGGGCAGGAATTCTGGGAGGGAGAAGTACAGATTCTCATTAAAGGACCAATTCTTCTTCTGTCTATCTCTTCGGCATGACTTAAGGAGAGCCTACCTTTTGAAGGGAGTTTCTTTGGCTAAGTGCTCGACTCTTCCTAGTTGGAATGCTAGGTCTCTGTTCTGGCCAGAGAGTTTATTATCTTGACCAGAATGAATCCTTCTAAATGGACCTGTATTGCCACTATAGCATAGGCATACACAAATATATGCTATGAAAGTAGAATGGGGACTATGTGGGCAGGGGAAAGGAATGAAGAGGAAGAAGACTTGGACGCAGTAACACAATAAATAAATGTGGTCAAAGCACATGAGACACTTGAAACACATGGCATTGTGTGCACATCCCTCTGTGTACAATGAATACATAATGATAAAAAATTAAAATAAAATATCCTTGTTATATTTCAAAGAAAGAAAGGAACTGAGGCTACAACACACGCACACACACACACACACACACACACACACACACATACATACACACACTTTTCTTAAACGTATGTTCCCCTTAAGTCTCTGTCACCATCTACGAAATCAGGGTGATTACTATCACTCTCTTGCAGGGTTTTGGATGAAGTAAATCATATGGCATGAACAGAGTCTAACAATGTGCATGTATATATGCTGTCCTATTGCTTGTTAGTTATATATTGACTGAAAGCATTTACAGGTTTGTACCTTTTTTTAGTCCTGTGCCCCAGCCTTGAAAACATCCCTAGATTTATTTGGTATGGGACAAGAACTAGGAATAATAAGTGATACCATCATCATGGCTAAGGGCCTTCTGGATTATCCAATACTGATAAAATCACTGGTAAATTAGCACATCTCATTCAGATTAGGGTTGCTATGTGAATTTACCACAAACCTCAGCAACACAATAGTCAAGGCAAGATTACCCTAGTCAGATGTCCATAAATCGATGAGCTTCACACATCTATACCATTAATTATAATTAGGACTTGATCAATGTGCATTCTTGTATAGTGCTAGTATTATCATTGTATCAGTTGATAATGGAGAATGTTATGGCGTCATTATTATGATTATAATCATCACTTTATAAAGGACACAAATCAGGGTTACTCGGTTGAGGCTTACCTAGCTATTCACACTGAAGTGTCTTCTCCACCTATTATTTTCCCAGAGAAAGAATAGAAATCAGGAAGTGAAGTGTGCGATCCTTCAGAAAGTTTTGCTTTGTTTTTCTGACAGATTGTTGTTAATGATGCTTTCTTTTTTTCTTGTGGGTAGTGACACTGTGACAGTGTAACCTCACACGCAGTCACAGTGAATTGTTAATTAGTTTAATTAGTGGAAAATTCTCCCATCATCTTTGAATCTAGCCTTCTGTGTTCTCACAGGGATTTTAGGTATGAGCCCCTAACAAAGCATTTATGGGAGACCCTGTCATAATCAAAGGTGTGAGAAGGAATGTGTCCCCAGGGCTTCCTGCCTTTGCTTTCAAATATTAACAGGATCCATTTGCTCACTGCCAGGCACTGTGGCACGTTCTCTATTGCAGCAGCCTTCCATTGCATGTTTGCATCGCAAAAATCCACAAGGCACAAACTAGCTTTCAACAACATATGAGAGAACCCTGATAAATAATATAAACCCTGTCCAAGCCATGAGTTGCTACATGATAAAAATCACTGATACATTCTCATAACTGCTACAAATGCTATATCTCTCTCATAACTGGTGTGCTCCCTCAGTCTCCCTGTAAATGCTTGTTCTTCAAAGAAACCCAATACCAGCCCCTGCTCCTCTTTAGATCACTGGGTTTCTGTGCTCAGGTTGCTGGTTTGCTGTCTGCATCCTACAAGTAGTTTGATTGTAAATGGAGAGAAAATTAAGAGGAGTAAATGAAGCCAGGTTGAAATTTTTTAGTTTACCCCTTATGAATATTGAATCAAAAATTCAGGGAAAAAATGGATAGAAAAGATTAGCTTCCTGGTTAGTTTAGTGTGTGTGTGTGTGTGTGTGTGCGCGTGTGTGTGTATCTGTATCTGTGTCCTGTGTCTGTGTATGTCTGTGTCTGTGTGTGTCTGTGCATCTGTGTATATATGTATCTGTGTGTCTGTGTATCTGTGTGTGTGTATGTGTGTGTGTGTGAGTGAGTGAGTGTGTGTGTGTGTGTGTGTGTGTGTGTGTGTGCACATGCACACATGCATGGGGAGGCCAGAGGACAGACAACCTCAGCTATCATCTTCAGGAACCATTAACATCCTTTGAGACAATCTTCTTTGGTTTAAAGCTTACTAACTAAGTTAGACTGGTTGACCATATAACCTCAGGGACTCTCTTAATACCTGTACCACATCGGTCCTGGGAATAGAAGCATGCTACGCTGCCAGCATCTCTATGTGGGATCTGGGGATATTTCTCATGTCTTCATGTTTGCAAAGTTAACACTTCACAGAGTGAGATATCTCTCCAGCCTTTGGGATCTTGTTCCATCTCTCTTATTGATCTACAACCTCAGTCCATACTTCTGTCTCATAGTTCAAGGTGCCTATCTGAGCCACAACTGTCACCCCCATGTTTTAGTCAGTAGTGTGGAGGGAAATGGAAGAAGACATGCCTCTTTCATTTCTAGTCACTCCTGACTTTCAATGTTATTCATTTTCTTATACCCTTATACCCTTCTATACATGTGTCTCTTTGGTGCCTAGCTTACTAATTCCTCTCCTTCAGTCTCTAGGATCTCCTTCAGTCTCCTTCTGATTCTCAGTGGAGATTGGATCATAAGAGACATGATAAAGAGCAATCAGGATCTTCTTGTATCCAATTTAGCAAGATATTTAACAATTATCAATGAACAGTCTTTATTTAATCCAAAGTCTCAGAGCCTCATCCCCCACCATATTTATTATTTCCTAAGCATCCTTGCTTTCCCCCACCTCCACTGCTCCTAATACCATATATTGATATGCTTGTAGTTGAATCACCCACCTATAACAAATGTTCACAAGACTCAGTTTACCAGTTTAGCATGGCTACCCATGAGGTGGGAGCTCAGATTCTCCCAGGCGTGTACCTCGTTGCTTGCCTGAACTTAATACTCCCCAGTAAAATGATGCTCTTCTCAGGGTAAACTCACTCTCTGTTTATATCATCACCATCTTCTAGGTGTGAGGTTTAGTTTCTAACCTTTTTCTCTTATCTACAGAAGACCTGATGATCCCATTATGTTCCTTCCTAGTTCTTAGCAGCACCCCAGTGTTTCTTCCAACCTTGGCAGCTCTGAGCTGCTGTATGGATGAGACTCTTGAGAGGTTGTGGATCATCAAGCTTGTGGGAGAGATCAACTGTGGAAGTGAATCTGTATTCTGCCTTCAGAGAAGACTCAGAACTTAGCTGTTAGCCTGTGTTATAGCATCAGGGTCCAAGGAAATAGGCAGGAAGACCATGAGCATTAAATCCTGGGACTTCGGGGAAGGATGGGAAGGTGGTCCTAGAGCTCAAGACAATCCTGGCAAATGCTATTCTTCTCTGCTGCCTTTGTACAGAGGCTTTTAGATCAAAGTTACCCAATAGAAATGCAATGTAAGCCAGGTTCTGCATGTAACTTAAAAATTTCTGTTTTCTTGTTTAAAACAAAGACAAACAGGTAAAAATAAATCTTAATATTAGATTTAATGTCCTTAAAATATATGATTGAAATTTTATATGACCCAATTTTTTATCTTAAGGTTTGACCATTTCAAAATGTAAATTAGTGTTGTCTAATTATTCATGAGACACTTTGTATAATTAATTTTTATTTACTTGTTCTGCAGAATCTGATGTCTGTGTGTGTGTATGTGTGTGTGTATGTGTGTGTGTGTATGTGTTTATGTGTGTGTATGTGTGTGTGTGTTGTGTGTATGTGTGTTTACACTTTTAGGAAGCATATACTGGCACTATCTGTATTTTCAAGCTCAGAAGCCACATGCAAATGGTATATGTTAGCAAAAGGCTGGATGTTTTCTGTACCAGGTATAGACCACACACCCACACCAGAGTCAGCTGACATCTTGTTGGACTTGTCAAATCTCAGGCAGTTCCTCTGAATCACACTCTTCATTTTTGACAGTTAAACAATGGGCACATTCAAGTTTCAGGCAGGTTCCAGTAGATAAAGGCAGAGGACCCTTAGGAGAAAATTGTAAGTGACAAATGTTGATGGAAGTATAAACTTGGCTTCAAAAGTGGTGCCAGAGAACACAAAATGGCTTCACTTTTCTCTGGTCATTGGCTCAAAAAAAAAAAAGAAAGAAAGAAAAGAAAAGAAAAGAAAAGAAAAGAAAAAGAAAAGGACAAAAAGGCAATGGTGACACAGTTGAATATAAAATTACTCTAAGTGGAGTAATTTAAATAAACACAGCACATGTATCAGCACCCCCTTCAGGAGCTGACTGTGGTGTCAGATGCCTCCGGCTCAGCTTTGACAAAATGTGTTAAGATGCTGGTTGTGATGACCTAGCCCTGTGCCAAGCACAGGCTCTCAACAGAGCCGCAGGGAATATTTCAAGATGAACCACTGCCCGCCATAGCAGTCTGCCAAGGGACATACAGTCCTCACCATCTGACTCATATCTTTGGACCTAAGCAATATTTCCTGAAAATATTTCCCAGAAAACATGCAAAACTGATCCTTGGAGAGGGCAACTAATATACGTTTACCTGCACCATATTGAAATTTTGTTTGTAGGACATGTACACAAAGAGTTGAGTAGAATACAGGAGTTTTGACGGAAATAACACAAGGTTAAATGTCTGAAGAAAGCAAATGCAGGTCTAAGGGTGGGCCAGGGGAGGACCAAGTAAGGGCATAACAGTAAGGTGTGTAGCATCAACTTATCATCATCCTGAACCATCTACAGTATTGTCAACACACACACACACACACACACACACACACACACACACACACACACAGTCATTCTTTTGGGGGGATGCTAGCATGGCAGAGAAGTTTCCAGTCCAGTTATGAGTATGGGGATGTTCATGGAAATGAATGACTACAATGGTACATGCTGTATCTGGAATGAGGTCAGTGATGCTGTGTGCATCTATTGCCATGTGGGTGGAGGAAGCTAGATGTCCTTTCAGCATCCTGCCCTGATTAGAAGTGAGTAGCTAGGCTATGCACATAGGACTTCCTCTAGCACACATTTGTCACCCGCGAACAGAAGGGAGAATCAAACAAACATTGTTTGAGCAGGTGCCCTTTCCCAAGTGAAATTGCGTGTGTTGTTTTTAATATCTCTTGTCCATCTGCTTTGGTTGTTTTCTCTGGCCCAGATTCGAGGGCTTCCGTCACATTACCTGGGCACAGATTTGACCATGCGGTCACCTTCGCAGACATGCAGGGACGTGCTTGGCTTCCCTAATACACAAACCCCAGGAAGTATAAATAGAAATGTTGCTTTTATTTGTAGACTTAATGCTTATGGGGAAGCTGGCTCAGAGGCATAAAAGCTTACCTCTTCCAATTCACTGAACTTTGGGGCCATAATTCTTGCAGTTCAGAAAATTAAATAGAGGTCAGCAATTTATGCCTAAGGTACCGGAGGTAGAGAGAAGGAGCAGGGCTATTAAACCCAGCAAATGTGCTTATGTGTTTTCAATTTTCTCTTGTTGTTTCTGCCGGGGTCTTCCACAACCAAATTGCTGCTGCTTTATGGACTGAAAAACCTCAGAGTGAGAGACAGTTTTTCTTTGAGCTTTGCTGCCAAAAATGTCAGGCCAGATCTGGAGCTCCAAGCAGCATTGTAATAGGACCTCTCTAGGGAGCCCAGTTCCTAAGATACAGATTTGCTACCATGATGAACAGGGGCCAAATGTACCAAGAGCTAACTCCTGCCCACACGAGCTCCATCACCAGGTAGTAAGTGCTGTTCACTTTGACTTTATATTTGTATGTTTTAACTGATGCATGTGCCAGTCATCCTTCACTGGGAAAAGATCTGGAGATTAAAAAGAAACACTGACAGCCTGATTCTCTCATCAAGAATCAGATATAGATGACTATCATTACTATTATTGAAGACCTTAGCACATCATTACAAGGGGTCCCATAAATGCTAGGAAAAGCTTAGTTACTCTAGTAACAAAGATTAAGCAATGGTCAGTTTTCTTGAGAAATTTAATTGAAAATCTAGACATTGTGGTCAATCTTGCAATGTGTAAACAGCACTCCCAGAAACCATTGGTGCTGTTACTGGGATAGATTTCAATAAATATTGATTACCTCTGATGATACTTCTTTATGACAGGAAGATATTCTAATCATCCTTGTGCCCAGAAGGCCTTTTCTCAGATCTTACCTTTGTAGACGGCATCATGCGTCTAACACCCTTCACCTTTGACACAACACCGTGAAAGCCAGTGAACACCTGTAGGAGGCAATGGGACTCCCTTAAAAAATTAATGCATAGCTGCTGGAAGTAGGTGGAATCCAAGTTGGACCTGCTTACCAGCCTGCTGCTATGAACTCTGTTGGTTGTCTTTACTCCTGTTTATATCAAGAGAACTTCATATTTACTTGGCAAACAATTCAATACAAATAGGAACATTTAGTTCCAGTTTGGTCTGAAGGCCTCATGTGGACAGAGCTTAAACTTTGGTTGTTCTTTATGAACCACTAATGCAGCCTGAGATATTAGGCCTAATGGGATTTGCATGTGGTCAGAGAGCTGAGTCTAGCAGTTGAAAGCCAGTACAAATGTATGAAAGAGGCAAGAATAAGAAAGGGGAGTAAAATGCACACACTTTCTAAGCCACTATGAGTTTAAGAGTTTGTTCTTAACCTACTTTCTATACCAGCGCAATGCCAGTCTATATGAATCCTGTGAAATGCATGTCTCTAATAGAGAGTAGTGTAATTTTTCAACTCATACAATGTATAAAGAAATGAAGATCCAGAAACTGTAAATGGCTTTTTCAAGACCACAAAGCCATTTCCTGGAACACTTTAGTCCTTAGTCTTAGGCCCCTTTCTTCCACACACTCTAAGGGTAAACATATTTTTCAAGAGGTGAATATGCATTCACTAATTTAGAGAAACTGTCTTGTTTTATTATTAACTTACCCCAAAAAGGTAAATGTATACTCAAGGGTTCTCTAGGCATTCCATGTCTGGTTTTTGTTTAGTTGTTGAGGCTCAAACCCATGCATTCTAACAGTGAGCTACATCCCAAGCCCCTACTAGATTTTAAAACACTGATGCCAGTCTCTTGATCCAGGTCAATAAACCAGGATTCAAAGGTAATATATTAATGAGCTTTTGTAGTCCCTTTTTATTATCAATATTTTTTCTTTTCACGGCTCTTGCTGAATTTTTATGGTTCTTATCCTGTTGAATATATTATATGATTTACCATGATTTACTGTGTCTTACTATGTCTGAAACTTCACAGATTCCCTTAACTCCTGAATTCAAACAGTGTCTCAGATTCAAAGAAAAAATGAACTTTTACTTCCTTTACTTGAGATTATGTTTGACAGTCTTAGTCATTCCAAGTCACTGGGGCATGGGGGTCTTGTGCCTTCCAAGACAAGGGACACCAACAGCAGCAGGGGCCCTAGGAAACCTGATTCATGCCTTACAAACATGCAGTCTCTGAGTAGGACTGAACTTAAACCATATCTTTATTTTCATGCCCTCTTGCAGAATAAGTAAAAGAGAAAAGTTTCTAGACTATGTGTGAAGCAATGTTGTTGTGATCATTTAGCCTTCCTGTGCATCTAGCTTTGGAATTGCTCCAGGCCATTGGTATTACTCTTCCTGACATAAGAGGAAGGACTTAGAGAAGAAATTAATAAACATGGCACAGATGGCAAAAGTCTGGAAAAATACCTTGGGGTAGAGAGATGAGGGGGTAAGGTAGGGAGGGAGAGGTAACATGGACACATGTAGGTTAAAAAAGGTAAGTGACCATCTTGAAAGACTTGGGAGAAAAGAAAGAAAGAAAGAAAGAAAGAAAGAAAGAAAGAAAGAAAGAAAGAAAGAAAGAAAGAAAGAAAGAAAGAAAGAAAGAAAGAAAGAAAGAAAGAAAGGAAGGAAGGAAGGAAGGAAGGAAGGAAGGAAGGAAGAAAGAAAGAAAGAAAGAAAGAAAGAAAGAAAGACAGACAGACAGACAGACAGACAGACAGAAAGAAAGAAAGAAAGAAAGAAAGAAAGAAAGAAAGAAAGAAAGAAAGAAAGAAAGAAAGAAAGAAAGAAAGAAAGAACTAGGGATGGATCACCATGCCAACAAATGACCCATAGTCCTGAAAACAGAAGTAGCCACAAAACCACTTTTTCTTCAGATATTTTCTTAGGGCTGGAGAATGCCATGTCAGTGTACATTTGGAAAAGGTATGAGTAGCAGAGAGGCAGAGCTGGCCTCATTGAGTTCCTGCTCCACAGTTACTCTCTGGGGCCAACACCATCTCTCCCACCACTATCACCTCTGGGGCACAAGTGCCATGTCACCTTATGGAACCCAAATCCCACGCAGTCAAGAAGGCAGGTCCACAACATGTTCTTCAACATGTTCTTCGGTTGCCTCCATCTATTACCAGAAGGCTGGAAGGAGAGTCACGAGTGAGCTATGAAGTCACAAGGATATGTGATCTGACATGTGGCTGACGGACAGAGAGATTGTCTGGAGATACAGTTCCCTTGGAGTCATCCATCCCCTCTGGCTCTTACAATCTTTCTGTGTCTTCTTCCACCTAGGTCCCTGAGCCTTGAAGGGAGTAGTTTGATGAAGACATCCCATTTAGGATGGAGTTCTCCAAAGTCTCTCACTCTCAGCTCGTTGTCCAGGTGTGGGTCTCTGTTAGTTTTTATCTACTGTAAGAAGCTTGTCTGATGAGGACTGAGCAACGCTCTGATCTATGGGAATAACAGTGTGTTGTTAGGAGTCATTCTATTGCTATGTTCCTTTAGGATCACTGGAGTAGCAGGCTTTCCCCCAGGCCCATTACCTGGCTAGTTTCAGCTTGTTAGCTACTGTATCAGTGTCACATACCATCTCATAGACTGACCCTTCAATCCAGAGAGTGGTTGGTTATTCCTACAATAAATACCTTTCTTTCAATTCATTGTACCTCCTAAGAGAAATAAAACTAGCATTTATACTAAAGAAACCTATATTAGAGAGTCCTATGTTTATTTAGATGTGGACCTTTGGATTAGGCCACAGTAGTTAATAGACATCTGCTTACCTTCTTAGGTATAAGAAATTCTCTCTCTCTCTCTCTCTCTCTCTCTCTCTCTCTCTCTCTCTCTCTCTCTCTCTCTCTCTCTCTCTCTCTCATATTCCCTCTCTCTTTTATTGATTTTTCATCCCAATGGCTGTGCACCTTCCTAGTGCACCCCATAGCCTCTCCCACATTCCTTTTCCCTTCTCCTCTGAGAGAGTAGAGCCTCCTTCCCCATATCCTTCCAACCTGGCATAACAAGTCTATGCAGGGCCAGACAAGAGAGCTGAGTTAGGGGAACTGATTTCACAGATAGGCAACAGCTTTAGGGATAGTTCCCGTTCCAGTTGTTCAGGAACCCCCAGGAAGACCAAGCTGTACATTTTCTACATATGAATGAAGGACTAGGTTGAGCCTGAGCATGCTTCCTGGTTGGTGGCTCAGTCTCTGAGAACCCCAAGGGTCCAGTTTAGCTAACTCAGCTGGTCCTCCTGAGGGCTTCCTATCCCCCTGGGGGCCCACAATCCTTCTCCAACTCTTCCAGAAGAGTCCTCAAGCTTTACCCAATGTTTGGCTGTGGGTGTCTGCATCTACCTGAGTCAGCTGCTGGGTAGAACCTCTCAGATGATAGTCATGCTAGCTAGACTTCTGTCTGCAAGCATAACAGAAAATCACTAATAGTGTCAGGACTTGGAACCTGTCCAGGGGCTGGGTCTCCTGTTAGGCTGGATTGCTTGGCTACTCCCCCAGCCTCTGCTCCATCCTCTGCCCCTGCATTTCTTGGAGGCAGGGCAAATTCTGGGTCAAACATTTTGTGGGTAGGTTGCGAACTCCTTAGGGGTTCCAGCCTGGCTATGGGAGGTGGCCCCTTCAGACTCCATATTCCCATTGCTGTGAGTCTCAGTTAAGGTCACCCCCATTGATTCTCAAGAGCCTCCCCTTCCCCGGGTTTCTAGCATGTCCTCCAGATGCCCTCCACTCCCCCGACCCCTGCCAGCTGCAGATTTCCACATTCTCATGGCCATCTGTCCTTCTCCATACCTGTTCCTGAACTCCCCCAATTCCTTTCCCCATCCCCCTCCTTCCCAGTTCCCTCCCTCCATCTGCTTCATACAACCATTTTATTCTCCCTTCTAAGTGATATTAAAACATCCTCGATTGGGACTTCCTTCTTGTTTATCTTATTTGTGTCTGTGGTATGTAGTGTGGGTGCCCTGCATTTTATGACTAATATCCACTTATAAGTGAGTACCTACCTGTCTTAGTTAGGATTTCATTGCTGTGAGGAGACATGACCAAGGTAGCTCTTATAAAGGACAACATTTAATTGGAGCTGATTTACAGGTTCAGAGATTCAGTCCATTATCATCAAGGCAGGAGCATGACAACATCTAGGCAGGCACTGGAGGAGCTGAGAGTTCTCTATCTTGTTCCAAAGGCAAACCGGAGAAGACTGACTTCCAAAAGCTAGGATGAGGGTCTCAAAGCCCACCAACACAGTGACACACTTCCTCCATCAAAGCCATATCTCCTAATAGTGCCACTCCCCAAGTGAAGCATATTCAACCCACCACAATACTGGGTCCAACATTTATGAGGAACTCAAGAAGTTAGACACCAATAACCCAACTAAAAATGGGGTAGAGAACTAAACAGAATATTCTCAACAAAGGAATCTCAAATGGCCAAGAAACACTAAGTGTTCAAAGTCCATAGTTTTCAGGGAAATGCAAATGAAAACAACCCTGAGATTCCATCTTACACTGATCAGAATAGCTAAGATCAAAAACTCAACTGACAGCACATGTTGGCAAGGATGTAGAGCAAGGAGAACACTCCTCCATTGCTAGGAGAGTGCAAATTTGTACAACTGTGGAGATCAATTTAGTGGTTTCTCAGAAAATTAGAAATAGTTCTTACTTTAAGACTCAGCTGTACCACTCCTGAGCATATAACCAAAAGATGCTACGGTATAACAAAGGGACATTTGCTCAGCTATGTTCATAGCAGCCTTATTTATAATAGCCATTGTCTCTTTTAACAAAATAGATTAGCTCTGTCCCTGCATCTTCACCAAAAAGCAAGACAAGTGTTCTCTGTCATGTTTAGAATTCAAAGGGGCCAGTGGTGAGCTATCCTCCAAAAAAGGATCAAATTCAAAAGGATTATTCAATTCAGAGAATATGAGAAGAGCTTCTGTCTTAGTTTGCTATCAATTGCTATGATAAGCACCATGACCCAAAGCAACTTGGGAGAAAAAAAGGACTGATTCTGTTACTACTACATCATAGGCATCATTGAGGGAAGTCTCGTAGGAACTAAAAACAAGTAGGATCCGAAGCAGAGACCTCACAGGAACACTGCCTTACTTTCCTGCTCATATTTAGCCTGTTTTCTTTCCCTTTCTAAATTACTTTTCTATTTTATGTACATGGCTATTTATCCTACATGTATATTTGTGCACTCCATGGAATGCTTGGTGGCCATAGAGGCCAAAGGAATGTGTCTGATCCCCTGGAACTGTACTTAGGACAGAGAGCCAAAATATGGGTTCTGGGAACTGAATGGAGTCCTCTGGAAGAACTACCAATGCTCTTAACCTCAGATCATCTCTCCAGCCTTCAGCCCCAGCTTTCTTATTCAAATTAGGACCACCTGCCCATGGGTGGCACCAGCCACAGTGGACTGGGCCCTTCCACATCAGTCAATAATCAAGACAACGCCCACAGATATGCCCACAGGCCAACTTGACTGAAGCAACTTTTCAACTAATGTTTCCTCTTTCCACGTGACTTTAGTTCATTTTACTTTGACAAAAGCTAGTTAGTACAGGCTGTTTTTTAGGTTACTTTGGGTAACCTATTTTCCTTAATGTTTTAGTCTTCATGACTCATTCAAATGTCAAAGTCTCTGTTCCCTCCATACCAGGCACAGAATTATGAGCCTTCACAGTAGATCTACAGATGTGTCAGTAGAAAGCTCAGGAAATAACTGAATGAGTTGGCTACCTAAGCTGAAAGAAGTAACAAAAAATAACTAAAAAATTATTCTGCTGTAAACAAATGTTGCTAAAACTGTTTCCTCATGTCCAATATGTGGGTATCAGTGAGATTGTACAGAATAATGGTGTCAGATGAGTGTATCAAGATTCTCATACATCCTACCACATGGTTCATGATTCACTGCAGCAAGAGTGGCATCTTCTGGCTTTTTTGGACTTGTTACTTGACTGTTCCTCTTTGATACTTGCTTCAACTTCTGGTAAACTCTAACTGCATTTCCAAAAAACATTTAGATTGAAAATGTTCTATTGACTGTCTCAGCCTGATTCTTTTATACATGCCATCTTGTGTTTTTCCATTTCATAAGGAAAGAATTTCAGGAAAGATAAGCAATTAGTTTAGGTCACACAGTTATGCCGAGAGAAAAAGTTCACTGTTTCTAATTCTAAACCCTTTGGTATTGGGTATCCTGAATCTGCTCTCCCAACAGTTTTGTGAAAAACTTCTTCCTCTTTTCTGGTTGTCTGTGGTTCTCAAATCAAAAGCAGGCATTACCGATGGTGATGCTGTGGAAAGAAAACAGGGCAACTTCATCAGTCAGAAGAAAATCCCTGTTACAGGAAATCACCTGGGAAGTTCAGCTTCTTAATCAGTAAAAGTTCTGTGCAATAGTCTGTCTAGGAAGGATCCATACAGTCTTCAGAAATGTCTTGCCCCATACAAATTCTCATTCCACATTGGTCTTCCATCTTGAACATCTCTTTGATTGACTCATTCAGCCTGTGGGTACGAAAAGGAAAAGCTAAAAAACATTACACTGGAACTTCCTAAAGAACTAAGCTAGGAAGGACAATGCAGAATCATTTTATCCCATGATCTGTTCCAGTCAGGTGACCATACCTAAGTACTAAGGTGCTGACAGATGTAATGCAATTGTTCCCATGAGGACATAGCAATGGAGATTTGAAAAGATATGGACAACAAACTTGATCCATAGTGAATGCTAAAATGGCAAGAATGGAGTAAGAATTTTATGTGGAGATAGTCATAGATGAACGGGTAGAGCATAAACATCAGTGGAATACTCAGATCCCTTCTAGACAGGAAGGGGTTGAAAGGTCACCTGGAGTATTGCTGTCAGGAAGATGGAATTAACCCCTTTAATAAGAGATTCCATGTTTTGTTCATATCTTACTATCTTGGGTTTATATTAGAGTCATCCCTGTCAAAATTAAAAGAAATTGTTGAGTTTGTAAATCAAATAGACAATTCACCAACACTTGTCTGTTGCTGAGAAATGAAAAAGAAAACTCAGCCATTCTGAGGCCAGATTATTTTGTTGTGGTGGTGGTTGACGGTGGTGCTCTTAGAAATTTCTCAAGTGTCATGGTCTTGCCAAAGAAGAAAAAGAACATTCAACTGGGTGTTGATGTATAAAGAGGCTCAAGCTTTGTCAGTCTCCAGTTTGTATTTTATTAAGAGCAGAGATAACCTAATTGTCTCTAGACTCCCAGATTGGTCCAATTTTCAGTGTGATAAATAATTAAGAGAAATGTAGCAACAACCAAAGAGTGGTTCTGTCTGGACTAGAGAGCGGAAACCTACTGATGGATGAGGAAGAGGGGGTAGGGGCAGGGGAAAGAGCATGCCATTAGTCATGCAAATAGCCGCAGTTAGACTCTACTATGCTTAGATTTCACAAAACAATGCCAAGGACCACTGGACAACTCAGTAACTCCATAAGAACAGTTTCAGTTGCTTACACCTCATATAAGACATTCTGGAAGTTCAGATGCACTTCCATGGAGAAACAGCTACAAATCTGGACAGCCACAGGAACAGGAGTTCATATATGGGAGAAGCTTCGCCTAATGAGCTGGGCACAGTGTAAGGGGAAGACACTTTATGTCAAGACATGATGTTGTTGCATTTGATGCTATGAAGCTGCCCACTACACCACTCACTGGTTTGCTGGAGCCTTCAAGTAACCCCTCTCTATATGTGATATTGGATAGCAGAGCCTGTGCTGGAAAATTAAAATCCCCTCCCTCCTTACGATGACAAAATAGAAGGATTAGTATGGAATTACTATACATGCACAGCCACCTACCATGAATGTCTATACTTTCTACATGGAAGTCAAAATAGGTCTGATACTAAGGCAGGTCAGTTCTAGCTTTGTTGTGTGTGATTTTTGTTTTCTTCTCCACTCACACACATACACACACACACAAACACACATGAACACAAACACATGCACATGCACATGCATACATGACCAGGAGCAGAGTCATACTAGGCATCTTGGCAAGAAACTTTAATCATTTGAGTAGGGTAGAAATTAAAACACTACAGTGTTATTGCTGCTCCAGCCAGTAGTTTAATTGTTCTTGGACAGGGACTGTCCTGAGAAACATGCCTCATAAGCTGCTTAAGATGGGATAAAAGTCACTAAGCATAATAAATATAGCTGTTCTTTGGAGGAAATGAGAGAAATGTATTTATTTATTTAATACTGATAGAGTGGAGCTATGACACAGGATAAGGCAGAGTGGATAGCTGGTGAGTTATTGCTTACGAAAACACCTCAGTGGTACAGTAATTAAAGACAGTTTGAAAATGAGAATCATTTTAAGTTCAACTTGAAGTTCATTTTTGCTATAATTTCAAATCATGGCTAGATATCCTCACTGAATCCCCTAGCCACACAGATCACTGATTTTATATCTAGAAATTGTGGTGGAAACCAGAGGAAGGTTTGGGGGTTTTTTGCCATTTGAACATTTTATTGAATATATTCTTCATTTACATTTCAAATGTAATACCCTTTCCTGGTCTCCCCCGCAAGAAAACCCTAATCCATCTTCCCTCCCCCTGCCTCCATGAAGATGCCCACTCCCAACCCACTCCCACCTACTCCACCCCCTCGATTTCCCCATGCTGTGGCATTTATCAAGCCTTCATAGAACCCAGGACCAGAAGAAGATCTTCCTTTTGTGTTTCAGTTGCTATTTGAAACAATGAGATCATCTATAAAGGAAGAAGGCAAGACTTCAGATCTAGGACTAATAAGGAGAAAATAATTCCTCTAGACATGGCAATATTTAGGAGTCTTTCACGGGATTTGAACTGGAGGTTTAAAAGATCTCATCTGGATCTCAAGGGGAACAGAAGATACCTCTAATAACAGCAATAAAATAGTGGCAGCATTGACTTGCATGATCAGGTTTCTGTAGCTCATGCCTGCTCATTAGTGAAAACTCAGGATTTCACTTTCACAGCCATCAGAGTGTCTGAAAGTCTTTTCTGAGGAACCTTCTTGTAGAGAAGAATATAAACTACCACCTCTTGGTGGCCCTCTTTTCTTCCATTCATTCTTGGCCTGTGAAACTGACCTTGCTACTGCCATCTGTACAGTCTCTTTCTATAAGTATAGTTTCCAGAGGATGCCTCCCCTTCCATGAAGCAAACATACAATCCAGTTAAATTATGTTTTCCAAAGTGTGAAGATTCTGGACATTTTGATTATCTATTACTGTATAACAAAACACCTTGAATGTGATGATTTCAAAGGGCAATTATTGCTCATGCTCTTGTCAAATTGACTGTTTCCTTACTTGGTATTGTCAGGTTCAAAGGAAACTCCAGTTCCCCAAACTCCAAGACTGTCTTAATATTCAGAAATGAGCTCAACTTGAACTATATGATGATTTCTGGCAGTTAGATAAAATTCAGCATTCCTTGGGAACTAGTAAAGCCTGTCCCCCTCTACCAAAAGGAGTCATTTTCCTATCTCTGGTAGAAGAAACATATGACTATCTGTGGCACCTATCAGCATATCATAAGAGCATGGTGTTATCACACGTACCTGTTACACACCCCTGATACACACCCCTGTTACACACCCCTGATAACACACCCCAAAGTCCATGCAAGCCCTTCTACCACTTCCCCTACACTAAACTCCCTACAGCTTCCCTCACCCAACTTCTCAGTCTCCTTAGAATCCTGATATTTTGCTATGTTCTTTGTCTGTCTGTCTGTCTGTCTGTCTCTGTCAGTCTCGGTCTCTGTCTCTCCTCCTACTCCTGCTCCTCTCACTAGCTTTGCTCTCTACCCTGCTGTTCCCCCTCTCTCTACCAGACAGCATCATCGTGTCCTATCTGCTGGCCACGTTCAGTCAATGTATTTCTCTCTAATCTGAACTCTTCCAGATACCTCTGGGTGTTCTCTCTCTCTCTCTCTCTCTCTCTCTCTCTCTCTCTCTCTCTCTCTAGCTCTCCCTCTCTCTTTCATATCTAAAATAAAAACCTACTCATTAGCCATAACACAAAGTAGCCATGTGGTCAATTTATACAGGTATCAAACATGGCACTGGAAGAATCAGCAGCACATCCTTGGTCACAGTGATTGACAGTGCTAACTGGCTAGCTGTGAGCTCAGTTAGGACTGTACCTTAGGGTTTATTATGTGGGTTCTCAGGCTTCCTAACAGTATTGTGACCAAATTTCAAGATGAAACATTGTAAGAAAGGTGGGAAGAAAAGTGAAGCTCTTTTAAGCCAGGCCCCTAGAGGTTTCTTAACTTTTGCTGCAGACTATTGTTGAATTCCAAAGGAAAGAAAGGAAATTCTGCTTCTTGAGTTAAACCTGACAAAGGAAGAGAAAAGGCAAAGGAAAGAACACACGTGTGTGGATGCATGCATGCTTTCTTTTATTGAACTGTAAGGCATCTCTCTACAGCAGCTAGTTGCTTGCAAAGAGAAGGTCTTCTGAGAACCACTTGGTCTGTTTCTATTGGCAACTCCTTAAAAACCTTAAAAATAAGTCCAAGAGAGTCTGGTTACAGGACCAGCCCGACAAATCAATCTTCCCTGCCAAGCAGTCTCCTTCCCAAACTCTCTTGCTTTCCAGTTACCCACATTTCCTGTGACTACCACATTTATCACTCATGTGTCTCAGTGAAACTCGGACTCCATTGGTTTACCCTGAACAGCATGCATTTACCCTAAGCAGAAAGGTAAGCTCTTCGACAAAAGGCTATGACTCATCTCTGCTACTTATCCAACAATGAGGTCTATGTGCTAATATCTTTAGTGTCTATAATAGCCATGTATTCGTGAAAGCTGCCCAGTTCTAATACTAGCCCAACAGTCCTGTTCTTGGGATGTGTAGCTTAACTAAATGAACTTGGAATACTCTAGATATATTTCAGAGAGTCAAGTTTTCCAACTGAACTTAATTAAAGCAGCTCTAGAAATTCATGGTAATTTTAAGCTATAAGAGAGTAAAAACTTTTCCCCAGGAGTAATTTCATACTCAAAAGCCGTATATGTATCTAAGATTAGCAAGAGGTCTAGAGGCATGGCAAACAGGGAGACAGAATTGGATGAAGAATAAAAACTTTCCAATTTCCACCTTATCTTAGTTTAGAGTAAGGTAGACATGGCTTAGGCTGCAAATAAGTAGATTTCTTCCTGACCCCTCTCCCAGTGACCAGATTCTAACCTTGGCTAACAGCTGAGGCTTTGCCTAAGAACAGTCATTGATGGAGCAAGCTGAATGAGAGATAAGATACAGCGGTTTGCTGCCAAGTTTCGTTTCCATTCTTTATAGAAGAGCCAAAAGGATAAGGAAAGTTTCTCCCTGCCATAGCTCCCAGCCAACTATTGACCATCAGCTTGGTCATTTGGTTATTACAAAGGAAAAGATACTGTCAGCAAATGAGGGTGGCTTGTGATAAATCACTATCTTGGCTTATAGTGACTAATTGCAATTCATTATCACACAGGTGATGGATATTCATGCTGCTCCCACTCTCCAGAGATTATCAGCATAGACTCATTGCAAGCGCCTCAGTAAGAAAACAAGACAAACTCAAGACGCTAGATGCAATGCTACTAAATATTACTTTGTTGAGATTTTCTATCATCTCAGGAAAGAAGTAGGTTTCTAATTGGAACTACCTGGGCCTTCATCTCAAAAACACAACAGCAAAATCCATTTCCTCCCACCTCCTTCCTTCCACCCCTCTCCTTGTCTCTGTCTTTTTGTTCAATTCATGTTCAGGGTCTGTCTTCTCTGGAAGTCTTCATGGATACCACTGTTCATCAGCATTGCAGTTACTTATGCATGTGTCTTTTGACATGGACAAACATGGGCTTTTTCTGTTTTGCTTTGTGTCTGGAACATGGAAGGCATTAAGTATACATTGAATTGAACTAAATGGAATTAAAGCACTGTTATGTTATGATTGCTATGCTATGTTATGTTATATTATGTTATGTTATGTTATGTTATGTTATGTTATGTTATGTTATGTTATGTTGTTATGTTATGTTATGTTATGTTATGTTTGTTATGTTATGATATGATATGATATGTAGCATCTTCTAAGATTCCCCACAGTGGTGGAATTGTAGCTCTGTTTGCCACTGGAGACCTTGTAAGGAAGTGTAGCCTTTGCTTATATTTCCCCCTGAGAATTTTACCAAATTAAGTTATCTGAGGCAGATGTCTACTGAGGCAGATTTCTGTAAACTGAGTCTCCATTCTGGAACTTTGTCTCACTGCTTGAAGGGATCAACTATGCTTTACCCTTACTAATTCTTTACACACCTCATTGTATATAATGCAAGCAGTGTGCCAGATTACAAATGATTTTCAGGATTATTAGTCTTGCAAACACCATCATAGTGCTTTTCTAAACCATAAATACCCTGGATGGATATCAGAGGCTTAATTAATCTTAACTGGGTTTTAAATGATGGTTTCCTGCTTATAACTTTTCCAGGGTTGCCAATGTCAAATTTCAAAGTCAGGGTATGTGCAGGATTCTTCTGATAAGTGGCCTTTTCCATCCTACAACTAAACTATAACTAAACTAAAGATTTCCCATAACTAAAGATGATCATACAAGGCGCTGAAGTCTTGTTGTTGACTACTACACTTGACCCAATGGACACTATCACTTCTGCACATTTGAGCTGAACATTTTGTACCAGCTCATGGGTGCTATCATGATTATGTAAGGAGCACACACTATGTGGTGATCTTAATATCCTCAAGTGGATATTTAAATGTAGAAATCTATCCGTACACTCCCCAAAAGTCCCCAGATTGGAAATCAGGTGGTCTTTGGGAAACCCTCAAATATTTGGTTAAAAAATAAAATGTGAGTAGTCCGGATGCTAACTGAAAACAGGTCCTCCCACCCATTTCTAGTTCTTTAGAATGGCGCCTACTCGGCTAGTTACAAAGTTCTGTTTTGCCCTTGGAGTCTAGCAATCCACCGCCAGCTTTTCACCTTACATACTCTCCCCAGAATCCTCTTGAGTGGTCATTTCAAGGTGACTCTAGCCCTCCTGAGGTCTGTTCTCTTGAATGTTATTTTTTTTTCTTGGTCCTGGAATCCTTGGCTCTTCTCTGTTTATTGCTTCTTCCACCATGGTGACCAGTCATCCTTCAACTTTTAAATGTTTCCTTCGTGTTAACAAGTACCAAAGAAAGGCAGCTGACTTCCTGGTTTCCTGTGGTGAGTGATTTTGAAATGACCTGAAAAGGCAATGCAGCTTCCTCACACCGGACCCGGAGAAGGGAGCCTCTGGCTTGGCCGGGCTCAGTCATCTGTCGGTAATTGAATCAGGCTTCACCGTTAGCCATCTAGCCACCTAGGGCTTTATTTTCACAGCCTGGGATGAATTGTGTCAGGCATCCCAGAACACCTCTGGCCTAAGAAAAGCTGTCATGGATATCTTGTCTTTTGATAGTTTTCTTTTAATATTTATAAACACAGAAGCATTTTTCTCTCCTCCACTTGAAATGTATATATTCATTCATTAAAAAGCATTGACGTTGCTGAGGTAATGGCCTGTCGACAGGTTTATAGTAGGAACTATCTCACTGCCTCCGGGCCTGTGCATTTTAATATAATTAAAAGGCTTCTGTTTGGAATCTTAGCTAATTAATATTCATGCTTTGCCCCTTCCACCTGCCTCTCCCTATTTGCTGTCTTTTAGCAGATTGATCGCAGCCCAATTAAGGCTGCCTCCAGTCAAAGCAAAGCAGGAAGGGAAAGAAAGTAGAAATGCCACCGTAACACTGTCTTTTTAATGAAAGAGCATTTTTAACTAATAGGCATCTTGCCCTAGTTATTGAGAACAGTTGAGGAAGAGAATCTATACATATCAGGATTTGGTGAGCTTGGCGAGAGTGGACAAAGAATATAGCTTCAATTAGTCACACTGAAATTGCACTAATCTTAAAGAAGTTTCTCAGATTGTATTTCTATTAGAAACCATAGCATAAAAACTTGGAAAGGTAATAGGTATGTTTTAAAGACATGAAGCCAAAAGTAGCAGTGACAGGTGTCACTATTCAGTGGCCAAGAAAAAAAAAATCATTCACACAAATGAATGTGATCCACTTCCGTGGGATCTTTGAAAACCAATCAGATTTAAAGCTAGGTCACAAAGTTACTGCTACTTATTTCTCACTACTCTAACAAAATAGCAAAGGCTGAACAATTAATAAAGAACAAAAATAAATCTACCCCAGGTTCTTTAGGCTAGGAAACCCAAAATCAGGATCTTACTAGTCTTGGTGCCTGGTGAGGTTACAGTCTGCTTCCGTGAGGGCACCTTCATACTATATACTCATGTGGCCAAAAAAACAGTAAAGCCCACATGGCTTGCTCAAGTCCCTTCTAATTCCATTCATAAGATCAGAATCTCAGGGCCTAGGTATCTGAAAAGACCCTGACACTTTGTTTGTTGTATGTTTCCTTGTTGGAAACAGGGACTCATTCTGTAGCCTACCCTAACCTGGAACTCACTGTGTACTTTTGAAGTCTCAGCTTCCTTAATGCTGGGTTTACAGACAAGGGCCACCACCCATCTAACAGATCATGCCTAATGCTAATGTTGAAGATTGGATTTCAATATGAATTTTGGAGAGACTCAAACACTGAAACCATATCAACCATTGATTGACCTCTATCTCCAATCAGAAACTGTTTTTCCTTAAAAAGAAAAGGCTGAGGAGGTAGGGAGCAGAGAAATGAGAGCATCTTTAGTTAAACCATCTCTATGTATGTGATAACTTGCTACAAAGAGGAAAACTAGGTTATCTTTGAGTTCCAGGGTTCATTTAATTAACACACTTGATCCTCAATAGTTTTATGGGGGTGAGTCTAAACTGAGAAAAGGAGGAAAAGTTGTTAGTTGTTACCTTCTTCTTGAAGCACTCTTTCTAGGCACAAGTGTCTTAAAAACACATTATCATGAGAGCTAGTTTCATTAGAAAGTCACTAGAAAGAACCCTCACATCTAGGCCAGTCTACTTTGGTTTGCTTATACTACAACTTTGGGTCTTATCTGTAGAATGGAATCACTAGACCTCCTTCAGAGACCTCTTTTTAAGGGCAAAATTAAAGTGCAAAGCTCAGAAAAGGCTAAGTCCATTCACTGTGGAACAAAACACAAAAGCCACAGCTATTCTGTGTCTCACGGCATAATATTTTTCACAAAGAAAGAAAAACAGAAAGATGTAGAATTCACTTTCATTGCCTCAAAAATCGGTAACAAGCAGGAAAAAAAAAAGCCTAAATGGATTTTATTACATCTCTAATCCTGTCTCACCTAGCATGTTGAGTATTAATAATGGAACAAAAAGAGTTTACAGAAGCAAGATAAAAATAAATCAAGCGACACCGGATTTGTGTGACAGGTGCGTACTTTGTCCTGGTGATGAGTCACTTGTTTAGGATCCGCTCAACTTCTCGCTCGGGTTCAGCAGGAAGTGAGTGGATCATCCTCAGTTAATAGTTCCCCTCCCATCTGTACTGTTCCTCCATTATGAGTTTCAGGCTCTTTAACTTTGAAAAATCCAGCTAGTTAGTCTTCCTGGATGAGAACTGCATGGTTGACCCATCTAAACAGGATACTCTTTTAATTTTCCAAATTCTCACTCATCTTTGAGGACAGTTCAAGTGTCCTTTCTTCTGGAAATCGATCCCTGTCACTAGACAGAAGTGATGACTCCTTACTTTGGACCCTATGTTATAACTATTACCATGTCCTTCCCTCTCAGTGATGATGATAATAATATTTGCTAGCTACTACTGAAGAAATGGAAATGGTCAAAGAACTTTAACCCTTGCATCTTATTTATATTTTAAATGTATGATAGTAGGTTATGCAAGACTGTTTTCATAGAGGCATATAAATGAGCCCTCTCATTTTACATGAGAGGAAACTGGGGTAAGGGCTAAGGAAAAAGTTGTGGAATTAGTAACTAGATCAGATGATAGCTCCCTAGATGGGAGCTCAGATCTTCCAGCTTGTATCACATAATGGCTCCCTGTCTCAACACTGAAAACTGCACTTTCTATTTTGCTGTACATCTCATTACCAAAAGGAGAAGAAGGGAGGTAGAGAAGAGGTGGGTAAGAAGAAGGGAGAACTAGATAAAAGCTTTAAAATTAAAAGATAAAAATAAGTGAAATTATTCAAAAATTAGGAAACTGTAGACAATAAATTTATTCCACAGGCTATGGAATGTAAGTGAGGAAAGCAACAGAATAAAAGCCTGTTTCAGACAGGGCTCCAACCACAGTGTGTGGGGGGTGTTGAAGGTGTGGGTAGAATCAGCTCATACAGACAATTGTATGAGCAAACCATAAACAAGAGACAATCACACAAATCCAGTCTGCATTTGAAATCCTAAGAAGCAAGAGAGACCATGGTATAAAGTTCTTTTTCCTCAGAAACGAATTAGGCCATTTTATCTAAACTTATTAGTCTCGTTGATAATATCTAGTGAGACTGGAAGTCAGTCTAAAACCTACAGCATTGTTTTGTGAACCAGTATTGTGCCTATTATATCTCTTTTGTTAATAAATAAGAGACTGGAATATGAATAGTTAAATATGCATTACAAATATTTTCAATCATTTTAATCAGCTGCAGTGTATCTCAGTGTTGGAATACATATCAGCACTCCAAGTCCAGCCTTGGTTTGGACTCCCAGCACAAAAAAAATAGACATTTGAATAGACTTTAGTGAGCAATGATTTCTCACATACTAAAATGCTCATTTTAATTTATAGTTTAATATTTGTGCAAGAACACAAATGCAGGTTGAGTATCCCTAATCTAAAAGTTCAAAATCTGAATCTTTTCAAACAATTATATACCGTGAGTTTAAAAAAGAATTCCAAATCTAGAAAAGGATGGTTTGAATAGGACTCCATTTGCCCAGGAATAAGGGTCAACTATTAGCAAATATGGCCTCATAAAACTAAAAAGTTTCATTACATCTAAGAAAACAATCAGTGAAATAAAGAAGAAAGCACAGAGTGGGATAGATTCTTAGCCAGCTATACTTGTGGTAGAGGAATAATATCTAGAATATACAAAGAACTCAAAAATAAGAAAAAACAAAAACAACAAAAAGCAAATGACCTGCTTTTAAAAGGGGGAGGGGTATTAATCTGATTAGAGAATTCTCAAATGAAATAGAAATAGCTAAGAAATATCTCAAAAAGTCTATAATCCTTAACAAGTAGAGAAATGCAGTATAAAACATTTTGAGATTTCATCTAACCCCAGTCAGAGTAGCTAAGAGCAACAAAATCTGCAGCAGAAACTAACAAGGATCTGCAACAGAAACTAACAAGGATATGGGGAAATGGGAATCCTCATTCACTGTGATACTGCAGACTAGTTCAACAAGTATGCAATTCTTCAATGTGAAAAAATTTTAAAAGGTAAAAATAAAAAATCTACTATATGTCCCAGCTACACCACTGTTTGGCACTGCCCAAAGGATTCAACATCTTTCTACACAGATATTTACTCTCTTCACAATAGCTACAAAGTGAAAATGACGATACACGGTGAAATACTATTCAGCAGTAAAGAAATATGAAATTGTGAATAATAAAGTTAAATAGATGGAAGATAGATAGATAGATAGATAGATAGACAGATAGATAGATAGATAGACAGATAAATAGATAGACAGATTTATATGAATACCTAGACCCAGATATTCTTGCACATCTGTGGTTCTTGGTTCCAAATCCTCAAATTTGAATATATAACTTGGGATATATAACATGGAATAACTATAGAAACCATAATTATATAATAACTATAGAAACCATAAGAGTGAAAAGTAATGGGGGTGGAAAGTGTGCAAGAGAAATAGCCTCGTACTGCTGACACAGTGAGGGAGAGTGGGAAAAGATCAGCCAGGCCCTGCATTTCCTCTTTTGTTTCTCCTGTAGCATTAACAAGTGCTGGAAAGCACTGTGCTGAGCTACTCAAACTTGAAGGTCTTGTTTCTTAACACTAGAGTGTATCACACATAGGCCATGCCATCAGAGGGGACAAGAGCAAGATAAAGATCATGTTCAACCATCAAGAGAACGTTCTGTTCAGGTTCTCTCTGCACAGAAGACATTATAGAATTCAGAAAGTACTGTTCCACTTCAGAGTCAAATGTGAGATTTTTGGTGTGACTAGACAGAAGTTTTAGAACTAAATAGGACAAAGCAGAAGCACATTTAGTGAGCCTAAGAAAACTCATCAAAGGAGGGGAGGTGGGCATGAGCCAGAGAAGAATCAGGCTTTGCTTGCCTCCTATAAGGGGCCAATGTAAATGTGTCTATGGAAGGCTAGGGCTAATGCAAGACAGGCAGTCTCTTTGTGCACAAAATTTATGGGGACACCAAAAACATTACAAAATGGGGTATAAAACTAAACAAAGAATTTTCACCTGAGGAATTTCGAATGGATGAGAAGCACCTTAAGAAATGTTCAACATCATTAGTCATTAGGGAAATGCAAATCAAAACAACCCCACCTCACACCAGTCAGAATGGCTAAGATTTTAAAAACTCAGGAGACAGCAAGTATTGGCAAGGATGTGGAGAAAGAGGATCACTCCTCCACTGCCGGTAGGATTGCAAGCTGGTACAGCCACTCTGGAAATGAGTCTGGCAGTTCCTCAGAAAACTGGGCATGACACTTCCAGAGGACCCTGCTATACCACTCCTGGGCATATACCCAGAGGATTCCCCGGCATGTGACAAGGACGCATGCTCCACTATGTTCATAGCAGCCTTATTTATAATAGCCAGAAGCTGGAAAGAACCCAGATGTCCCTCAATGGAGGAATGGATACAAAAAATGTGGTATATTTATACAATAGAATACTACTCAGCAATTAAAAACAATGAATTCTTGAAATTCTTAGGCAAATGGTTGGAACTGGAAAATATCATCTTAAGTGAGGTAACCCAATCACAAAAGAACATACATGGAATGCAATCACTGATAAGTGAATATTATCCCAGAAGCTCTGAATACCCAAGACACAATTCCCAAGTAGAAGGAAGGAGAGGGCCCTGGTCCTGGAAAGGCTTGATGCAACAATGTAGGGGATTACCAGGACAGAGAAGTAGGAGGGGGTTGATTGGGGAATGGGCAGAGGAGGGAAGAGGGCTTATGGGACTTATGAGGAGGGGGAAACCGGGAAAGGGGAAATCATTTGGAATGTTAACAAAGAATATAGAAAATAAAAAATAAAAAAAAACATAAGCAAGATTTTAATGCATCAAAGTAATGTATGGTGAGCAAATGTCAACAATTTAAATAAAGATCCCTTACCTTGAGCATACATAATTCATTTAGCTCTAATTCTGATCCTGATTCCAATAAAACTTTATAGAAACAGGAAAACAAACAACAAAAATCCCAACACCTGACCTCACAGAATAGTCAAAGTTAAAATACGGATCACTGAACATATTCTATAAAATTACCTTCTGGCTAAGTGTACATGATGTACATGAAACCAACGAAAATTATGTGATTTTGCTTGAGTTGCAAGCTCAAGATATCTCATTAGCTACATATAAACATACCACAATCTCAAATAAAAAAATTCTGAAATATCTGTGGGCCCAAACATTTTGAGTAAAAGGTTCCTAAGTCTGTATATCTGTGTAGGTACTAGTGGAGTCAACTCTATAACACAATTTCTATCTTCCTGAAAATTACTCATCTTCATTTTTAGTCAGTCCCTCTACTTCTTATTCCAGATGTCCAATGACCTGTATTTTTTGTAACAGATGTGTTTCATCTGGTCTTGAAGTTCTTATAAATAAAATAACAATACATGAATTTCTTTATGCTTGGTTTCTTCCAAACCTTTAGGTTTGTTTCAGCTAGGGTTTCTATTGTGACAAAACACCATGACTAAAGGAACTTACAGGGGAAGGGTTTATCTCAGATTACAATCCATCATGAAGTTCAAAAATAAGGGCTGGGTCCTGAAGCAGAAGTCACGGAAGGAGTGCTGCTTACCGGCTTTCCCCAGATGGTTTGGTTAACCTGCTTTCTTATAGCACCCAAGACCACCAGTCCAAGAGTGGCACTGCCCACAGTGAGCTAGGCCCTCCCACATCAACCATCAATCAAGTAAATATACCATGGGCTTGATTTAATGACTTGAGGAAGAAGGAGTAAGGTGACTGGAAACCCAGTTCACAATGAGAAGAGATTTATACTCTCACTTTTCTTTAGGTTGCTTCTTTGAAGAATCTGATTATGTATCAAGATTTCACCAACAATGTGGAGCTATATCACAGAAAGTAAACATGGAACACACCAGGGATCTAGAGATTTAATCAACAGTGAACACTTCAAAGGTAACAAATTCGCCCTTCAAAGTTTCCAGAGATCAACCTAACAGCAAAGCAACATATGAAGTGAAATATACCATTTATTTATTTTCATCTTGAGTCGAGATGCTTAGCACCTAAGCTTAATGTTTGTATTTGTTGTTCCTGCTCTGATGTGTGTCAGTTCCCTACCTGTATTCCGCCTCAAAAACAAAACCAACAAAACTGCATCAAAGGAACTATTCCATCTCCTAATCTAAAGAGACATTCTATAACACACATTCCCCTGCCTCAGAATAGAGAACATTCTGGAATGCCAACAGCCAATTTCTTGTTCATACCTTACAATGAAACAAACACTACCTTCTTCAAACTTCTACACATGCTGCTAGAGCTGCCTCATTACTGGAGAATAAGTTGGAATAAGTCAGAAAGTTTCACCGTTATGCCTATACATGTTTTAAATCTCTGATTGATATTGAGAATCTCTTAAAACACTTAGTAATAAGGGAGACAAAAGATTGGCCACCCAAAGATACCCACATCCTTCCCCTGAAATCTGCCAGTGTGTTGTATTATAGGACAAATTAGAAAAGCAAATTAGGGTATGTGGGAAATAAAGTTACAAATGGAATTAGCATTGATGATTAGCTGAACTCAAAAGGGAGAGAGATTCCCCTAGAATAGCCAAGTTGGCCCAATGTCATCAAAGTGTTCTCTAAAGTGGAAATGGGAGGCTGAAGTGGAGTCACTGTCAGGGTGGCGAAATATGAGACAGACTTGACTAGCCACTGCTGGCTGTGAAACTGGACAAGGAACACCAGCCAAAGAATGTGAACAGCTTCTAGAAGCTGGAATGGCTAAACCCACTGATTCTTCTCTGAAGCCTCCAGAAGTAATACAGCCATCGGAAATCTTAATTATTTTTAGTCAGTTCCTCTACTTCTTATTGCAGGGGTCCAATGACCAGTAGGAACTGTGTCAGACCTCTAACTTACAGAACAGTGATGTAATAACTTTATGTTCCTTTAGCTTGCTAAATTTAAAGTCACTAATCTCAGTAGCAATAAGGAAGTACACAATAAGTTCATTCCCCAGTGTTTAACTGGAAAGAAGCCTGAGGCCTCGTTCTCAGGACATTACTTGCTTCTATGGTTCATGGCATGAGGGTTTGTCACGATGAGAAGGTATAGCAGAAAAACTGGCAGTAGCTGTCATAGCAGGAAGGTGGAAAAAGTGTGAAGGATCACAGCGGGAGTGTGAAGGTGTATAGAGGAACTGGTGACCATGAATCTCATCACAAAACAGAGAGCAATGACTCCTGGTGTTCAGCTTGGCTTCTCTTGATTTCTTTTTGATATAGTCTCAGACCCCAACCATAGGATGAGGTCACCCACACTCAAGGAAAGTCTTCTCTCCTAAGTTAAACTCCTCTGAAATTTCCTGTACAGACATGCCCAGAAGGGTGTCTTCTTCTAAATCCAATTAAGTTGATAGTGAAAATTAACCATTACATACCTGATCTTCCCTTCAAAACAATGAAATACTGGAAACCGTTCAATAGCTAAGCCATACAATTAGCTTCAAGACACCTACCAGTCTCAGGTAGTACTTAATACCACCTGAGTATATGTAAATCCTTCACACTCCTGTGAAATATATGAAATACTTATATATGAAATATGAATATTATGTTTCACCTAAAAGCTTAACCAAATAGATTATTTATTTTGCAGAAGTAAAGACACTATTAAGAAAAATGTATATATGCTTAGTTGGTACCATTCAATATCCTTAGAAAAACTATTTCATAATTCAACATTCTAACTTCGTTAATTATTTCTGGAAAGAGTATTCTAGATAGACAGTCTATCAGAATGGCTGTGAGTAACCTGATCCGTCTCGACTGTCATATGATAGCTGCCCTGCATCAGATGCCATACATAGACTCTGCTGACACCACTTATATTTAAAGACACATGCGCTAGAACATTGTCTAGGGTGTCTCCACTTTGTTCCAATGGCCTAGAATAAATTGTTTGGCTTCTGATAGGATGGTAGAGACAGGTAGCAAGTCTTGAAATCAGTAACATAAAAAATTCAAAAAGAAAACTTACAAGGTTTACCTTTTTTCTTAATAGTTCATTCATTTAACCAGTAATAAACATTTTGTTTTTCCAAGACAGAGTTTCTTTATGTAGCCCGCACTGTCCTAAAACTCTTGCAGACCAAGCTGACCTTTAACTTACAGAGATCTACCTGCCTCTGCCTCCCGAATCCTGGAATAAAAGGTGTGCCTACACCAACACTTAACCTAGAATATGCCCTAGAAGTTCATTTTTATGTTAATGTGGATCAATTTTCCTTTTCTGATTCCACAGGAGATTGTCTTTTCTTAGCAGCTTTAAAGCCGAACCACAATGCATTAATTTTATAAATGAGATGTTGGCGTCACTATCACAAAATGTTCAGAGAGAGGCTGAGGAGTATGGCATCACCATGGAGACCTGCTGTGATGGAAGCACCCAAGGGCAATGGACCACAGGAAACCCATTAGAAAGCTCTCCTCTGGAGACACGTTGTCGGTTTTTACTCAACCACTTAAGGAATGATCAGGGCCACAAAGTCAAGGAAGCAATCACTCTTCTCAACTATTGCGAAGAATGACATCCTGTCTCCCAGCTTGTCTACAGCTAGTCCTACAGACGTAACCTTGAAAAGGGATCTCCCATTTTTGACAGGAAAATTACAATAGCAAGATGTAAACGTCATGAGATATAGCAGCTCACTGTGGGTTTGCTTGCTTCCATTTTACGTTTCTGTAGGTTTGCTTTTGTTTTTTCACTGTTTGCTTATTTGTTGGTTGGTTGGTTTAGTTTTGCTTTATCAGTTTAAATGGATAAAAAAGTTTGCATTTAGGGGCCTTGGAGAAAGGGGTGAGTGTCCTGAAAGAAAAGAACTTCACCCAGAGTTGTCTTATGGCGATCATAAACGTCTTTACTAAACAAGCCATTCTTTATGTACCTATGTTTTCCTTTCAAAATAACAGGAATTGATTATTAGAAAAATAATGGAAAAAATGAAACATATCTACTAGAAAAAAATAAAAATAAGACTAAATATTCCCACCAACTCTGAGAATTTGCCTTCATGTTGCCATTTCTGTGTTTTAAACTCAGGGTCTCAGATTTGTGAGTCTGTGTGTGCTTTTTTACATATGTACATTTTTTTTTAGTTAAAATGGGATGCAGGGAAGGCTGATAAAAGCTAGTTAATGCTAACCCAGCTGTATCCCAGGTATGTATAAATTAAAGCAAACCCAATTTGCTCAGACTATGAGCCAAGTGAAGAATATATTAGTATCTGAAATGAACTCCTTTGGGATGATTTCTCCCAGGATGATTTTTTCAAGGATATAGAAGGAAAATGTGCCAGATATTTTTGCCTGTTAGTACGACCAACATCAATGATAACGGTGTAGATTTCCGTTATCACATCCATAGATTAGGGGAAAGCGGTATTGTGTCATTAGCAAAGACTAATTCCAGTAAGAACTTATTATGCTTAATTTATTAGAAGAAAGTTTAATGTACCTTTAAACTCATTCAGAATTTTGTAACTTTGTGTCATTGGTCAAAAGAAATTTGTGATAAATGGGCCTAGTTACAGCTACTATTGTAAAACAAGAAGAAACATGAAAATCAGATGTGAAGTGTCTTTTAACTGGTTCTGCATATTTGTATATAAATCTGGATGTTCAACTTTTAAAACTTAGGTTGAAATGATTTTAGAAGTAAATTATATCAGAAATTGGAAAAATTCATTCTAATTTTTTTTGTTTAGGAACTCAAATAACCATTATTTTGTTATTTTTCTTAAAGGTTTTTTTTTCCTTTTGAAATATATATACCTAGAAATAGAACATGTGGAGGAAATAATTCATATTTCAGGGATTGAAAAGAAAAAATAATTAATAGACTTTAAATTATACTGAATTAGGTTCAAATTTCTACATATGTTTGCATATTTATAAACCTGAATTTTTTTCTGTCACCTCTTCTTTGACTTAAATACATTTATTTGTTGATGTGCATCTAAACACAGATACTCACTTAGGAGTCCAGTTTCTTATTAAATTGCAAAGAGCTGTAAATATTTCAAACCTAGAGCAGGGTGTTCTCATTTATTATTGAAAGAACATGGTGATCTCCAGATACATACATATACAGAGACAGACATTAGACAAACAGATCCAGGGAAATGTTGCAAGCAGTTGTTCAGTTACCAAAAGCTAGGAAAGGGAGAGTGACCTGCTCACAAACCCAAAAGGTCACTGACTGCACAATAAATTAAAACGCGAGTTGACAATGGTCCAGAAAGGATGAACTATGATAAGGCCAGCCTTCAGCAAGCTTTTCTCCTTACAGTGGGTCTTTTTTTGGCCAGCCTCAGATCACTGTGTGTGACTACGAGAAGGACGAAGTACACAAGAGAGCTGATGGCGCGTGCTATCTACCACTGTCTTTCTTCTCCAAGTATAAGGCAAATCTAAGATGGACACCAAGCTTGGTGATCACACATATATTCCATGGAAACAAAGACAGGAACGATGAAGCAGATCTGTCCTTTTCACCATGAGAACAAATTTAAATGTCTCCTGGCCCTAGGGCTGTAAACCATAAACTGTATAATGAACTTCCACTCAGTCTACTCACGGTTCCAAGAATGCATCTGACACAGAACCCCAAACAGATAGATGTTGAAGGGATTATTATTTATCCTCAAACTAGTAACCTAGCTTAAGATTCCAGTGAGTTAAATTTAACGCACCCTTTGCTGTTAACTTACTCCCCATTAAAATTATGGTCTAGGGAAACATAATTTAAGCCACTTTAGTATATAGCCTTGAACTAATTGCTATGGACTAGAAGCTGAAAGAAGGTCATGACCCACTGTAGTGAGGGCAAGTTTCCCATTTAGCTACGTGGCCATTTGTCCTTCTGGTAGGCTCATTACATTAGAATATCCCAATGTGCCTCCTAGGATTTTCTTGGTTGCCACTGGATAAAGTTAATACATATAAGCTTAAGGAAAAAAATTAAAAAGAAAAAGAGTGAAAAGGGAGAGGAAGAATGGTAGAAAGGAAGGAAGGAATGGGGAAAAGGGTAAAGGAAATGAAAGGAAGTAACGTGATCACAGTCCATCTCACTAGAACAGGGGAACGGGCTATGTGTGGGAGGCACCAGGGACTCAGATGACATTTGTCATGTTTCCTTGTGACTATTCTACCTACTTCTCTCTTTCTAAGATTTCTCACTGACCAGCAATTCTAACAAGCAGGACAGCCACCCACAAAATCAGAAGACTATCCAATACTCTCACAATGCCAGAAACTAAAATTTCAAGTTCTGTTTAGAAAAGTCAACTGTAGGGCCCGGAGAGAAAGCTCAGCAGTCAATAGCTGTTGTTCTTTTAAAGGACCCAAGTTCAGTAGCTGGCACTATCCAAACAGTTTACATCTATCTGTAACTCCAGTTTCATGTGATCCAATGCCCTCTTCTGACCTCCACAACCATGTATACATGTATACATGCAAGCAGAGCAATCACACACATGCAGTAAGTCTGTAAAAAGAAAGACAAGTACTCACTCTGGAATGAATCTCTGTGGTCATGGCTCTCCTGGAAACAAACAGCTTCCAGAGGAGTGCAAACCAGGAAGTAAGGGGTGTGTTCAAAAAAAGGAAGGATGTTATATAGATAGAATATAAAATGCCCACCCTCTCCACTCAACATATGTGGCTCTCTAGACTCTAAAGGTACTCATAGGACTTAAGAATTGCAAAAGATAAAAGAAGTCCATGCTTCTAACTCTGCCCAGTTCTGAACACACTCTTTTAAAAGAGACCTAGAGGACTTGGAGAGATGGTTCATCAAGAGTGCTTGCTGAATCATCATGAGGACATAACAAGCTGACCATCCCATAAATTCCCACAATTCCAGCTTCTAGGAATCTGCTGCCTTCGCATGGCCTCCACACATGTGTGCACACATGTATATCATTTAATTAACTAGTGAGTTATTTTCAAAGGAATCTAGACAAATTAAGAATGTCCAGAATAGAGACTAGTGCTAGAAGGAATTGAAACCTATCTTTAAAAGAATGGCAACTAAAGACACGGTAGATTTCAAGTCCTGAAAAGTTATTTTGTAAGTAAATGCTTATAGGACTCAGGAAGATAGCATAAGGGAATAGAGCTAGCCAGATGACAGGAAAACAACACTTTGTACCTAATAGCCAATAGCCAGTGACATTCATTCACAGGATGTGGAAATCTCTGGGGAATGGAGGGCTGTGGAGAAATGGAGAGCTTATGCTCTCTGCAAAGGAAGTGGGCCCCACCCAGGTCTGGCTAAGCACCGCCCTCTGGGAATCCTAGTACAGCCATTCAAGATCATTCTTGTTGAATGAGAGCCAGCAAGTCTTATTTTTATGCAAAGTTTCTGAGTTTCTTCAATGTTGCCTTATTAGTTTTAAAAAACACCACATGGGCCAAGCAAAATACAGTTTTGGAAGGGTTCTCCATAGGGCTCCAGCTTGAAATCCCTGTTCTAGAATAAAATTGAAGCTAGTGGTTCAAGTTCTTGATCATATTTTATTTCTTGGTGAATATGTGTGTAACTATAACTCTTCAGCTCTTCTCTGAAATTTGCAAAATAAGTTTAAAATATATATGCTGTGAAAGAGCCTCTGATGCAGTAACTGATTTATGAAAAACAGTGAAAATCTAATTGAAATTTTGACAATAATAATGAAAGTGAAACAGTACATGATTCCTAAGTACAGATATGAACACATTGATGGTGTATATGTTGCATGTTCTTCCAATGGAATGAGATATTCAAGGACATGAACACAGATCCGTGTAGTTCATGACCCTTGTTTTATTGTATTGGAATGAAGAGAGTATGGTTTAGAGGGTTAAAGACCCCGGTTCTGGTCTTTGCTCTTATTCACAGATCATGTGATGAAAGGTCATGCCGTTACATTCTCCAGTTCCAAACAACTGGAATGATTTATCACCTTGGAAATTTAAAAAACTGTTAACATAGTATTCCTTGCTTTCCCCTCCTCTCATGCTCACTTTCTTGATTTCTTCAGGTCATGCCAAGCAGTAAAGTCGAACTTTGTCTAAGCAAAGGCACATTCACCTGCCACCAGGAGAGATATCTGTGAGACAACATGACCAATGAGCCCTGAAGTGCATGTTTGTGATCCAAGTGTAGAAGGGCAGAATAAGGATTCCCACTGAAATTTAAGGCGACAAGGTGCCCAGAATAGGACAAGATCTGGTACTGAGTCTCCTAAACGTTGCCTCCCTGAGCAACATAAATATCAACCCAAATCTTAGAAATTCCTCTACTGAGACTAGATAAAAAGACAGTGTTCTTTGCATTGTTTCCTGTAGAACTCTGGAGGAGAGAAAGAGTTTCATCTTCTGGCTACAGCTGTGTCCTTCAACTTCCAAATAAAGTCAACAGTTCTGTATCTAATCGTATGCACTTAGCCAACTCTAGGATAACTTCATCTATGTTCCCATAATGGGAAAGACAAAGAACACCCTTAAGAAGAACAAGGTTTGAAGTGGGTGTGACTGATGACTTGTAAGTGCATCCCAGCACTCAGGAGGCTGAAGGATTGCCACCAATTCCAAGCTAGCCTAGGCTACAGAGTGACCATTCTTCAAACACAAGCAAATCTGAAATCTCTCTAATGGGCAATACATAGCCTAAATACATTTAAATGTAAAAGAAAATAAAAGGAAATGGAGAGGAAAGAATAGAGACTGAAGATAAGTTCACTGCAGGGGACAATTAACGGTCAGTGTAGACCTTGTGAAATTGTTTAAATGAGGTATCTATAAGATTGCTCTTCAACATTCACTCCCTCAGTGCTGAAAAATGTCAAGAGTAAAAATGCCTGTTTAGTCTGGGAAATTAGAATATTGCCCACCCCCACGAATGAATTAAAAGACCGTGTCTGTCTGGGGGCTAGGGGTAGGGAAGTGTCTTTCCCAGACAATGAGAAATGGGCAAACAGCTCTCCATAGGGTCTTCTGTCAAGGCTTTCCTTCTCAGTGTGATTGGATTGCTCAGCTATCATTAAACTTACAACTGTGGGTGTGGTGAGCGTAGCTGGAGCAGTGACATCTGGGAGAATCCAGAGTGGATATGACAAGACTGAGCTGGGTCAAGTTGGGGGCTGGGGGGTGGGGGGAGGGAGAAAGGAGAAAGGACACCAGGTACAGCAGTCAGGAGGCCAAACATAGAAAAAGGTGGGTATCTAAAATATCTGCATTATATCTGCATTATAGAGGCAAGTGCCTCTGGGGGAAGGCCATCCCAGACCCTAGGCTGGAAAGTTTAAGATAGGGCCAGTGTATGCTAGCCAAGCTCTGAAACAGGTAGGGCCTGAGGAATGCTGGGAGAACCTTGCAGTCAGGTCCTCTTTGATATGTTAAAAAGGCACCTCAGTCTTTTGTGCTGGGTTTGAATCTTAACAATAACTAATTAGTGATAAATAAAACATACATTTGAACAAAGAAGCAGTTTTTGCAGCCTCTCATCTTTGCTAGCAGGCCAAGGCTCAGACCCCAGATCTACAGCTTCTGGCTGGTAAGTGCCTTCACTTCACTATAGTTTCATTTGCAAAAGAATTAGGAAGCTCCAGGAGGATTAACTAATTTAATAGACAGTGTCTTGCAGGTAGCTAGCAGTTAGAGCTGTATAACTGAGACCTGTTATCTCTGGTCATCTGGAATTTCTTTTCCCAGTAGTTATTCACTAGACTGCTTCCTCCGTCCAGACTAGGGATCTTTAGTCTTTGGCATAGCAATAGCAGGAACCTGATTTCTGTGTAGCCATGCAAATTGAAAGGAAGTAAACAAGGCTGGTCTCTTTCACCTGCCTAATTAAATGTGCAAACTACAGAGTAAGGAGGCTTTGCAGGGGGGCATCCCATAATCTGAATTTTGCTCTTAACCACTCAGGTAGCTTGGGCACCTCTACTTTAAATTTGCTTCCATCTCATATTCTGTATTAGTAGTTGTCTCTAATATGCGTTTAGATTGAAGCTTAGTACCCAAAGGAGAGAGTGAGCAAGTTACGAATGAGGCGATCATGTTATCAGAAGGCCGGTGAGACCAAGCTCTGATGTGAGCACTGTGCCAGCTCTCATATGTCCATAGCCCAGGCCAAAATCTGCCCTCAGCTATGCATGCACAGCTTCCATTGACGTCAGTAAGAACTGTGCTCATGTAACAGGAGGCAGAATTTGGCTCTTTGATTTTAATAGAATTAAATGCCAAACGTTTTGCTGATGCAGGTTGCAAATTTAAATCCCCAAGGGCTAGAAAAAAAATGCAACAGAATACTGCTCTGTTGGCAATCTCATCGGTTGCAGAGGCCATGTAATTAAGTGAGTACCAAATTTCTCAAGCCTAACTTGGAAGCCCTTAACACTATTGTGCCTGTGTGCTGTGTGTGGCCTTCCATTGCAGAAAGATCTTTAAATGTGATTCCAAGATTTATTCCGGAGCTTCAGATACAATCCTAACAGAAAACTCTGATTCCTTGTCAGTTGTAGAATTCTGTTTCTAGTAAGGACATTCACTTACGATGCTAAAAGGAGCTCATGGTGCCAAGTAGACTCCACACCCCAGCTTAGATGATTGGTGTGCTAATGTAATAGAATTGAAAAGGCTTAGCATTCTTATACTACTTGGCTTCAGTTTCTGTCCAATTTTGATGTTTAGACATATCCATAGCTTTCTCTTAATATTTGTGTGGTTTCTAAAAATCTAATTTAATTTTGTGCAATGATGTTAACAATCGGGTCTCCCAGACCTGAGCGTCTGGTACTAAGATTCAAAATGATGAAACACAAGGCGATTGCAGTATTGAGTCAGGCCAATAATAAAAAGGAGAAATTATTACCCCAACTGAGATGAAACGGCTTGTTTCTGGTTCCATAATCAGCTGTTCAGACTTCTTCTCTGCTTTGGGTCTAGAGTTCTACTGAGGTGTTTGAGGCTTAGACAAAGGGGGGGCTTATCTTGACTCCTATGCTGACTGCCTTCCTGCAGGTGACAATGCCTACTGGAGCCTTGAGAGATGTGTCATTTCTCACTCATCCTCAGGAAAAAACTGGGTTGTATTACTGGTAAATTTGGAAATAGGAATGAACAAAATCTATCCCTTCTCTGTTCTTCCTCATTCTAGGGGTATGATCCTGACTTTGGAGAGCATGAATTCATTGTTGCTTCTACATCATAGATTTTACCCAAAGAAGGAAAATAATACTGCCTCTAACTAGAAACTGGGGAACTTATTTTGCTCAGGTTATCAGTGTCCATGGATTCAATATGTCTGCATCATCCTGAGGGCTGTAGAGGCAATACAACTGATGTCCTGCTATCTATTAACCCAACATTTTAATGAACTGAGCTTGTGCAAGAAGTAATCAGCTTATCTTTTAAATAAGAATGTAAAAGAAAGCATTTTGAGAACATCTAGAAACAGAGAGAGACTAACATCACATGGGAAGAATTTAAAAGTGGTTGCTTTTAGAAACCAGATCTTGAGGTGCTATGGGAACAGAACAGAAGGACCCTGTCCTCTCTCTAGCTCAAGTTTTAAGCTTGTTTTGATGGTCATTGTATAGTTCATAATTTCTGTATCATACAAATATGATCTGGGATGGTTTCTAAGTGAGTAAAGAAGATGAAGACTGTTTATAAAACCCCCTATAATCAAAAGACCCTTTCCATTCATCAGCTGTATCTCAAATGCCTCAGTCATCAAAATATCTGACAGCTAAAGAGCCAGCATTAACTCTACCACTCCTTTGAGCTGATCCTTCTCATTTTTACAGAGGATATAGAGACAAACACATTCATCATAAAGTGAATTCATTTATCAAGCTTTTTGCATAATGGAAGATGAAACCTATGTCCTAAGAACTCAACAGAGAAAAGACTATCATCAATAGAAGAGGAAGACCAAAGGAAAAGACCAGACATTCAAAGGATTTACCCTAAGAAAAATACAAGCCAAGCAATGTCTGTTCTGGCAATAGTATCAGTTTTTCCTAGGGTGTAATATGACATCATACCAAAAAGAAGGAGTTATCATCTGAAATCATCTACTAATTCACTCAATTAATTTGGCAAATGTTTGTTGAATAAATGCTACACAGTAGGCTCTTTGATACGATCTTTAGCTAAATGGCTGAGTGAAAAATTAATCTCTACTTTTAAGGAATTAATAGTTTAGTGGAAGGAAAAATATACAAACTGATATGGGACACTTAGTACCATAGATGCTATGATCAATACAAGACTCATATTATAAACAGATCAATGATCTTGAGACTTGACCAACTTTGTGACACTAAAAATATTTTAAATAGTGATATATGTATTTAAACTACAAAGAAATATGACTGATATGATCTGGCTTCAGTAGAGAGAACAGACAGAAGGGCTTATGCATATAGTAAGAGACCTTTCCCCAAATCTCAGTTTCTACCAAGGGACCCCTAAAGCTATACCAACACAGCCAATCTCAGTCATTTACCTACCAAAAGTGTCACCAGCCTTTCTAGAGATCCAAGGGGATCAATATGGTAACGTCTCCAAAGTATGTTAATTCTGAGTGAAAGCTATTTTCTATAAAGTATTCATAAAGGATATTTGACTCAAGGCTCTGGAGACCACAGCCCTTGGGATGCATCAATATGCATTAGAATCCCATATGCTCCAGAGGACTGATGTTAATACTAGTGTTGTTATTTGAACTCAAATCTCTTCCTATTGCTGTTCATGAAATCAATTAACCTGGCTAGGGCATGTTGTTTTTAATGATAGAGAATAAAAATATCAGAATATGCAACACATAGTAATGGTGACCATTGTTTTGTAAGACCAATGCTTCCATTATATATATAGTTTTGTTTCTGTGTGAGTACACATCACACAAACATATCTAGTCACAATGTAAAATGGTGCTATTTTGTACAGAAGAAAGTATTGAGATACCCAGGGAAGTGAAAAATACTTGTCCAGATACTTACAGTTTTACTAGTAATGGAGGTAAACTAGAACCTGCTATTTTAGCTAAAACTAGAATCAAATTCCCACCTCAGTGTTTTCTCCAAATCCTAGCCCAATGCACACCGGACTTCCATGAAGAGGGCAAGGATGATAGAAAGTGGAAGCAAGATAGGTAAGGATAGAGAGTGTAGTGGTTTGAATAGGGGAATGCCAGGACAGGGAAGTGGGAGTGGGTGGGTTGGTGAGCAGGGGGAGGGAGGGTGGGTTAGAAGGTTTTCAGAGGGGAAATCAGGAAAGGGGATAACATTTGAAATGTAAATAGCCCACTTTGGCTCATATACTTTAATGCTTAAGCATCCGGAGAGTATGGTACTACTTGAGAAGGATTAGGAGATGTGGTTTTGTTGGAGGAGGTCTGTCACTGGGAGTTGGCTTTGAGGTTTCAAAAGCCTAAGGCAGTACCAGTGTGTCTCGCTACCTGATGCCTGCAGATCCAGACATAGAACTCTCAGCTATGCTCCCACCATGATGACAACGGACTAAACCTCAGAACCTATAAGCAAGCCACACTTACATGATTTCTTTTACATAAGAGTTACCATGGTCATGGTGTCTTTTCACAAAAGAACACTGACCAAGACAGAGATGATAGAGAAATGAACCTTGGGGTTTCCTTTTACAGTCATACTAGACTTCCCCTGGCATAAAACAGCAAAATAAAACAAGTATTTATGAAGTGCTAACCATGAGCTTTATACCATTCTAGGAGCTTCACATCTCATCCATGTATAGAGTGGACAGTCTTATCATCCCAAGAGTCCAGGCAGGCAATGCAAACAAGCTCAGAATTAGGTAATGATTCAAAGTCACAAAGCTATTATTCAAGGGCTGAATCAAACTTGAACTCAAATGTAATTGTAAAATCACTCCTTTAGAGTCTTCTCCATAACTATGTTTCCATAGGCTCCCATATTTTGATCATGTTTCCTCTATGTGTATGCCTGCCAATTTTATAAACCATATAAACTACTATGTATACAGGTATGTAAGTCTAAATTTATTACATATGTAGTATATGCATGAATTACTGATAGATATAAAATCTCTAGCCTTTATATCCTATACTTCAATTCACATATAATAAGATAAAATTATGCATTTGTGGTATCATAAATGTAATTTATGCCTGAATTTATGCTCTCCTGTTCTCTTTAAGTATCCAAGAAGATCTACAATTTTTTGTGACTCTGGGAAATGTGCGTGACCTGGGTATATTTCTCTCCGCATACAATAACTGGAGGAAGAGCACTAGGATATGATGCTGAAAACAATGAGTGTAATAATAACATAAGGAACTAATAACTCCAAAGATACTTTTACTGATCATTCATAAAACAGGAGTTATTAAAAAAAAAGGAGTACCCTCTACTTTTTCTATATACATGTCTAAACCAACCTAATGCTTCTGTTGAATTGAGAAGTAGACTTTATTTTTAAAGTGTGTGTGTGTGTGTGTGTGTGTATGTGTGTGTGTGTGTGTGTGTGTGTGTGTGTTAGTGTTTGGGGTCAGAGGACAACCTCAGATGTTGGTCCTTGCCTCCATGTTTGAGGCCCATTCTCTTTACATTTTGGCCCTACATATACCAGGCTAGCTGACCAGCATCAGAGAATTCTCATACCTCTTCCTTCTACCTCACTGTAGAAGCACAGATCCTAGATGCAATCCTCCTGCCCCTGAGTGCTGGGGATCCAGACTCAGGTCCTCTGTTTACATGACATAAGCTTTACAAACTGAGCCATCTCATCTCCCCAGCTCAAAAAGTAGAGTCTTAATCTATTTCAGTTTGGAATAGTGAGGCTGAATATTCTTGACTCCATATTTCATGATGTATTTCATCTCCACTCCTCTCTTTCATCCCTTCCTTGTGGTATATACACCAGTATACCTGACCCCTTGTTGGATCCGACACTCCTTGGGAGAAGGAATAGTGTTTTATTTCCTTAACAGTCCAATTCATAGCAGGTCCTAGGACCAACCCTTACACATACTTGCATTCCACATGTGCTAATAAGAACTGAAGCAAAGCCCTCCTGGGAAAAAGGACCCCTCCTGATTGTCTCACTGGGCCTGGCTACTGAAATACAGAACAGGTTCTGCTTATTCTGATTCTGTGACCACTGCCCCTAGCCTCGGTTACCCAGTGGGTTATTTCTTGCTTGTTTCTTGATGTTTCTGTGTGCTTTGACAAATTGGAGTTATAGGAACTAAAAACAGATAATGGAAATTTGAAATGAGAGTAAACTCTTTATTTATAGGATTTCTCATTAGTAGATTTCTAACTATGACTCATAATTTTTGCTTTAGGTGCTCAAGAATGTGCTTCTTGGTTAGATTCCAACTACCTGGTTACTGCCATCAAGGGCACCGTGAACTGCTGCAGACAGCAGCTTAGCCATCAGCTCTCTCCATAGTCAGGGCTATGTGGTGATAAAGCTGTCTGGGGATGTGTGGAGCAGGGAAGCTGTATGGCTCAGGGAGCCAGTGCGCAGCAAGAGTGAGCCCTAAACATGTCCAAACTACTGAGACCTGAGAGTAGACCTGAGAGAAAACAGACCAGGAGTAGGACTGTTTTCTCCTTGTCTTGGGTCTGCGTGTCCCAATGCACGTAAGCCTCATAACCTTCACCTCCACCACCCTCAAGGTAGTCACGTAGCCTTGTGGCCAAATTACAGGTTAAACTTCCTCTCTCCCTGTAAGGACATATCCTGTCCAGCAAGTACCTGGAATTCCTCCTTATGCAAATGAAGCATTCTCAGTACCTCAGTCCCAGCCCTTGATGCACACTCACCCCCCAACCCCTACTCACTCCCCAAGGTTCATATAGCCCTTGTTACCCCTAATAGATGAACGTTGTTTCACTGAAAACTGTCTCCAGAGAAGGATATTTCTCCCTTACTCACTAGATGGAGTAACCACCAGCCCCAGCTAAGTTTCTTTCCTTCTGCTCTCCCAGTGTGCAGCTGTATCTGGTGAGCCCAAGGGCAGATTCAGACTTGGCCCAGCAGGGATGGGAGTGGGTGATGTGCAGACTTGCAGGCTTTCTGTATGCTATCAGCGCTGGTCAGAGCCCTCCCCAAAGGGAATGCACTTCAAAATTATATACATAAATAATCCTCACTAAAATAACATTTATTCCAATTATTTTCCTCATATTTCCCATAACGCATCAGCCTGCAATTTCCAAACTTCTTCCCTTTCCTCAATCACCTCTCAAAACTCTCCCACCCCTTACCTATAGTCTCTCTAGTCATCTTTAAATTTTAACCTTTTCCTGGAGTTCCCAGAAAATACAATGTCATCAATAATGAAAATTATATACCTCTCAGAAGAAATCAAAAAATAAATGCTAGATCTCAAAAATGTGGTACGAGGAATGAAGAGCTCCTTTGGTGGACTTCTGAATAACAGAGAATGAAAGACATTAGCAGAATATTGCAGAAATGTGGGACAATAGGAAATCACGGGCATAATCAGGATATCAAAAGGAGAGGGAAAGAGTGAGGAACAGGGAACACATTTGATCAAATGAGACTGAATGTGTCTCCAAATTGCCCTCAGATGCCAAACCACAGATCAAGGAAGGTCAGAAAACACCAAGCAGAATAAAAGGCAGAAGAGCTAGAGTTGCTGTGTCATTTACAAACTATAGAAATTCAAAGATGTTTTTAAAAAAATCCTGTGGACCACCAAACAGGTAGCATATACCAGCTGATATGAGGCATCCAACACACATACAGTAGAGGACTGCTGGATTTGTGTTCATTCAGAGATGATGCACCTAACCCTCAAGAGACTGAAGGCCCCAGAGAGTTTAGAGGTCTGGTGGGGTGCGGGGTGGGGTGGGGACATCCACATGGAGACAGAGGGGTAGGGAGGAAGTATGGGAGGTGGAACAGTCGGAGGGTGGACAGGGATGTGGGAGACTAAAATCTGGAGTTTAAAAAAATTAATTAATTGAGACCAAAGGGAAGGAGTGGGCCTCCCATGAGAAGGCAATACCATAATCCAGGGTACAGGTCACAGTGGCTTTGAGCATAACTGCTATCCAATCCTGGACCCATTCTGAGTCTAGAACTGATGCAATTGCTGCCAGGTGGAGTGCAGAGTGGGACAAAAGCTCAACTCTGATGCCTTAGCCTGAGAGGCTACAAAGGTAGAGCTACAGCTCCGGACAGGTAAGTAAGTGCCTTAGATTTGGCCCCATTGACTGATGGCTGACAGGGTGGGGTGTAAGGCCTGTGCCTCCTCAATCCTCCCAGACCAGCTGTAGCTCATCCTCTCCAGCCTCTGCCTATGTCTGTCAAGTTTCTTCACCACTGGCAGCTTTCCCTTGCCTGGGGCAGCCTGGTCTCCTTTAGAGAGAGCTAAACCTCAGCTGGGGCTCGGAAAGGGTTTCTTCCTTATTCATTTCCCATGGCCCCAGACATAGTAGCTGCTTGCTCATTTATTACTTCTCTATCCTCTAGAGTCCTCTTGTACCCCCTCTCTCTCAGCCACTTTCTACTATTGCATAAATGTACTAATAAGAACCATACACTGGCATATTCATTGTATTGGAGGTTTTCTGTTCAAGTCATTGACATGGTTTCTGATTGGGCCCTAGTTGATCCAACCAGAGAGAGTAAGAAGAACCAGCAAAGGAACACAGTGGAGCACAAAGACAGAGAGGTGTGGGAGAACTCAATCCAAATGGCAAAAATGCTATAAGATGAAGGGAATGGACCCCCCGTGACCAGTGGTGCTAATCATCATATAAGAGGAAGAAGAAACAACTACCGTATTCAGCAATATGGAGGGCATTCAGTAACCTTCAAAGGTCATGTATCAACATTAACAGTCCAGCATCATGGAATTGGTGCCTTGATCTCCTGTAAGATCCGACCCATCCTCTTCTCTTATCAAATAGAATTTGGACAGATTTGGCCCCAGAGCTTTATATGACACCTAAGCTAGCCAGCATGCCATTCCTACTGGTCCCTGTAATTTCAACATCCTAAGTGCAACTCATATGGAGCCAATATGTATCATGTGTTCAGCCTTGAAATTACAGGGACCAGTGGGAATGGCATGCTGGCTAGCTTAGGTGTCATATAAAGCTCTGGGGCCAAATCTGTCCAAATTCTATTTGATAAGAGAAGAGGATGGGTCGGATCTTACAGGAGATCAAGGCACCAATTCCATGATGCTGGACTGTTAATGTTGATACATGACCTTTGAAGGTTACTGAATGTCCTCCATATTGCTACCCATAGCAGAGCTTGCTACCCATAGTAGAGCTTGCTACCCATAGCAGAGCTTTCCTGAGGAGAGCAGAGCCAGGAGAAGCCAGAGTCTTACGACATTTGTATAAGCTCTTGGGGCTGCAGCTGCCCCTAGGCTCTTTAGTAAACCTATGATAATCAATTCTTTGTTCCCTTTCATGCCAATGAAAACTCAATGCACTCCATGTACCATACATCAGAATATAACATTAGGTTAGTGACTATAAAGTGAAAAACAATTGACAGGTTATGTGACTTGCCAAGTGTCCATGACCAAGCTGCTTTCTAGTTTCCCCCAACTGTGACTGACAGCTCCTTCTACTATTTGACCCTCCTCTGATAAATCATTTTTTTACAACAGCACCTACATATATCACTTTTAAAGGTTGTCTCGTGGAATTTAAGAAAGAAAGGATTGGAAGTAGAAGATATTTCCAGATTATGTCCAGTAGCTATTCCCCTTCGATGTGACATGAGGCATTAATAATAGAGAAAAAAACAAAGTCCTCAGCAAGTTATACTATTGTATAGTGAATGCTCCTTATTCTGACCTTATCAAACCAGAACAGACACATTTATCCTGGTTCGGGATTTGAGAGACCCAACTCATCTTAATTCTTCTTTTAGCCCCAAGTGCTATACTGAAAATTGATTTGCCATTCCTTAGTTCAGCTGAAACAAAAAGCTAATTGGACAACTAGCTACTCCGGCACTGGGTAGCTGGGGAAAGTCAGCTTCCTCACAAACACATGTGAAAAGCTTATTTGCCTTCTGGAAACCTTGCCTGGGCCACACTGGATGTCCCTGGTTAGATGTAGTAAATTTAGAACCCTGTGACCTGAACAGGGACTCAGCCTCAAAGCTACCACATAGCATCACCTCAGAGCCATGTGGGAGCCCAGAGTCAGGAGGATGGCATGAGTGGAGAGAGAGAGAGAGAGAGAGAGAGAGAGAGAGAGAGAGAGAGAGAGAGAGAGAGAGATTTAAAATCTCAGTGCTTAAATCAACTAATGAAATATTTATGAGGTCTAAAGTAGTGGGCAAGCTAACGACCTTCTTATGGGAATATCAATATTCTTGGAGCCAGTCTTAATCCAATATTCAGAAAGCTTCTCCTCCCCCATCATCACACTGGGTTCAGATTTATTTTCAGAAACCCTCCACCCTTTTCATAATTCTGCCCTATTAACAGGGTTGTTGGTGGTAGATGTGCCAAGGACAAGGTGAAGTGACAAGAAGGTAGTATGAGGTGTAGTGGGACACAGACAGGGGGACTGTCCCAGACAGTCTGAGGTACAGCCAAGAGAGCCCGCTGTGTGGTGCAGCTGCTCCAGTAAGCCTGAGAATCTGTTCCCCCAGCAAGCGACTGTCTTGGTGTTTTCGTCTGGTCTACAATTCCAGGTGTGTACCTAGGATTTTCCTTCCTGGCAAGAGCCTGAGTGAGGGGTGGGAAGTAGGAGACGGGGTGGCTCTAACCAGTGTCATGGAAGGAAATTACTACTCGAGAAAAAAATATTTTCCTTCATCCATTCTCTGTTGAATCTGGGTGTTCCACACAAGCATGTGAAGAGGGCAGGATGGTGTGTCTTCAGAAGCAGACCCATCTTAGCAGACAGGCCCAATGCTATACAATGTCCCCTTGCCTACCAGGCCCCTCCAGCTCTCCCACTTTGCTACCCACCACCCGGAGACAAGCCTATAAGGTGGGCTGGAATTCTATGTTCTCCTTTCCTTCTTTCAGGCTCTCCGTTCAGTCTGCCAAAAATGGGGCCAGTTCAGAGGGTGGTTTCCTGATGTGGGTACCAGTCCCTCAGGACTGGAACAAAGCCTGCCAACTCATTCCAGGTCTGCCCGCCCAGAAGTCATGCAGCAGCCCTCTCCCCAAGGCTGCTCTGTGTTCCCACAGCTTACCCAGTCTGCCCCCTTTGGGTGCCCCAGGAGCCTGGGAGGCATAGAGACTTCTTGGAGACATTGCACAGGGCAGTACTGCCAAGCTAAGCTGGAAACTAGGGAGGCCCAGTTACAGGTTGAGAGAGGTAGGTGTGGGCAGTAGGTCTAGGGAGACAGCTGCTCTCTTCACAGTCCTCCCTCGTCTGCTGGCATCTCTCCAACAGGAGCTAGTGGGCACCAGCTTTAGAAGCTAGGCACCAGAAGTTGTCTGTCTGCTGGAAACACTACCTTGTGTCCAAAGGAAGATGGGCAGGGACCCCCTAGCCACAGACACTTCCCTGGGTATTTCCATCTTCTACAAGTTAAATCTTCAAACCTAAAGTTAGGAAAATAATTTTTAACTTTCTACACTTTAAAATGTATGTTCTATAAATGTAGGGATACAGCAATGACTATCAGTAAGACCATTGTGTTTCATCTTGCAGGATGAAACTTTGCAACCAACGTACTCAGAGAAGGAAGTACCTATTCATGATAGGGAGTAAGGTGTCCAGACCTTCTCTATAGAATCCTCAGCCACATTAGACCCTGAGCAACATAAGTTAACCAATGGCAAATTAAAAAGTACAAGGAATGGACAGGCCAGAAGAAGATATTTGTCATATTTTCCTAAGCTAGCCCAATCCATACAATGCAGTATAAATACTAGGGGTACTCCTAGAAGCCAGTACATCAATCTCCGTTTGATTACCTCTCTTCTCAGTGATTCTAAATGACAAGTTAGTCTGATAAGTAGTCTGATGTACAGTTAACTCCATAATTGCAAAGGCCAAAGAATAACCATCAAGTCCCATTGTTATGATGCTGGAGAGAGTTAGAAGTTGCTACTTAACACCATTTACCTACCAAAATCATCTGCATCTCACTGGGACCAGCTCTGATGCCCAACACTCTAATGTCACAGAATCTGCATTATACTTTATTTTGTTAGCTGTGTGATCTGTGGAAAATTACTACACCTCTCAGTGTCTCACATCCAGCACAACCTTGAAGCCCTCTATGCTTATAGATTCCACCCCACCAGAGTCAGCAAAGATCCACTCCAGTGACATGAATAGGCAAGTTTATATAATAGACATGTTTGTATACAGTGTGATGTAAATATTTAACTAGAAATCAGGGACAAGGTCCTTCTCTAAGACCAGCTCCATGTAGAGGGACTGATTCAATACAGATTCAGCAAAATGATTCTTTACTTTGGACCCGAATGACAGTATGAACATGGATAAGAATGGTCAGTCTACACATGTGATACTGAAGCAACACTGGATTCATATCCACACCATCTCAGAACTAGTGGATGGAAAACTAAGTCCACTTCGTGAACCTGTATGTGGGATCCAAGATGACACTGAGAACCAAATGATGGATGTAAGGTTCCCTAACAAAACTTCATATTCTTTGCTTTCATTTTCATGCTATCACTATTGGTATTTTTCTCCACGTTTTACTAACAAAACAACTGAAAAAAAAGTTAAGGAATAATGACTGAATAACTGAGAAGCAGCTCA